>NC_138304.1:25597500-25925000 GCF_965601325.2 Salmo salar
TAGTAACACTATTTCCCCCTTCTGTAGGACTAACAAATGTTGAAACTTCAACTAGCCACCATCCTTGCTGCATGCTGGGGCTGCAGGTAGCCTAGTGGTTAGAACATTGGACTAGTAATCGAAAGGTTGAAAGATCAAATCCCTGAGCCGACAAGGTAAAAATCAGTTGTTCTACCCCTGAACAAGGCACTGTTTGAATGGTGTCAGCAATTTTTATCTTGTATTCTTTTGAACTTACCAACAGGCTGTCATTGAAAATAAGAATTTGTTCTTAACTGACTTGCCTAGTTAAAAATAAAGGTTAAATATAAATAAAGCTAGCTATTGTTTGGAGGAAAGAAATAACCAGGTTAAGTGAGTAGAGAAGACTAGAGGCCTCTCTGACTTTCTGCTTCATTGTTACGACTCCAACACCACTGGCCCACCTGTGTAGATGAAAGCTCAATGCTGTAAATTCCTGTACTTCCCACAACAACATCTCAGTTGTCAGCTACCTTGGGCCTGTCTGAATCTGATATGTCTGGGACTTCTGAAGTTACTATCGTGCCCCTAGAGCCTTGGGAGAGGGAAGGTGGGTGAGAGGAAGGCTCCTTCAGTATTAGCACACCGTGCATTACCTTCAAAATTCTAGGATTTAGTCAAAATATAGGATATAATATAGGATATAATAAGCACTATTTTGTTCCAGAGAAAAGTCCAAAATCTACTTAAAAGCATATGTATTACCAATACGTTATAGTCATCATTTCAAATAGATGAATCAATGTGAAAGTGTTTATTCAACGAGAGTGTATTGTCTACTTTCTATTTCCCATAATACTATTAAAAAAAGTCGTTGAAAAAGTAGCAGTCACTATTTACAGCTGCACAGAAGTGCTGGCAACCATGAAGTGGGAGAAGATGTTGCTTGCTGACCTCTATTGGTCAGTGTTGTGTTTGCTGAACTCCATGGAGTGCTTAGGACTGTGTGACTGCACCGCACCATCTGGTTAACCTCAAATTGTGGTTTACAATTCTCCTCCAAACAGTGTCCAGACAGTCTGTAACCTACAGGGCTCTTCTGTCTCCAACCCAGGATTCACTCTCTCTCACCCTCACAAATGTAGTTTACACCTAAATGGTTGATGAGGGAACCTGAAGTTTTCCACAGGAATGATTATATTGTAACTGTGTTTGTGACGACAGTTTTAAACACGGTAGTTGAAAATCATGTTTTTTCCTTATGGGTAAATAAAGAATGAGAAGTGAATTGAGACAATGCTTACAATATGCACGGCTGGATGCATTTAGAATGAAGCAGTAACACTCCATACTAGGGGATAAAAGCAAAACGTTTCGAGTTTTCCAGTTTTCGATGGCATTGGTTCAATCAATTTCATTAAGATACGTTTTACAAAACAACTAGAAAGCCACGTTTTGGGGGGGGGGGGGTGGTGGTGGTGGTGGTGGTAATGATGATGGCCGTGGAGGTCTAAGGTACACGTTTCACAACTTCCATTGGGAAGCCCACAGAGTTTGGTCCTGACATAGCTTTAACTGCTTCTTCCTGTGGACCTCTGTGACGTAATGTATGGTTTCAACAGTAAGCATCAGGCTGATGGTGGGATTTGATATGGCACTGCTCATTCATGCCTGCTCCCTGCCTGGCACAGCTCTGACTGCATAGGCACTGAAGCCAAGAATCAGACTGAGTGGCACTTTGGGCAGCAGCAAAATCATGGGGGAGCTCTATTCTGTGAACAGTTCTCTCTCTTTATCCCTCCCGCTTCTATGAACTTTATCAAGACAGATTAGTGTTGAAGTTTGAAAAGGGGGTGGAAGGGAAGGATAGCATGGGGGAGAAGCATGTGTGTGCGTGTGTGTGTGGGGAGAGGGGGAGTGAAGCTGTGCGTATGTGTGTCCATTAGGTGGGGATGTGTGGAGGCAGGGGACAGCAGCTGGCACTAGCTGAAAGAACTTATCCCCCTTAAATAGTCAGCAATATGTGGGTGAGATAACAGCTGACATCTTTAACAACAGATAACTAGATCTTGAAGGCAAAAATCAGGACCAACCAGTCTCTGTAAAGAATTGGCTGAGGAGAAAAAACATATGGGGAACAAAAGAGCTAACATGATCTGCTTGTGCATCTTGGGTGGCCTGAGGATGAGCGGCCATTGTTGTTAGAATTCAATAGGGCTGATTAGTAAGAAGTGTATGTGTGTGCGTGTGTGTGTCTACATGCACTGGAATACTTGTTTGAGTGTGTGTGAAGGGGTTCTGTGTTTGCAAATTTGCAGCAACAGTGGAAAAAAGTAGGATGAATAGAATGACCAATGAAGAAAGGAAAAAATTTACTAGTTGAAACATATCTCCCAAATCTCATTCCTTCTGGGAAGTCTTCAATTGGATTAATACCCCTAAAGCATTGTGAAACATTTTGTAACAGAGTGAATAACATCGCTTTAAAGAGGTACAACACAAATTACTAATGCTATAGTTTTCACTGGCAATCACTATCTTAAATAGAGTACGCTACAAATTTTATTACTAACTTAATAGTAGTAGCAAATTAGCACAATATTAAAGTTGATGCAATTTGCATTGTGTTTGTGCAGGCAGGCACCTATGGAATGTTGCTCCTATAGAATGTTCCTCCATTTTGTTTCTTCTAATCAGTCGTCTGACTACACTCCATCACGCAGAGATCAATATTTACAAAATGTACGTCAAGCTAACAAATGTGTTTGCAATTTATACATTCTCTCTGACTGTATGAACAATATGAATTTCCAGGCCGGCCCCTGCAGTGTAAACATGTTTTAAATAAACAGGAACCAACGTAATGCCCTTTTAATTGATTCATTCTGGCCCGCCATGTTTACAGAAGGGCCTAAATATGAGCTCGTAATGCAAACCTAGTGTTTAGAAGTGGTTTGTTTGGTTAAAACAATAACAATTTGAATGCCAGCCACATCGGGGTTGATTGCATTGTGTTTCCATGGCTGGGGCTCCGTTTTGGGATGACAGACTAGCGAATCCCTGCTGGCTACTCTTTTACAAATTACACACCACATCTCAGTGTGACTGGGAAATAACATAAGACTGGGTTCTAAATTCTAAATTGGAATGAATAATCATAAGGTGGCATAGCATTGTACAGTGATCTGGAGAGGGAGAGAAGCAGAGGATTATAATTAAACACATGCAAGTGGCAGTAAAAGCTAATGAATAGTGCAGACTGGCAGGCATTTAATGTGGCCAGCTCAACATGGCGTATAGCTGTGGGAGCTGTACCATATGTCCCTCGCTCTGCGCAAACATCTCAGTTCTGTCCATAAAAAAAAATGCTTGAAACCAATGCTAACAGCACACTGATATGTTTCTGCACTAGCTATTTATGCTCCTTTTTATGTTCTCCCTAGGCTAACATACCTCTCTTTCTCTGTTCTGAATCCCAAGTGAATAGAATAGGATATGTTATTAGCCAAAACAGCATATGTTATATCTTTATCCTAACCGTGATTTCTATAGTCTAAAAACGGCCTTGACTAATCATTTTGAGGAACGCGTCCCAAATGCCACCCTATTCCCTATATAGTGCACTACTTTTGACCAGGCTCCTATGGGCACTGGTCGAAAGTAGTGCACTAAATAGGGAATCGGGTGCCATTTGGGTTTCAGTCCAGGGCTTTGGCCTGCTGTTCTGTTCTATTCCAAACCAGAAGCCTGTCTGCTCTCAGCTCTACACTGAAGTCCTACACAGGGTGGAGTATCAAATCAAAGTTTATTGGTCGCGTACACAGATTTGCAGATGTTATCGCACGTGGAGCGAAATGCTTGTGTTTCTAGCTGCAATACTGCAGTAATAATACCTAGCAATACAAAACAATAGCACACAATCCAAAAAGCAAAAATAAAGAAATTATTAAATATCAGAACGAGCAATGTCAGCGTCCAGAGTAAATATGTACTGTATAATGTATAAAATGGTGTGTATAGATAGTATGGTTAGTATATGAATAGAAAAGGTGTGTACAGCAGTAGTTACAGTATATAGGATGAGCTTTGACTAGAAAACAGTATGTAAACATGATTAAAGTGACCAGTGTTCAATGACTATGTACATAGGGCAGTAGTCTCTAAGGTGCAGGGTAGAGTACCGGGTGGTAGCTGGCTAGAACAGTGATTAAGGTTCAGGGCAGGATACTGGGCGGCTAGTGGTGACTATTTAACAGTCTGATGGCCTGGAGACAGAAGCTGTTTATCAGGTCTCTCAGTCCCATCTTTGATGCACCTGTACAGTCTCCTCCTTCTAGATGGCAGCGGGGTGAACAGACAGTGGCTCAGATCCTTGATGATCTTCTTGGCCTTCCTGTGATACCGGGTGCTGTAGATGTCCTGGAGGGCAGGCAGTGTGCCCGATGATGTGTTGGGCTGACCGTACCACCCTCTTCAGTGAGACTGAGGACCAATAGGGAAATTGAGAAAGACAGAGTGGCCCTACGGACTACTTACCACATGTAGAAAGGAGGGAAACTCTGCTCAAGCATAACAGCAGCTCCAGGAAAGGCCTCTGGAGAAAGACTGTTCAAGTGGGGACCTACACTTCTAACTCTAATACTGAGTGGAGCACCGAAGGTCATCAAAGCTACAAGTCTTACAACTGTAGTTATTAGATTAGGTCACGTTATATGACTGTTATACTTAACTCTACACTACAGTGCATAGGAAATCATGTTGGAAGCTGTAAACATAATTTCTAAAGGCTGACACTGTTTTAGGTCTTAAGGTGCTAAGCACAATGAACTGTTTTCAGCTACAGTGTAATGGTTTGACTTGGAGGTTGAAAAGTATGCCATGCTAGAGGTTACAAATCATTAACCAAATGGCTTTCATCACCTAAATCCATCAGTGGTGGGGAGTAGGTTGAGCTCTTCTAGGAGCCCAGCCTACCTAGCCCCAACCCCAGTTCACCCAGCTCCAGCCCAGATTGCATGCTGCCTGTCCCAGAGCTGACTCACTGGGTGCCCACAGGGCCTTACCACATGAAACATGGGGTCTAGGCCAATGGCCTGTTCACAAAGACACATAACTCAGCAAAAAAAGAAATATCCCTTTTTCAGGACCCTGTCTTTCAAAGATAATTCGTAAAAATCCAAATAACTTCACAGATCTTCATTGTAAAGGGTTTAAACACTGTTTCCCATGCTTGTTCAATGAACCATAAACAATTAATGCACCTGTGGAACGGTCGTTAAGACACTAACAAGTGGCTGAGGTCCTTGACAGACAATTAAGGTCACAGTTATGAAAACTTAGGACACTAAAGAGGCCTTTCTACTGACTCTGAAAAACACCAAAAGAAAGATGACCAGGGTCTCCCTGCTCATCTGCGTGAACGTGCTTTAGGCATGCTGCAAGGAGACATGAGGACTGCAGATGTGGCCATGTCCGTACTGTGAGAAGCCTAAGAAAGCACTACAGGGAGACAGGACGGACAGCTGATCGTCCTCGCAGTGGCAGACCACGTGTATCAACACCTGCACAGGATCGGTATATCCCAAAATCACACCTGCGGGACAGGTACAGGATGGCAACAACTGCCCGAATTACACTAGGAACGCACAATCCCTCCATCTGTGCTCAGACTGTCCGCAATAGGCTGAGAGAGGCTGGACTGAGGGCTTGTAGGCCTGTTGTAAGGCAGGTCCTCACCAGACATCACCAGCAACAACG
This sequence comes from Salmo salar, assembly GCF_965601325.2. Classification (NCBI taxonomy): domain Eukaryota; kingdom Metazoa; phylum Chordata; class Actinopteri; order Salmoniformes; family Salmonidae; genus Salmo; species Salmo salar. The sequence goes on from NC_138304.1 coordinate 25,603,219, forward strand.
TCGCCTATGGGCACAAACTGGACCAAACAGGTGGACGAGGTAGCTAACAAAAGACGTTTATCTATTGGTAAGGTTACAAAGCTGGACAGAACAGGACTGGCAAAAAGTGCTCTTTACTGATGAGTCAGGGTTTTGTCTCACCAGGGGTGATGGTTGGATTTGCGTTTATCGTCGAAGCAATGAGCGTTACACCGAGGCCTGTACTCTGGAGCGGGATCGATTTGGAGGTGGAGGGTCCGTTATGGTCTGGGGCGGTGTGTCACAGTATCATTGGACTGAGCTTGTTGTCATTGCAGGCAATCTCAAAGCTGTGCATTACAGGGAAGACATCCTCCTCCCTCATGTGGTATCCTTCCTGCAGGCTCATCCTGACATGACCCACCAGCATGACAATGCCACATACTGCTCGTTCTGTGCGTGATTTCCTGCAAGAAAGGAATGTCAGTGTTCTGCCATGGCCAGCGAAGAGCCCAGATCTCAATCCCATTGAGCACGTCTGGGACCTGTTGTATCGGAGGGTGAGGGCTTGGGCCATTCTCCGCAGAAATGTCCGGGAACTTGCAGGTGCCTTGGTGGAAGAGAGGGCTAACATCTCACAGCAAGAACTGGCAAATCTGGTGCAGTCCATGAGGAGGAGATGCACTGCAGTACTTAATGCAGCTGGTGGCCACACCAGATACTGACTGTTACTTTTGTTGCACATTATTCCATTTCTGTTAGTTACATGTCTGTGGAACTTGTTCAGTTATGTCTCAGTTGTTGAATCTAATGTTCATACAAATATTTACACATGTTAATTTTGCTGAAAACAAACGCAGTTGACAGTGAGGACGTTTCTTTTTTTGCTGAGTTTCTGCATTTGCTATTAACCATATTTAAGATTCATGGAGGGAATTCCCTTGCAAATGGGACAAGACACATTTGTTTCCCTTCTGAGCATGACAACAACCCAACCTAGAAACCTTATGTAAGCCCAAAGATATAGCTGAGGGAAAGGGGAAAACTAAACAGTTGCACAGTTGAATGCATTGAACCTTAATCAACGTCCATGTCGTCGGTGCCGGGGAGTAGGTGTTGTTGGGGAGTTAATGTTAACAGCCTTGCTCAAGGGCAGAAGAGCAGATTTTTCTACCTTGCCGGCTTGGGGATTAGAACCAGCTACCTTTCGGTTACTGGCCCAACGCTCTTAACCGCTAGGCTACCTGCCACCCCATTGAGGACTAGAGACTACACATATCACTTCATTACCGTAAATAGGATCTTCAGTAAATGTTTTGCTATGATGTGTGTAGGGAAGAGATATCTCCAGAATTAAGTAGTGTAGGCCTAATTCAGTGTGTGTATGAAATGTGAAATCATTAGCAGTGCTTGTAACTACTGGTCAAACAAATAGTATGTGGTTGCACCTGTGTGTACCAAGCTGACAAATCTTTTAGCGAAACTACACTAAAATGGGGTGTGGTTTAGCAAATGTGGATGGATGGTGGCAGTAAATTCAGTAAGATGTGCATACAGTGCATCATTCTTGAGAACTGACATATCTAACGAAAAGAACATCTATGAATTCAAAGAGTTTCAGGCAAAATTCTACAAATGCGACAGGTTGGACATCGTGTAAAGAAACAGAGGACATTTCAGGGTAGGCCACAATTTACAAGTATATACAGATTTTCTAGCATGCAGTTCTCTTTATTTAATCCCACTGAAAGACTATGAGTGGACTACTTCATAGCAGCCATGTATGTCTCCTGGTTGCAGTTAGACTGACCTCTGCTGGTTAAAATGCATAATGCATTATGAAACTGCACTCATTTACCAAAAACAGAGCCAATATTTCCAGCCAGCCAGGCAATTGCAATAACAGAACAAAAGGTTCTACAGATTTGTTTTACTAAAAGTGTCAAGAGAATGTGACTAAGGTAAACAATCTTGTGTTAACCAAATAAAACATGATTTAATTGCATCATAGGCAAAGACAATACATATATAGGAATTAAAACTATGCTTTCAGTCCCATGTTTGGCTTATGTATCCATAACTGGGTCCATTAAAAGGATCAGCTTGGTGTTTAGTACTGCAGACAGGACTAATGTTGACAGACACATACACGCTCTTGTTCAGATAACAAACACTATAGAGACAGACAGCAGTCCTGAGAGGATTACAAGAAGAGATAATCAGAGGGAACAAGGGAAGGAGGCAGGAAGAAAAGAAAAACAAGGGCTGGCCGGCGCTCCACTCTCCTCTGATGGACTAACTCACTGGGTGGTTTGTCTGTTTATTTAGTCTGTGGAGGTGATGGGAACCGAGCAGCAGCCACTGCCAATTTTCTTTGCACAGAGAAAATATTCATGTGGACAGCTGGAATCCAGGGAGCAGTCAAAAATGGGGCACTGGTCAAAAGGTAGTGCACTATAAAGGGAATGGAGTTCTATTTGGGATGCATCCAAACAGTCTCAGAGCCAAGAGATACAGGCCCCAGCTCACATGAAACACAGCTCCCCATTCAAATCTCAGCATCTCAGGGGTTTTTTACACCCTCCAAAAATCTGAAACATCTGGAATTTGAAAGGAGACAAGGAAATTTGGCAAAGTAATTAACAATTCAAAGCAGAAATGATCAGTGTTGTGAAATAGTAGATAAGGGAGAATTAAGGTCTGAATCATGAGCCTCCAACAAATGAAAGATTAAACGATGTACTGCAACTGCTAGTCTCATAACTAAATGCAGTAGGTTGAGGTTCTCTGTTAATCCACTATACAACTGCATAAATGTGCCTTTATAAAACCAACAATACTGAACATCACTATAGAGATCAGAGCGGTTCCTGATATCGCTGTATTTAACATAACAAAAATGAACAATATGCTACCAGACGACTGAAGCATACAGCTGAGGGGGAGCGAAACAATTCAAATAAATTCTGAGAGCCAAATAATTTTGACAACACAACATGAGATGGACATCAAGAAGCTATGGAACTTTCAACAACTTGATGTGGCTACGTTGCGGTCTGTTTTCAAATGGTTTTCTAGGCGATCAAAAAAATAAAAGGCACCACAAATAATAAAAACACTGCTCGTTAACCATTATTGAAACGCCTAGTAAAAAAAAAAAAAGTTAATTTGTGTTCTATTAGGCCATTGCAAAGTGTTTCGCATAGCACTTGCCTGTGAGAATGGGCAGACAAGACTGCTGGTTGGGGGAGGGTTGGTTTGGGAGGAGGGAGGGAGGGGAGTACCACCCAGTGAGATGGGGTGGGGGTTGTGCTCATAGGAAACAGTTGTGCTGCATGCAAGGCCTCACACCATGCTGTGGGGCCACCCAGTCGCCAGCAGAATTTGTTTATTTTTATTCTTTGGGGAAAATTGTTCAGTGTGAGATGTTTATTAGAGCTTTGATATGTCATGTGTCAGCTTTTGCTTGCAGTGTATGTGTATACACAAGCTGGACTTGTGTATAGTAGAGGTTGGGGGTCGAGAAGCAGAAAGGAAGGAGGAAAAAAAAGGGAGGTAGAAACAAAGCCCCCTCACAGAGTGCTAGGCAGATGTGCACGGGTCATCCACCAGCGGTCTTGGTTGATGTCATGGGGCTAGAACGCAGCTCCGTGGTATGGCATGTATACAAACACAGGGAAACACATTTAAACTTCTTAAAGGAAATTAAAGAGCATTAGCCAAATTGTTGGTTGATAAATGCTACAAAACAACATATTGGTAAAGACCTTTATTATATTCACAAATCATTTAAATGCTGGACAAATCTCCAGTTTGAATACAAATCAATTTAAAACATGAACTGTTAACATAGTTTCATGGAGATCTATGGTATGTAGTGAGAGGCTTTACAAGTTAGAGGTAATGTTTATGTACCATTAAATGAAAGTCAGCAGAAGGGAATTTATGCCCAATTGAACCCTTGCACAATAATGAGTAGTTACTGCATGATAAAACTTGTTAGAACATTATTTCCAAGTGAACAAGTAGAGGGATGTTCCTCTCAGCAATAACCTGATTTGGGTGACATCCTTGCCAGTCGCTCTCCATCAATGGCAGACTGCAATGCCAGGACCGTGTCTGTGAAAAAAATAAAAATCAGCCAAGGCCACAGTGTTATAAAAGCTAGATAATACTTGGGATCAACATTGGCTTCAGACCTCAGGTTAGGCTGAGAATCTGTTGTTGATGGAATTACAAATGTAGCTGGTTTGTTAACACATCCACACACCCAGTAATTTTCTTGCGTAGTCCACAATATCAGTTGCCCCAGCCTCAATGTCATATGATGGCATCTCCATTAGCTTGATAATGTTACTTGCTCCCTGTACAACAGATAACAAGACAGACAGTTAAATAAAATAGTCATTACACAGTATCATTTCAAATTTTTAACACTACAGTTATTTGTTATTTCAAGTCCAGTTGCAGTGATGAACTTTTCAGCCACTTGTCCTTTGGACAAGTAGGACAGATTTTTTTACTTGTCCAAAAGCTCAAATCACTTGCTCCCTCACCCCCAAAAAAAGGTCTAACACCATGGACCAAAAAGGTGATTGAAAATGTTGTATGATGCAAGGAACCACTACACAGAATAACCATTAATATCACTGGTATTGACAATGGTAGGCTGCTGGTCTCTGATCCCATGTACTATAGATCTCCTGCCGTTGAGGCCTTGAGCAAGGCACTTAAACCCCCCCCCCCCAAAACTAAATAACAGCACTGACAGGCTACTGTATAAAACGCATTGGGTGCATCAACCCTTTATCTGGAGAGCTACTGGGGGTGCAGGCTTTTGATCCAACCATGCTTAAACACACCAGACTCAGCTTATCTGTTGAGCAGCTGATTGTTCAAGCAGGCCTGGAGCAAAAGCCTGCACCCCCAGTATCTCTCGTGGATTCTCCAGGAGGGTTGGTCACGCTGCAACATTATTTTACAACCAAGTACTTTTAGTCTTATAAAATAATTCCCTCATTCAACCAACTAGGGATCAAATGGCTAAGGTGGACGAGGTAGCTAACAAAAGACGTTTATCTATTGGTAAGGTTACATTTTTCGGTGCTCATGGGAGATCTTGACAGCATAGGAGTTACTTGTCAATTAGGCTATTCCAAGAATATTTTGTCAGAATTACATGGCTAGTATTTAATAGTGGAGAATGCTAGCCAATTTTGAGTGCTTGAGAGACTGTTTTAGAACCAGAGTATGCAGCATTGGTTTCATCAACTGTGTTTTGGCCAGTTGCAGTTAAACAATAGTGCCAGTGAAAAGTTATTTTAGGACATGGGACATGACATTAATGCATGCTAACAGCTAAATAGTTAATTAGTGAGATAACCAGTTCAAAACATAGTGTAGGTTGGCTGGTTATCATCTAGTTAGTCTGCTGTATGTCATTATTTTACCTGTTGCACAAATGTCTTGTTCGCTCACTCCTCTGGTGCACTGACTCAAACGCAGGTGATGCACACACTATGACTTTTCCAGGATTTTCATTGTTAACCAAAACTTTGCTATAACTGGGCAAATAACTCACTAGCAATTATCAACAAATGTGCAAACGCGGCTAGGCTCATTTTGACCTCAAAAACACATCTGGCAACTGCATGATTGAAAGACAGCTCGTGACTGTCAATGCAGGCCTACAATAAATATACTCTGATGCGTTCTGCAGAGATTGAGAGGACAGTAAGTAAAACATCACATCTGTAGGACACTTTGATCTAATTATGATCGGAGTAGCCTAATTGTTTGACAGCGATTTTTATTTGTTTTTTTTTACTTGTCCGCTCAGACAACTTAAATCTATAATCTGCCTGTCCAACAATTTGTTTTACTTGCCCTGGACAAGCATTAATGTCAAGCCCTGCAGTTGCATCAAATTATATTGCAATTTGGGACAGAGGTATAGGTATACCGTCAACTCCTCGTGCACCCTCTCCTCCAGCTCAGAAACCTGGGATATGGCCTCATACACGTCAGTCATGGGTACAATGGAGTCCTGCAAAGACCAGAAGTTAATAACATTCTCAGTTTAGTACTAATATACATATTTTTTTAAAGGAACTCAGACCAGCTTTAAACGTACTCTTGAAAGTAGTAATAGAACGCACAAGGTGCAATTTCAAAGTTGGGTAGTGCATCAGCTCCTCGTCTGCCATTGCATACTTTAGAGTTATTTATAACCGGTCAGAAATGTCCAGATCAAGTAGCCATGTCATCTAACGTTTTTTTGATTTCGTTTTTTTTAGCCCATAGATATTGTTGTAATGTTTTTGTCACTAAAATATCACATGAATACACATTAGACTTATCAAAATGTATATAATTGCAATAAAAAGTTTGCAGGTTTAAAGCTAAGTTCTCTCCAACAACAAGAGGGGGGGTTTTAATTTGACTAGGCAGCCAGTTAAGAACAAATTCTTATTTACAACGACTGCCTACCCCAGCCAAACCCTAACGACGCTGGGCCAATTGTGCGCCGCCCTATGGGACTCCCAATCATGGCTGGTGATACAGCCTAGAATTGAACCAGGGTCTGTAGTGAAGCCTCCAGCACTGAGATGCAGTGCCTTAGACCGCTGCGCCACTCAGGGTGTGAACAGTTTGTGTCATGAACAGTGCTTGTGCCCATAGAAATAGACATGGCACGTGCACAGGGTGGGCACGGGATGTTCCCCAATGCTGGAAGAGCCCCCCCCACCAGAGTGAAAAAGTTTGGGAACCCCTGCTATAACACACTGAAGAACAGGAAGTATCCGGCATGATCTCTTTTTAAAAGCCTCATTAGCACAGTCTGTCCTCTGAGGACCAATCAGTGGTAAGCAACTAAACAGGGGTTGCATCTTATTCCCTATATAGCGCTCTAATTTCAACCAGTGCCCATGAGGGGCCCAGGGTCTTTTGAGCTCACCTCTTCTGATGAGGAGCTGTCCTCCACTTCCATCTCATCAATGTTCTTGGGAAGATCCGCATCATTCATCTTTAACGTTCCATTCAGTTCCTTCACTCTAACAATAAATAAAAAGTTACATTTAGGCCTACTACTGGAAATTCCGATCGATCAATTGTTTTGACAGTACCTGTCTGCATAGCGTAGTGTGTTTACAGTGGAATCGCATGAGGACATTCCAGGAGACACCATTGCAATCTGGAAAATAAGAAAACCAATAAACAAACAATAACATTATGGCAAATATTATGTCTACCGTCTAGTAATGTAGGGAGAGGGAAGGCCAATATTTTAACTTTAAATAAAACAATGTTTAAAAAAAAGAAAATGGTGAGCACATTTTCCTTTTCAAGAGGGAAAAGAGGGGGGGGGGGGGGGGGGGGGGGACCACCACAGCTTAGCCTGGTCCCAGATCTGTTGCTTCTCGTGACAACTCCATTGCTCTCATTATCAAGCACATGTGCATCTACAGCTAAAACCCAAAGAAAGGAGACAAGCCTTACCATGCATGTCCTGGAGTTCTCGCCGATGAAGGAGTCTCGGAGTACCTGTGTCAGCTTGCTCATCCTGAAGGGGATGTGGTGGCTGTCCATCCCCAAGGAGCGAATGCATTCCTACAGGGAGAGGAGGGAGCAAGCAGGGTTTAGACTAGGGGTGTCAAACATACAGATCCCATTAAATCCAGCACGTGGGTGGTTTGTGCAAAAAAAATGTAATCATTTGTTTATTATGAGAGAAATGACTAAAACCTAGGGGTGAACACCTTTCCCATTCAAGACAACTCGATACATAGGCTCAATACGATGAACGTTTTGGTTTGAAACGATTCAGTGCGATTTGGTTTGATTAGAGAATGAATCGATGCGATTTGGTTCGATATGATTCGATGCAGTAACATCTAATTCATTTTCCATTCCAAATCTGCTGCTGGGCCTCCTGAGCTGGATCTGTCCAAGCTGACTTCTCTGCGTGCGTAAATGATGCATGTCTATACTACTCTATGTAGGCACCTAATCTGAGCCCATTACCACCAAAACATTTGAATAGAAGATTTGTAATGTTTGAATCTATAATTCAATCGATATTGAAAAGGGAATCTCATGCTTAACTGAATACTTGTGGCCATTATTACGACGCATGTCATTAATTTCACAATGTAAGAAATCAACATTTGAACAATGGACAATTGCTCTTTTGGATGGCAATTTATGAGAATTCAGTGTAATTTTCTTTTATCGGCATAAAACAGTATATCGGCAGATGTATCATATAGGTAAGCATATAGGTAAGCTTTAACCCCCAAAATCCGGTCACAAAAAAAAAAAAGAATTGGTCAGGCTCTACTCCGGACCTCGGGGAAGATCGAACACAGCCTGCAAGGCAAAATGAGTTTGACACCCCTGGTTTAGAGTGAGTAAGGAGCTGCAGCTCACAGCATGGTTACATTTAGAAAGAAACCCTCCACAGAATTAGCTCCTCACTGAATATTCTCAAATCATACACACTTAAACTCATTTTAGGTTAAGATATTTTTTACATTGATACCACTGGTGACATTGCCAACACATTTCTGAAAGGTTTTGCTGTACATACAGGTGGTGCATGCCTGCTATATGATCATATTCACAAAACGGAAGAAAACTGACCGCAGAGGGACTAACTGAACATGTCCAATAAAAATAAAAATGTCAGTTTCCATTTTCCGTTGCAGAACGTTTTGCTACCACGTGTGCACTAATGAATAGGACCCAGGTAAAAGGGAAGTCTAAAGAGTGAGAATGAACAGACAGTAGGCTAGTAGTTGTATTCACCTTGAGAGCCAGCAGGCTGCGGTTGATCTCGGCCGTCTCTACGAGGGTCTGTCTGTTGCTGCTGCGAACATCAATGCCCCTCTCGTTTCCCGCCAGGTCCACCAGGGAGAACTTCCCGTGCACCTGGTTCCTCCTCCGCAGGATCACCTGCAGGATGGCGTGGGAGCGAGACGAGTTGGCATTGGCTGACGTCTGGCCGGACGTCCTGAGAAAGAGGTGTGTCAGATCATTACTCCCAAGTTATTCACTACGCTGAAGTTAATATATCGGCAGGGGTGAAAGTAAAGTGGTGCGGTACGTCAATCCGACAAAAATAAATAGTGGGGGTACGCCGTACCGGTAAAAGATAAGCCTGTCACAATAATGAAAACAAAATGTCAAGAAAACTGTAGGTTAATAAACCATTAGTCATCATTACCACAAGTCAGAGGCATGAAAAATTTGCGAATAGACTTGAATGGGTGGTATAGTTTACACTCCAACATGCGATGTGGTTTGATGAGAACATTGACATTTTGCCAAGGCAGAGATGAGTGGCCGAAAGCGAACGGGGACAGCAGTGGAGGCATTAATTCTGTCCTGATGACAATCGCCAAATGTCTTTACACGTCTCTTTCCATTGACCTATTGTTTGGAGGCTTGAAATATGTTGCGAGTGAAGGAACGTGCGCGGGTAGTCTAGTAAAAGGAGCCCTTTGAAGTTACTGACAATCAGATTAAAATAATGTGACTGGTAATACATTTTAAAAAGTCAAATCTTGATGACTCGGCCCACAGACATGCTATTGAATTAATAGGGAATTTAAATAGAACTCTATGATTAGGTCCCACAGCAGGCCCGCCCATTAGGCAGCTGCCTAGAGTGGCAGTTTGATGAGGGCGGCATTTTCCGACCTAAAAACTGACCAACAACACATCACATTATTCTGCCCAAAAACAATGACAACTTCTCACCCAGTGGCATTAGGGCTATATAGATGAGCGCTGATGCCGCCCCATGATAAGCAGTGCCCACTTTGCCAAAGGCAGGGTGCAAATATTTAGCTTGTCCATGCCCAGCAATCCCTTGGAGAGGCGTGTTGGAGAGACGCAGCCCTGCAGTACTCCAGCAAATTCATTTAACATAGGCTAAATGATGTAGCCTACAGTAGAAAGAGTATTACCATATGTGGTTTTTCTGTAGCACATAGACTGGAGACCAAATGTATTACCATATCACCAGAGACATTTTTTTAATCATTAACTTATGAGGAGAGTGTGCAGGAGAAAGTCAACTAAAAAGGCAAACATCAGCTTTGGAGCGGATGTGGCATAATCAGAAGTGGAAAGCAAACAGTGCAGAAAATAATTCATTTAAACAATAGTCTTCATTTTAATTTCGACTTAACTAACAAAAGGGCTTTGTTGGAGCTTATTTCTTCCTATAAAAACACAAATTAAGTAGGTCTACCTGTTTGACAGACTCAATTTAGCTATCCATAGATTTGTCAGTATAGCCAAATCCTCCAATACTATCACCATGCACTCAGTATAGACTGAGGACTTGGTGTTTGGTTAAAACCAGGACTCTAAATTGTGTGAGGATATGCCATACCCTTTCTTAAATAGCAAAAGGGACTTCATATTTTGAAATAAATAAAAAAGTATCCAGATAATATAAAAAGTGTTTTATAACAATGCTTAACTCCATGATGCCCGATGATAGAAACAAGCTTTAAAATGGCCACAAAAGATGTGACTGATGCATATGGGGATATATTGATTAGTTTCTATGACTTTCTGAAGCGGAGCTGCAGCCTTAAATATTTTAGGAGATCAAATGTACTTTGCTCTTTTGTCCCCATTAATTGAGCTTTTCACTTTCTGAAAAGAGAAGATGCTTAATGATTGAGAAAATCAATAATAGGATATGTCATGGATATTGAAATGATTTATATAGTCTACTAACCAGATGTGTTAAAAGTAGTTTAAATTTGTAGCACAGGCATATGAATGGGCTGCTATTATGTTGCTCTGCTGCCTATTAGGTGAGAAATAAATTGGCCCAAGACCAAACCTACTGCCAGCCCCTGCTGTATCCTACAATACTCTAGTTTAGCGGGGATAGGAGGGGGGCAATTTTGTCTCTTCTAGGGAGGCAGAGCGTACAGGGCCATAATGCCGCAGTTTTTAAATTTATTTTTTACAGTGCACACACAGGAGGTCCCATACTGAGAAGAAATGTCTGGAGACAGGAAAAGACTTAGAGAAAAGATAAGCAGTGCTCCGATGCAATGCTGCTTGCTTTTCTTTCCTCTTCTGAGAAAGATATTGGTGCCATATGTCAAAAAACAACCAAGAACACAACACACACGGTTTACAAAGTCAAGAGAGAAAGATAAAAGGGGCCTGTTCAGGAGGGCGCAATGTTACAGAACGTTCAGATAGAAAAGTATAATGTAGAACAGATAATCGTCTATCAAGTAGAATAGGTAATCATGTCAACCATAAGAATTTGTTCTTAACCGACTTGCCTAGTTAAAAAAAACATTCATTACGCTTCTATCTGTAAAGTTCTGAGTGTTCAACCTCACTGAACACACCCTGGGTGGAGTAAAAAATAAAAAAAATTAAAAAAAAAAGTAGTGTGTACCTGCATGCACTGCCCATCTCAATCATCTTGATGACGTCTTCAGCACACGAAACGTACATCTCCTGCAGGCCGACCACCTGGACCTGTTGTTTCTCATCCTCTAGCACTCGCAGCTTGGCCTTCTTGTTCAGCAGATCAAATACCTGAGGAGTAAGCAAGTGTGTTAGCAAAATGTCAAGTGAGTCTTCTCTACACTTTTGTCCTATTATCATGGATTCTCCACCCAAAGAAAACGTCAACCATCCAAACCACCAAGCTGCTTGAGGAGCACTGTGAGCATTTCCTTCTCACCTTGCTGTTGTAGATCTCAAAGAAGGTCACGTAGGGACACAAGTCCAGACTGGAATATCTCCTCTGCTTCAGGAGGGCGAACACATCCTGAGCTGAAGAACAAATAAGAGGAACAAGGAGTTACAAGACACTGAAAGACATCATTGAACTATGTCCTAAGTAAAGGTTATTCACATATAACCTTCACGTACAAAACCTTTTACTTTGTATCTAAAATGTGAGGTGGACAGATCTATTCCTTAGTAGTGATCTCAGAAATATCTAGGACTATCAAAATATTTCCTAATCAAATAAGTTAATTGCACGCGTAAACAGGTTAGCAGATGTTATAGTGGGTACAGCAAAACACGTGGTTCTAGCTCCTAACAGTGCAGTAAAAATGTAAGACAACTACCAAAATCTATTTAAAAAAATTTAAGAATCAAAGGATACCTCATAGGGATGCGCATATTTCCCTTTAAAGACGTTTCAGTAAAAAAAAAAAAAAAAAAAAAAAAAAAAAAATTGGTTCAATATGATTCAATAGGTGTTGCATAAACATCTAATTTCCATTCTAAATCCATATCTGCTCCTGATGGAGCTTATGAGCTAGGCCTCTCTGAACTGACCGTGTGTGGAAATGATTTATACGTCTATGGTGCATGTAGGCACCGGAGCTGAGCCATAAGGGAAACTTGGTATCTAGCCAGCAGCGTTGCAGTTTAACACAAACCTGTCTTGCCCATTCACTCTTTCCAAGAGACTGACCAGCTGAATGCTATGATCCCTTATTGATGTCACTTGTTAAATCCACTTCAAATCAGCGTCGATGAAAGGGATTTTTAAGCCTCGAGACATGGATTGTGTGTGTACCATCGAGGGTAAATGGGAAAGACAAAAGATTTAAGTGCCTTTGAACAGGGTATGGTAGTCAGTGCAAGGCACACCGGTTTGTGTCAAGAACAGCAATGCTGCTGGGTTTATTAGGAAGGTGTTAATGTTTTGTACACAATCCATATCTCAAGGTTTAAAAATCCTTCTTCAACCAGTCTCTTCCCCTTATTCTACACTGATTGAAGTGGATTTAACAGGTCACATCAATAAGGGATCATAGCTTTCACCTGGTCAGTCTCATGTAAAGAGCAGGTGTTCCTAATGTTTTGTACACTCAGTGTATAGCACAACTTAGGATTTCACACAGTCTCATAAATCGAATGGTTTAGACCTTTTGGAAGTTGACAGATTCAGAGAGAGCTAATCTTGTTCTCTCAGTTGGACCATGCAGTACGGGTGGCAAAAGTATCCCGTGGCAGATGGCTATATAGGTCCGCTAATACAGGACTATTAAAGTCCCAGTGTGCTACTTTTGTGAACAATATATATATATATATATTTTTTATTAATGGTGTGATGCAGCACCCCTACATCCCACAGCTGTGCTTGAAGATCAATGACTGAAAGAAATTTAAGCAAAACAATTACATGAACCCGTGATTCGTAAAATTTGAATCTATTTTCTGACCGTTGCATGCTACATTTGGATCGGTTAGGAGTCCCACCTAGATCAATACTCTCATGTCTTAAACATGTGAACCAGGGACCGATGCGTAACGGTGAATTGTTACATCCCTAATAACTAAGCCAAAAATGTAATGTTGTTGAAGCCAATAGCAGGGAGACATAATGAATTACCTGCCATGGCATAGATCCCTTTCGCACTGTTCTGGCTTTTCCCTGAAAAATCTCCTCCCATTGTCTGGATGGGGTAAAAGACAGGTACAAATTTTACATGACATGTTAAAAAAAATCTGGTGGACTTTGAGACAAAACTGCTCTAGTGTCAGCCTGTCAGGTAAACGGTAAGACTTACATGAGTTTTACCACTTCCAGTTTGTCCGTAAGCAAAACAAGTTGCCATCCCACCGTCGAAGATGGTCTGGACAAGGGGCTTGGCAGTGAACCTACCAGTGAAAAATATTAGTATATAACCATCTTGCAAAAACAAGTAATGATGATACAAACTTCATACAAAAGAACATACTTGCAAAGGTTATTTGAACAGAATTTAAAAATTGTAAAAAAAAAAATTTAAATCAGCAAATTGTAAAATAACCCTGATAGAGAAAAACAGAACACTTGTTTAGAAACCAATAAATGTGAATACCTGTACACTAAGTCATTGGTGGATGACTCGTCAAAGGAGTAGTCGAAATGGAAGACCTGGTTGTCAAGGTACTTTGTCAGGTCCACTTTCTGCTTGGGCTCATGAAGGAGCAGCGTTCCATTACCAGGGATAGAAACCACATCAATATCTTTCTTAGTCACCTCTAAGACAACCACACATAGAAAGTCAACATGAGAAGCTGCTTGGTGGATACAGGTCAGTCAGATAAAAGTTTTAGTTTGGTCAATTAAAAGTAACCTTTATTGTTGAGAGGACGCTTGCGAACGCACACACAAATTCTATGAGCTTCAACCTGTGAATCAAAAAGAAAATGACATAGCTGATAAACACTAGTTAAGAAAGGCCTCCCACATTTGAATTCTTCTCCTCCATCTTACCGTATCAGACAGAGATAAAGGGAGTACTTCCAAGGTCTCTCTAAACTCTTCAATCATCTGGTAAAACTGCTTGTTCGGTCGATTTGTGTCTTCAAACTACAGCGAGCAGAAATACATGTAACAGAGAAAGTGATGGGTAGTATTTAATATTGCCAATACATTAGTAAAGGCTTTTAATGTGTCCACAACTTCAAATGAAAATAAAAGGAGGAAATTGACAGTACGTCCGATCTACAAAAATAATTAACGCAGGACATGGGCCAATAGTACTAGGTAAACAGACAGTGGCCGTGTCTTAATACCCATACTAGAGTACTACATACTCAAACTGCAAACTAATTTCGGTGTTTGATCTAGTAGAACCCACTTGTCTTTTCCAACTCATGTGTTTGGCAACAGCTGATAATCAGATAAATTGACACGCTGTACCAAAATTAACAAATGGCGAAGTCATTGCAAGTACACATTAGGAGTACCATTTTCAAAATGTCACATATTATAAAACTTTATTTTCTCGCATACCATTTAGTCATGACCTCGACTAACCTGTACCCCCGCACATTGACTTGGTACCGGTAGCCCCTGTATATAGCCTCGTTATTGTTGTCATTTTATTCTGTTACTTTCTTTTTTGCAAATATTTTTTTTTTAACTCCATTTCTTGAACTGCATTGTTGGTTAAGGGCTTTTAAGTAACATTTCACGGTAAGATCGACACTGTTGTATTCGGCGCATGTGAAAAAATGTTTATTTGACTAATATGGGTATTCGGACATGGCCACTGTCTCATGTGATCAAATCTCTTACTTTTCCTTTCTTGGGCACCATATCCAAGCTCTTGACTGCATTGGACAATCTTTTGTTCACTGGTTTGCTCATGTCTTGGGGTAGCACTGATCTCCGTCTGCCTGATAGAGTGAAGTATCTAACGTGATGAAGATGCTCACAAAAGACAGCAGGGCGTCTCATACTAGGATCAGGTCCCCCGATCTATTTAATCTTATTCATTGTGATCTACAAGGCAAAACTGATCCTAGATCAGCACTCCTCTTATGAGGCTATTTAAAAATACAGGCCCAGGGAAATTAACATAGTGATGTGACTCAAAGTTCCTAAAGCTCACTTGAGGTGACTGAGGAAACACTCTTGGCCTCATTCTCCTTCAGGGCCTCATTGACTGGGGGCAGGACAGCAGTTGGTCTCTGACTGTTCCTCTTCCTCTCTCGGTTGGGTACACCTGGAAAATGAAGCATGATGACAAAGGTGAATATCAAGAGGTCTCCGAGTCACTGAGTGAAGCATTCAGAGGGTAATGGGATAAATTATGCCAGTATGTTTGTGCCTTCATGCCAACTCCTTGTCACACCAAACAAAGGCTTGACAATGACTACAATGGAGTTGGCAAGAGCACAAACAGATCTGGGACCAGGCTAAAGGCAATAAGTCAGAAATCATTGAGGCACCCCCCACCTGAAGCTTTGAGGACAGAGGGTGGATACTCTGAAGACTGGGAGTCATGCTTAGTCTTAGCAGCAAGCTCAGAGACAGGAGCAAGGGTCCGGAACAAGCATGTCTGCCGTGTAGACTTTCTTGGAAGTGAAACTGAGAGGAAATTAGTACATTTACCACTACAGTTAAATGAAGTAGATTAATAACTCCTGTTCATCATCCTACTGATCCCAACACTAGACACCAAACCATAAAAATAATGATTTATATGTAGTCCTATTAAACAGATGGCCACCTTCATACCACCACTAATAAGTGGGTTCAATTTTAGTTGGGTGAATCTGGCATGCCATAATCAAATGAGAATTGCAGCAAATGCATTCTTTTGATTTCAACACAAGCTGTAAAACAGAGATGAAGCAGAAACAGTGCCGTGTTAAAAAGAGAAAAGCAGACAGTAGCTTTGGGAATGACTTCAGTGCTTATTAGAAGGAATTATGGTGAGTTTGTGGAAACAAAGAACACATACTACTAGTATGCTAAGAAATAAGATCCAAATCACTGAGTCTGCATTTCACTAGAAAGAGTGATAGTAACACAGACTGCTTACGGTCACTATTCGAATTATATAGACATATTTACACGGTCTTTTGGAACCCATCACATAAGGAACCCTTCGTCACAAAATGGCATTCTTTACTGAACAAAAATATAAAAACAACAAGTGTTGGTCCCATGTTTCATGAGCTGAAGTAAAAGATCCCATACATTTTTCACATGCACAATTTTGTGCAGAAATCTGTTTACATCCCTGTTAGTGAGCATTTCTAATTTGCCAAGATAATCCATCGACTTGACAGGTGTGGCATATCAAGAAGCAAATTAAACAGCATTATCATAACACAGGTGCACCTTGTGCTGGGGGCAATAAAAGGCCACTAAAATGTGCTGTTGTGTAACACAATACCACCGATGTCTCAAGTTCAGGGAGCATGCATTTGGCATGCTGACTGCAGGAATGTCTACCAGAGTGGTTGCCAGAGAATTGTAATGTTAATTTATCTACCATAAGCTGCCTCCAACAGCATTTTAGAGAATTTGGCGTCACAACCGTAGACCACGTGTAACCACACCAGCCCAGGATCTCCACATTCGATTGGCTGGGCCTGGCTCCCCAATGGGTATCTCCCCAATGGGTATCCCCATCCATAGATTAGGGCCTAATGAATGTCAACTGACTGATTTCCTTATATGAACTGTAACCCAGTAAATTCATTGAAATTGTTGCATTTATATTTTTGTTCAGTATAGTTTACAGGTAACTGCCAAAATAAATGAAACACCAACAAAGTGTCTTAATAGAGACGTTGGGCCACCACGAGCCAGAACAGCTTCAATGCCCCTTGGCATAGTTTCTATAAGTGTCTGGAACTCTATTGGAGGGATGCAACACCATTCTTCCACGAGAAATACCATAATTTAGTGTTTTGCATTCTAGTTGGAAACAGTACACTCCACATTAATCAGTTATGTACAGAAAACATACGGTCCCACTTTTGAAACAAGGGCATGTCCACTCAACCCCACTAGTAAGTAAAGACAAGAGTAAAATTATTGTGCACCTGAAGATGGAACCACATAATGGCCTGTATCTTCAAATCAAGGTATCACACTGCCCACAGGGAGCCCCATTCTGATATTTTGCCCAATTATTGGCAAAAAATCTGATCTGATAGGTCAAAGGCCCAATTAGTGTCAGAAGATCAGAATTTGGTTGCCTATGTAAACACAGCTTAAAGTATGTGTGGAAATAGGCCTATATGATGTGATTCCATCTCATATAAAGTGATTTAGCATATGATTTGCTTAGAGAAGAACATGCATTGCATGCAAACCTGTCTCCTCAGGAGGACCCGCTGGAGTAGAAGCTTATGAAGGAAATATCCAAAATTAACCATCAAACCCACACCAATGAAATCCACACTTAAGACATACTAGAACTAGGCAAAAATCACTTACGACTGGAAGGAGGAGGGACCCCGGATGAACGAAGACGGCTTTCAAATTTCTGGAGAAAAATCACACAGGCAAACATCGCTCCTGACGTTAGGACCACAAACTTTCAAATGAATGTACTTTGAACCTCAAGTTCCTAGGTCCATCCCTAGAGTACGCTTACCTTCTCTGGAAGAGCAGGTATATTAGCTGGTTTCATGTGCTCAAAAAGCTCTTTGTTCAGGGACCATAATTCATTCATTTCAAGCTAAAGAGCAAAGGGCAGGAATAGTAGTATGTCAACAATCAGTTTCAGTTGACAAGACTTACAGCACATAGTATCTTTCATTGATCAAGCTACGCTAACATCCGTTAGTATTTTGTTAATTACGGCACCGTTGACATGTCAGCAGTAAAGTTTACAAGATGGAGCATTTTCAGTACAAAGCAAGAAGTGTGACGATGCAAAATGCATAATCATGACACTTGTTGAATTGTACATAACAGGCTAAACTCCACAGTGAAGGAAGTTCACCACAGAGTGGAATTTAGTCCAATATCTGTACAGGGATGAAAACTGGTGAGGGCCCAAAAAGGTGTCACTTTTTTCTATTGCACTGAAACATGTAAAAGAAATCCCTGATAGGGGGAAATACAGGTTAACTAATTAAACAAAGAATATGATATACATGATCAGTCTGTGTGTAAAATAAAAAGTGGTTAATGTGAACCTAACTCACAGCTAAACAAATGTTATAAGCAATGTTATTTGTTGCCTAGACTTCACTGCAAATGACACTCAAGCCTTGAGAAAAAAACAATACACTAAAATTGCTGTTAGCCATGACAGCCTTTATAATAGAACGCTTGTGGCACTTGGGAAAAAACATCTTAAGTAGAAATAGAATGAAACAATATTTTTGCTCTATTATAGTGGCCATTATAGTAGACGTCGATCAAGTACACAAGGCTACATGTGTGCAAAAATAACATTCAACGAGTAAAACATTTAATAATCCCCCCCCCACACACGCGTTACTGTTACACCATGGCCTTTTTTGCCTTTACCTCCCTTATCTCACCTCATTTGCTCACATTATATACAGACTTATCTTTCTACTGTATTATTGACTGTTTGTTTTACTCCATGTGTAACTCTGTGTTGTTGTGTCGAACTGCTTTGCTTTATCTTGGCCAGGTCGCAGTTGTAAATGAGAACTTGTTCTCAACCTGCCTACCTGGTTAAATAAAGATTAAATAAATTAAATAAAACTGTCAAGTTCAACACAACAAAAGCAATATCTTTGGGCTACACTGCATTGTACACTTTCTGCCTGTGGACATCTGTTCTACAATGTGCCAGCAGAGCATGATACCCTTTGTTGGCATAATTGATCTCTTTCAGGCAGAGAGTACACCTGGCATAACTCTTTTAATCCAATGAATTGAAAAAGTGAGGAAGAGGGAAAGTGTGTGGTGTTCCTTTCACCTAGTGGCATCCAGCTTAAGCCAGGCCCAGCTCCACTTGTTTAAAAAGCAACATTTTATTTTCACCTAATTCTCTCATTCTGAAAATTAACCACATTCTGTAAAGGGAAAATATTAGTTAATTAGCTAATTAACAGTCACACAGAATGCCAGGGTCCAGTAAGCAACTAACACGTTATAACTTGAGGAACGGTGTTGTGCCGAAAATCTCCCCTCTGCCAGAATTCTCCACACCTTTGCGTGAAAGCGCACACTCAAGTCAATGCTGCGACTTGCTTGCTAGTTGAGATTTCTGCCCTTCACTCCATTGTCAGTTTAGCCAACATTTCACTGATCTTAGTAGCAGAAAGCATTTTTATTTTATTTGTGTTCTTCAGTGCAGCTGTCAATGATCACGTTAGGCTGCGTTTCATTTTATATGCCGGTTTGATAGCGGGGGAGGCACTAGTAATGTCCGCAGTTTTCGTGTTTGGCTATTAGTCTATTTATAAATCTCTTTGCCAAATTGAAATGTTTATTGCCTGCCTACATTTTAGTCCCTCTATGTTTAATACAACACACACATGAATTATTCATTTTGGTTGCCTATCCTGACATGAAGTTTGTTCTATAGAAAGTATTTGACTCTAGTAACAAAAATAAGGAAATTAGAAGGGGGGATTTCAGCAAGGCCATTTCAGCAAGGCCACCCCCCCACCCCACTTTGGGACTACAAGGCCCCGCACACTTCATAATCATTTTGGTAGCTCATGTTGACCAATAGTGTGCGCCACAAAAAGTATTTGACTCTAGCCACAAAATTAAGGAAATTAGAAGGGGGGGGGGGTTCGGCAAGGCCATTTTCTTGCCTGCCGAAATCCTCCCCCTCTTCTAATTTCCTTAATTTTGTGGCTAGACTCAAATACTTTTTGTGGCACACAGAGTCAAATACTTTCTATAGAACAAACTTCACGTCAGGATAGGAAACCAAAATTAATAATTCATGCATGTGTGTTATATTAAAACAGAGGGAGAAAAATGTAGGCAAGCAATACACATTACAAAACAACTACTAGTCGAATAAGACATGGGAGAGATGATGAATTTTGGCAAAGAGATGTATTTATAGACTAATAGCCAAACCGAAAACTGCAGACATTACTAGTGTCTCCCCGCTATCAAACTTCCATAAAAAATTAAATGAAACGCAGCCTAACGTGATAATTGACGGCTGCCTTGAAGGACACAAATGCTTTCTGCTACTAAGATCCGTGAAATGTAGGATAAACTAACAGAGTGAAGAACAGAAATCTCAACTAGCAAGCAAGTCGCATCAAATGAAGAATTGAGTGTGTGCGTGTTCACGCGAAGGGGTTCGGCACAACAACCGCAAGGAGTCGTATAACGTTACCAGTTAATATAATAGCGAATTGGTTTGGTTACTAACGTTAGCTGTCTGACTTCATTAGCCAGCAAATTTTCACAACAATGAACTCAATTCTTTGATCAGTAAAGTTGGCTCTTGCACAACATTTATCTGGCTAGCAAATGACGTTGGTCACCTATTTTGGATTCAAAACTGCGAACTTCGCCAAAAGGTGACTAGTTTGCATCCCTGAATCAATCTGTAACATAGATAAGGCACTTGTCTTGCTCTCGAGCCACTTACCTCTTTTCCCCTGCAAACAGATTTCTCAAACCATTCAACCATCACAGTACGCTTTGTGGAATCCACAGTTTTGACATTTGCAGGATGCACTCGCCCTGTAAAACACATTTACAAGTAAGTAGTAATATCATGTAAATTACACCCCGTTTGCTAGGCCACACCAACGCCCTAGACCAGAGCTACAGTTCTTTCAGAAAGTATTCACACCCCTTGACTTTTTCTACATGTGTTACAGCCAGAATTTGAAATGTTGTCACTGGCCTACACAAAATACCCCATAATGTCAGTGTAATTATGTTTAACTTTTTTAATTTATTTTTTACACAAATTAATAAAAAAGTAAAGCTTAAACGTCGAGTCAATAAATATTCAACCCATGTTAAGTCAAGAGTAAATAAGTTCAGGAGTAAGAATGTGCTTAACAAGTCACATAGGTTGCATGGACTCACTGTGTAAGTGTTTAACAAAGGTGTAAAGTATTTAAGTAGTAGTTGAAAGTATTTTTACTTAAGTAGTTTGTGGTATTTACATTTGACAACTTTTACTTCACTACATTCCCCCCCCAAAAAAGGATGTACTTTTTACTCCATACATTTTACCTGACACCCAAAAGTACTCGTTACATTTTTAATGCTTAGCAGGACAGGAAAATTGTTTAATTCACACACTTAAAGAGAACATCCCTGGTCATCCCTACTGCCTCTGATCTGGCGGACTCACTAAACACATGCTTTGTAAATTATGTCTGAGTGTTGGAGCGTGCCCCTGGCTATCCGTAAATTGAAAAAATAAAATAGTGCTGTCTGGTTTGCTTAATAAGGAATTTGAAATGATTTATACTTGAGTATATTTTAGGGCCATTTGACCAAGGAGAGTGATGGTGCTGCATCAGATGACCTGGCCTCCACAGTCACCCGACCTCAACCCAATTGTGATTGTTTAGGATGAGTCCGTATGAGTCCGTATCTGATATGACCACCATTTGCCTCATGCAGCATGACACATCTCCGTTATAGAGTTGATCAGGCTGTTGATTGTGGCCTGTGGAATATCGTCCCACTCCTCTTCAATGGCTGTGTGAAGTTTCTGGATATTGGTGGGAACTGGAACATGCTGTAGTACACATCGATCCAGAGCATCCCAAACATGCCCAATGAGTGACATCTGTTGAGAATGCAGGCCATGGAAGATATGGGACATTTTCATCTTCCATGAATTGTGTATAGATCCTTGTGACATGGAGCAGTGCATTATCATGCTGAAACATGAGGTGATGGCGGCAGATGAATGGCACAACAATGGGCTTCAGGATCTTGTCAAGGTATCCATGTGCAATCAAATTGCCATCGAATAAAATGCTATTGTGTTTGTTGTCCGGAGCTTATGCCTTCCCATACCATAACCCCACCATGGGGCACTCTGACGTCAACATCAGTAAACCGCTCACCCACACGGTCTGCTATCTGCCCGGTAAAGTTGAAACCTGGATTCATCCGTGTAGAGCACTTCTCCAGCGTGCCAGTGGCCATCAAAGGTGAGCATTTGCCCACTGAAGTCAGTTATGACGCTGAACCTTTTGTCCCCAGTACAAGGTTCGCCTGTGTAATGATCATGCTTTTTAATATGCCACACCTGCCAGGTGAATGGATTATCTTGGCTATGGAGAAATGCTCACTAACAGGGATGTAAAGAGAAATAAGCTGTTTGTGCATATGGAAAATGGCTGATCTTTTATTTCAGTTCATGAAACCAACACTTTACACGTTGTTCAGTGTAACGTTAGGTCACCTAACTTTATCACTACAACGGCCATAACTAGTAAAAACAAATCAAAGAATTGCTTCATTATCCTATAGTTAGCTGTGTCTACTAGCAGATAACTTAACCACACAAGTAACGTTAACCGCACATGCACCAATAACAATACGCTTTTCGATTATCTTGAGTGGCATTCAAGTAGCTAATTAAATTCGTCGAGTTTAACTTATTCACGTATAACTTACTGACATGCGTTAAAGTGTATTACAACAAATAATGTTGTTCATATTAGCTAGGTAACGTTAAATCATTTGGGAGGTAAATCTGGCTAACTGCAACACTAACAAGCGAAATAAACGAACATAGCTAGCCAAATTAGCTCACCATCGCTTCTTTGGATGTTGACTGAAAGCCCAACAAGAAGGTTCGCCATAGTTGAATCCATGTTAATGCGTGAGCTCACTTGCCAAGTTTTTAAAAGTTATTTACATACAACCTAACATGAGCTGGCTACAGTCAAGCACCAAACAAATCCCAATCAACCGCCAAATGTTTGAAATCCGTTTCTCGTCAGCGGATGAAGTAGAAAAGGGTGATGCTGATTGAAGCAAGGGCGTTCTCAAATATTGCCTATCAGAAAAAGTAGATCGGTAGCCAGATATCTATGTGGTATTATTGCATGTTTTATTAAGCTCAGTGAGTCTAACCAATAACGATACATTTGAACTAATATAGTTTGGACATTGTGAAACATTGTTTGCGTTTCCTGTTTTAAATACAGGTATATGATGTAATGTCATACATAACCACAGTGTGGCAGTAGCTAGCTACTATACAATTTTGGAACCTCTGTCGCTACCAATTGCATGGCATGTTTGTTTGGAACCTCAATAATCAACCATTTGTTACTTTGACTCATTGCAAAGACACTCATTATTTGCTTATTATGTTAGTGTAATAAGTGCATAGGCCTTGAGCTTGATACTCCCAGCCCTGCCTGACCCCCCAAATGTTTTTGGGATCTGCCTTTATGAGGACATCCTTACATTTTTCAGTGTGAATTGAGGGTAGTTACTTTATCTGCCATTTTATCCAGTTGTTTGGGATAATACAGTCATTTTGTTGGGCAATATGGTCAAACTAAAGGGCTACAGTTTGTTCTCTCCTTTATTTGTGGGTGGGTTTGAAAAAATAACTATCCTAATCCATACTTAAAAGTGATTATAAAAAACTATTTACCAATACAGAATGGCCATGAACCATGAAAGCATATTTCCCCTGAGATCAACTAACTGTGGATGATAACCTTATGAGTCTAGATTAGAGGTAGATTAGACTCAATCAAAACCGAACCTGGCCAGAATAGACATATTGTAGCTAAGATTGGGAACAGATGGACTGCGCTTTCTCTGTCAAAACCTCACTGACATGAGTTACAGTATTGGGGAGGGGGTGTTTACTTCATTGAACTCAATGAGCTGTGATGATATTGTAAACATAGTTAGTGATTGCAAATGTGTCTAATAAAAACATTGCATTCAACCTCCCAAATTATTAATGCACTGTTTTTATTGTCAGAAACCACAGAATTCCATGCCTGCAGCTGCACCCAGACAACCTATGATGCTCAAATAACATTAACTTTATGCAATGTATTTATGGCTGGTATAGCTCAGCATGATGCTCAACTGCTCTGATCATTGAAGCACATGCTCTCTCCTGCAAACCAAATGTAATGAATACACAAAGAAATAACATGAGGATGATGGATCTAATAAACAACAAAAGAAGCCCTGTTTTACTCCTCGACGTTCATAAAATTAATGATTATGACTCTAAATGAATGAAGTTGCATTTATGTTACAGTAGATTAGTCGCTAAATGAAGTCTGAGCTGTAGACGTGTGTGATCTGTTACTCAGTCACAGGCAAATATTTACACTGCTTCTGTGTGTGAGAGCACAGGGAGTCTGACAGGATGTGCCAGGACTTCAGTGAAGTACAGTAACAGCAGTGATGTGTGGCCACATGCATGATCTGTTGTTCCCATCATGCCATGGGAAGTAGCCATCTACATTGGCGGGGTGTTGTGTGTGTGAGTCACTCTCTTGTTTTGTTTTTTAAATGTATTTAACCTTTATTTAGCTAGGCAAGTCAGTTAAGAACAAATTCTTATTTACAATAACGGCCTACACCAGCCAAACCTGGACGATGCTGGGCCAATTGTGCACCACCCTACGGGACTCCCAATCATGGCTGGTTGTGATACAGCCTGGAATTGAACCAGGGTGTCTGTAGTGACACCTCAAGCACTGAGATGCAGTGCCTTAGTCCGCTGCACCACTCAGGAGCCCTTGGATGATGGATGATATATGATATCCGTAGAAATGACCACACCCATTGAAATGTCACCTTCAAATCTTCAAGCTACAGTAGTTATACTGTATGACCCCTTCACTTCCTTTAATAGTACTTCAAGTTGATCAAAAAATATATTAAATTCCAGTCTTAGAAGAATGACAGATACTTGAATGACTGCTAGAAAATCAATATTGTTGTTTAGGGTGAAGAGTGTCTGAGGAAGTTCCTTTTCCCACTTCAAGTGATATAGACCTATTCTGTGAGGTAGCATTGAATGGCTATAAGTGTAAAAAGTGTTGTGCAACGATATTGACCAGGGGTTTATGATTCTCCACTCCTGCTGAGGTGGGAATAGTTTTTTTGGGGGGAAGAGCCTATGAGGAGAAAGGTTGTGTCACAAATGGCACCCTTTTCCCTATGTAGTGCACTACTTTTGACTATGGCTCATGCCCTGGTCAAAAGTAGTGCACTACTTAGGGTACAGGGTGACATTTTGGACGCCTTTATGCCTGAAGTGGTGTGAATGAACGTTACAAAACCCTGTGAACAAAACCAGCCAGTGTGATCTGAGTACTTAAATCTGTGTCTTATAACTGGTTTAGGCCCAGAATGCTAAACCAGCTTTCTATGACAAAATTATGCTATATAAAATCTTCTGCACAGTAAAAACTCAAGGGATTCTACTCAGGGTTCTTTCACTGACATAAATACACACAAGAGGTAGATTATTTTGATTGCCGAAGCAGAGCCAGTAGCAGAGCCAGTGATGTCATGAATCTTAAACTCATCTTTTTAGTGGATTTTGTGACCATGAAAGACGACAGTTGTTCTTTCATTACAGTTCGGTCTTGTATGAGAACTGAGGAGTGAGCTGGATTGATAGACCAAAATAGGTTCTGTTTCTACTAAATCTGCGTGAGGCCTATAAGACAAAGTTCCCCCAACCACCCTCTCTTGTACACATTTTTCTCTGACACCATCGGAAGATGAGACATTGAAGACAAACATGATCATTCAACAGAAAATATTTGTTTTCCTTTCCTGTTTCCGTTTTATTGGATTTCTTCACAGTTCGATTGATTCCTTCCAACCCCTAAAGACAAAGACAGATTGCTTTTTTATTGCTGACTAACCCATGTGCTGTTGATTTATGGCTGACAAAGGGAAGAGCGAGGCCAGGATCCGTATCCATAAAGCGTCTCAGAATAGGAGTGCTGATCTAGGATCAGTTTGGCCTTTCAGATCATAATTGATAAGATTATCTGGACAGGTGGGGTCCTGCTCCTAGATCAGCTCTCCTACTCTGAGATGCTTTGTGGATACAGGCCCAGATCCAACTCTGGTGCTTCATCTCAGATGACTCATAGACATAGTATGAGAATATATGTCATATTTTTATGGACTGCCATAATGATTGACTCGCTGAGGTTTATTAGTAGCAGTGGGACACTGGGCTATTTCACAGACTAAAAGGACAAAAATGGAGAACAATACTTTTTTAAATGAATCCGGAGATTGCAAAGGTTATTGCAAAGGTGATTGCAAATGTGTCTAATAAAAACATTGCATTCAACCTCCCAACGTATTAATGCACTGTTTTTATTGTCAGAAACCACAGAATTCCATGCCTGCAGCTGCACCCAGACATCCTATGATGCTCATATAACATTAACTTTATGCAATGTATTTATGGCTGGTATAGCTCAGCATGATGCTCAACTGCTCTGATCATTGAAGCACATGCTCTCTCCTGCAAACCAAATGTAATGAATACACAAAGAAATAACATGAGGATGATGGATCTAATAATCAACAAAAGAAGCCCTGTTTTACTCCTCGACGTTCATAAAACTAATGATTATGACTCTAAATAAGTTAAGTTGCATTTATGTTACAGTAGATTAGTGTATAGATTACGTCTGAGCTGTAGACGTGTGTGATCTGTTACTCAGTCACAGGCAAATATTTACACTGCTTCTGTGTTTAAAGCACATGGAGTCTGACAGGATGTGCCAGGACTTCAGTGAAGTATGGAAAGAAAGCCTCAGTAACAGCAGGGATGTGTGGCCACATGCAGGATCTGTTGTTCCCATCATGCCATGGGAAGTAGGCGTCTACGTTGGCCTTGGCAGGGTGTTGTTTGTGTGAGTCACTCTCTCGTTGAGTCAAGCTTATAGTCCAGAGATGGATGATATCCGTAGAAATGACCACACCCATTGAAATGTCACCTTCAAATCTTCAAGCTACAGTAGTTATACTGTATGACCCCTTCACTTCCTCTAATAGTACTTCAAGTTGATCAAAAAATATATTAAATTCCAGTCTTAGAAGAATGACAGATACTCGAATGACTGCTAGAAAATCAATATTGTTGTTTAGGGTGAAGAGTGTCTGAGGAAGTTCCTTTTCCCACTTCAAGTGATGTAGGCCTATTCTATGAGGTAGCATTGAATGGCTATAAGTGTAAAAAGTGTTGTGCAACGATATCGACCAGGGGTTTATGATTCACCACTCCTGCTGAGGTAGGAATAGGTTTTCTTGGGAAGAGCCTATGAGGAGAGAGAAAGGTTATGTCCCAAATGGCACTCTATTCCCTATGTAGTGCCCTACTTTTGACTATGGCCCATGCCCTGGTCAAAAGTAGTGCATCACATAGGGAACAGGGTGCCATATCGGACACCCTGATGCCTGAAGTGGTGTGAATGAACCTTACAAAACCCTGTGAACAAAACCAGCCAGTGTGATCTGAGTACTTACTTCTGTGTGTCTTATAACGGGTTTAGGCCCAGCACGCTAAACCAGCTTTCTATGACAAAATTATGCCATATAAAATGTTCTGCACAGTAAAAACTCAAGGCATTCTACTCAGGGTTCTTTCACTGACATAGATACACACAAGAGGTAGATTCTTTTGATTGCCTTTAGCAGAGCCTTTAGCAGAGCCAGTGATGTCATGAATCTTAAACTCGTCTTTTTAGTGGATTTTGTGACCATGAAAGACGACAGTTGTTCTTTTATTACAATATGGTCTTGTGTGAGGACTGAGGAGTGAGCTGGGTTGATAGATCAAAAGAGGTCCTGTCTTTACTAAATGTGCATGAGGCCTATATAGCTGCCAGACAACGAAGCATAAAGTAATGGTGGCTTCAGTGATTAGTTGGGCCAACACACATTTACATTTTACATTTTAGTCATTTAGCAGACGCTCTTATCCAGAGCGACTTACAGTAGTGAATGCATACATTTCATACCTTTCATTTCATGCATTTATTATTATTATTTTTTTTTTTACTAAAACACACCATGTACTGGCAAAGTGGCAATTCTTTATTCACTTATTGTCCGCTGATTTTGGAATCAATTTCAGTCGATGGTTGAGAACAGGGGCACAACTTTCACTGGGGACAAGGGGGACATGCCGCCCCCCCCCCCCCCACACACACACACACACATTCTGAAAGTGCATTTTTGTCACCTCCCAGTTTTATCATTGGAATGTGATACAAAATGAGTATGCTTTAGGACCATATGGACGCCTCCGAGTGGTCTGGTAGGCTGTTTAGAGTGCTTATTCGACTGGATAGAAAATAATAATAATAATAATTCTGTCCTCCCAAATTTTAAAACCAAAGTTGCACCCCTGGTTGAGAATATCAGCAAAACACCATATCCATAAAGCGTCTCAGAATAGGAGTGCTGATCTAGGATCAGTTTGGCCTTTCAGATCATAATTGATAAGATTATCTGGACATACATTACATTACATTTAAGTCATTTAGCAGACGCTCTTATCCAGAGCGACTTACAAAAGGTGGGGTCCTGCTCCTAGATCAACTCTCCTACTCTGAGATGCTTTGTGGATACAGGCCCAGATCCAACTCTGGTGCTTTATCTCAGATGACTCATAGACATAGTATGAGAATATATGTTATATTTTTATGGACTGCCATAATGACTGACTGGCTGAGGTTTATGAGCAGCAGTTGGACACTAGGCTATGTTACAGACGAAAACAGAGATTAGTATTTTTTTGGAGTGAATCTGAAAGGAAGAGCTTTTAATTCAAGTGTGTGTGTGTGCATGTTCTACATTAAATGTATGGCTTTGCAACTGCCTCTTTAAAGGCACTTTAAAATCTGACTAGATGTGGTTGCCTAGTGAGTGAGGATAGCTATTAGAAATAGAGACACAGTACATTGAGTTGTTGGGACATACAGGGTTATGTTGCCATTCATATTTACTTTATTTTGATGTAAATGTGCAAAATACTGTTACACAAGATACACTTTAAAATATATGGTCTATGGTAGCCTCGGACACAGTGTTTCTCCAATATTAATTTAGCAGTGGCGCACAACCGCTGCTAAATGGTTGTCGCCATTTAAAAAAAAAATACAGTTGAAGTCGGAAGTTTACATACTTAGCCAAACACATTTAAACACAGTTTTTCACAATTCCTGACATTTAATCGGAGTAAAGATTCCCTGTCTTAGGTCAGTTAGGATCACCACTTTATTTTAAGAATGTGAAATGCCAGAATAATAGTAGAGAGAATGATTTCTTTCTTTCATCACGTTCCCAGTGGGTCAGAAGTTTACATACACTCAATTAGTATTTGGTAGCATTGCCTTTAAATTGTTTAACTTGGGTTAAATGTGTCAGGTAGCCTTCCACAAGCTTCCCACAATACGTTGGGTGAATTTTGGCCCATTCCTCCTGACAGAGCTGGTGTAACTGAGTCAGGTTTGTAGACCTCTTTGCTCGCACACACTTTTTCAGTTCTGCCCACACATTTTCTATGGGATTGAGGTCAGGGCTTGATGGCCACTCCAATACCTTAACTTTGTTGTCCTTAAGCCATTTTGCCACAACTTTGGAAGTATGCTTGGGGTCATTGTCCATTTGGAAGACCCATTTGCGACCAAGCTTTAACTTCCTGACTGGCTTTTTTTGTGGCGGTTTTGGAGCAGTGGCTTCTTCCTTGCTGAGCGGCCTTTCAGATTATGTCGATATAGGACTCGTATTACTGTGGATATAGATACTTTTATACCTGTTTCCTCCAGCATCTTCACAAGGTCCTTTGCTGTTGTTCTGGGATTGATTTGCACTTTTCACTCCAAAGTACGTTATAACGGCTGCGTGGTCCCATGATGTCTTGAGATGTTGCTTCAATATATCCACATAATTTTCCATCCTCATGATGCCATCTATTTTGTGAAGTGCACCAGTACTTCCTGCAGCAAAGCACCCCCACAACATGATGCTGCCACCCCCGTGCTTCACGGTTGGAATGGTGTTCTTCGGCTTGCAAGCATCCTCTTTTTCCTCCAAACATAACAATGGTCCCTATGGGCAAACTTTCCCGAGGCGGATCCTCTTTTTGGTCCACCACCCAGGGCAATGGATCGGATCCCAGCCGGCGACCCAAAACAACGGCGCCGCAGAAAGGGCAGACGGAGCGGTCTTCTGGTCAGGTTCCGTAGACGGGCACATTGCGCACCGTTCCCGAGTATACTACTCGCCAATGTCCAGTCTTTTGACAACAAGGTAGACGAAATCCAAGCAAGGGTTGCCTTCCAGAGAGACATCAGAGATTGTACGTTCTTTGTTTCACAGAAACATAGCTCACTCGGGATACGTTATGAGTCGGTACAGCCACCTGGTTTCTTCACGCATCGCGCTGACAGAAACAAACATCTCTCTGGTAAGAAGAAGGGCGGGGGTGTATGCCTTATGATTAATGAGACGTGGTGTAATCATAACAACATACAGGAACTCAAGTCCTTTTGTTCACCTGACCTAGAATTCCTTACAATCAAATACCGACCGCATTATCTACCAAGAGAATTCTCTTCGATTATAATCACAATCGTGTATATCCCCCCCAAGCAGACACATCGACGGCCCTGAAAGAACTTCATTGGACTCTATGTAAACTGGAAACCATATATCCTCAGGCTGCCTTTATTGTAGCTGGGGATTTTAACAGGGCTAATCTGAAAACAAGGCTCCCTAAATTTTAGCAGCATATCGAATGCACGACCCGGGCTGGTAAAACCCTGGATCATTGTTACTCTAACTTCCGTGACGCATACAAAGCCCTCCCCCGCCCTCCTTTCGGAAAATCTGACCACGACTCCATTTTGCTGCTCCCAGCCTATAGACAGAAACTAAAACAGGAAACGCCCGTGCTCAGGTCTGTTCAACGCTGGTCCGACCAATCGGATTCCAAGCTTCAAGATTGCTTCGATCACGTGGACTGGGATATGTTCCGCATTGCGTCGGACAATAACATTGATGAATACGCTGATTCGGTGAGCGAGTTTATTAGCAAGTGCATCGGTGATATTGAACCAACAGCGACTATTAAAACCTTCCCCAACCAGAAACCGTGGATTGATAGCAGCATTCACGCAAAACTGAAAGCACGAACCACTGCTTTTAATCAGGGCAAGGCGACCGGAAACATGACCGAATACAAACAGTGTAGCTATTCCCTCTGCAAGGCAATCAAACAAGCTAAGCATCAGTATAGAGACAAAGTAGAGTCGCAATTCAACGGCTCAGACACGAGAGGTATGTGGCAGAGTCTACAGTCAATCACGGACTACAAAAAGAAAACCAGCCCCGTCGCAGACCACGATTTCTTGCTCCCAGACAAACTAAACAACTTCTTTGCTCGCTTTGAGGACAATACAGTGCCACCGACACGGCCCGCTACCAACACCTGCGGGCTCTCCTTCACTGCAGCCGACATGAGTAAAACATTTAAACGTGTTAACCCTCGCAAGGCTGACGGCCCAGACAGCATCCCTAGCCGCGTCCTCAGAACATGCGCAGACCAGCTGGCTGGTGTGTTTACGGACATATTCAATCAATCCTTATCCCAGTCTGCTGTTCCCACATGCTTCAAGAGGGCCACCATTGTTCCTGTTCCCAAGAAAGCTAAGGTAACTGAGCTAAATGACTATCGCCCCGTAGCACTCACTTCCGTCATCATGAAGTGCTTTGAGAGACTAGTCAAGGACCATATCACCTCCACCCTACCTGACACCCTAGACCCACTCCAATTTGCTTACCGCGCCAATAGCTACACAGACGACGCAATCGCAATCACACTGCACACTGCCCTAACCCATCTGGACAAGAGGAATACCTATGTAAGAATGCTGTTCATCAACTACAGCTCAGCATTTAACACCATAGTACCCACCAAACTCGTCATTAACTTTTTAGGGTATAGGGGGCAGTATTTTCGCAATCGGATGAAAAGCGTGCCCAAAGTAAACTGCCTAATACTCAGGCCCAGAGTCAAATATTTGCATATTATTAGTAGATTTGGATAGAAAACACTCAGATGTTTCTAAAACTGTTTGAATGATGTCTGTGAGTATAACAGAACTCATATAACAGGCAAAAACCTGAGACAATTCCAACCAGGAAGTGTGGAAATCTGAGAATTGTAGTTCTTCTTTTGAAACCCTATCGAAACTACAGTGTCTGTGGGGTCACGTTGCACTTCCTAAGGCTTCCATTGGCTGTCAACAGCCTTTACATTTTTTTTCATCATTCTCCTGTTACTGGGCCGAGAATAGTAGCTCAGTCAATGAGTGGACTGCCTATGGACAAAGGGCTTGGTGATGCGCGATCCCGCGAGTGCGCCGTTCCTTCTTTTTCTCCTGGAATGAATACGCTATTGTCCGGTTGGAATATTATCAACGTTTTATGTTACAAACACCCTAAGGATTGATTGTAAACAACGTTTGACATGGAACGACCGGTAATGGAACATTTTGACTTTTCGTCTCTGGTACTGCGCTCGCGCCTTTGGATAGTGATCTGAACGCACGAACAAAACGGAGGTATTTGGACATAAATATGGAGTATTTCGAACAAAACTAACATTTCTTGTGGAAGGAGGAGTCCTCGGAGTGCATTCTGACGAAGATCAGCAAAGGTAAGAGAATATTTATAATACTAATTCTGAGTTTTGTTGATGCCAGAACTTGGCAGGTAGCTGTATAGCTTGCTTCGATGGCTGAGCTATGTACTCAGAATATTGAACAATGTGCATATTCTAGTTTCTGGGCCAGAGTAGTAAACAGTTTAATTTGGGTACGTTTTTCATCCGGCCGTGAAAATACTGCCCCCTACACTTTAAGAAGTTAAGTTCCTCGGACAAACTGAAATGGTCCACCCACACAGACAGTGTGGTGAAGAAGGCACAACAGCGCCTCTTCAACCTCAGGAGGCTGAAGAAATTCGGCTTGTCACCAAAAAACACTCACAAACTTTTACAGATGCACAATCGAGAGAATCCTGTCAGGCTGTATCACCGCCTGGTACGGTAACTGCTCCGCCCACACCCGTAAGGCTCTCCAGAGGGTAGTGAGGTCTGCACAACGCATCACCGGGGGCAAACTACCTGCCCTCCAGGACACCTACACCACCCGATGTCATAGGAAGGCCAAAAAGATCATCAAGGACAACAACCACCCGAGCCACTGCCTGTTCACCCCACTATCATTCAGAAGGCGAGGTCAGTACAGGTGCATCAAAGCTGGGACCAAGAGACTGAAAAACAGCTTCTATCTCAAGGCCATCAGACTGTTAAACAGCCATCACTAACATTGAGTGGCTGCTGCCAACATACTGACTCAAATCTCTAGCCACTTTAATAATAAAAAATTGGGATGTAATAAATGTATCACTAGCCAATTTAAACAATGCCACTTTATATAATGTTTACATACCCTACATTACTCATCGCATTTAAATACCGTACTCTAAACCATCTACTGCATCTTGCCTATGCCGTTCGTCCATCGTTCATCCATATATTTTTATGTACATATTCTTATTCATTCCTTTACACTTGTGTGTTTAATGTAGTTGTTGTGAAATTGTTAGATTACTTGTTAGATATTACTGCATGGTCAGAACTAGAAGCACAAGCATTTCGCTACACTCACATTAACATCTGCTAACCATGTGTATGTGACGAATAAAATTGGATTTGATTTGATTTTACAACGTTCCTCACTGAGTTCCCTGAATTCCTATCGGATCTTGTAGTCATGGCAGATAATATATGAATTTTTTATGACTTTAATATTCACATGGAAAAGTCCACAGACCCACTCCAAAAGGCTTTCGGAGCCATCATAGACTCAGTGGGCTTTGTCCAACATGTCTCCGGACCTACTCACTGCCACAGTCATACTCTGGACCTAGTTTTGTCCCATGGAATAAATGTTGTGGATCTTAATGTTTTTCCTCATAATCCTGGACTATTGGACCACCATTTTATTATGTTTGCAATCACAACAAATAATCTGCACAGACCCCAACCAAGGATCATCAAAAGCCGTCAAATCATCAAAACGCAAAGATTCCTAGATGCCCTTCCAGACTCCCTCCACCTACCCAAGGACGTCAGAGTACAAAAATCAGTTAACCACCTAACTGAGGAACTCAATTGAACCTTGCGTAATACCCTAGATGCAGTCACACCCCTAAAAAGAAAAAAATATTTGTCATAAGATACTAGCTCCCTGGTATACAGAAAATACCAGAGCCCTGAAGCAAGCTTCCAGAAAATTGGAACGGAAATGGCACTACACCAAACTGGAAGTCTTCCGACTAGCTTGGAAAGACAGTACCGTGCAGTATCGAAGAGCCCTCACTGCTGCTCGATCATCATATTTTCCAACTTAATTGAGGAAAATAAGAACAATCCAAAATTAATTTTTGATACTGTTGCAAAGCTAACTAAAAAGCAATATTCCCCAAGAGAGGATGGCTTTCACTTCAGCAGTGATATATTCATGAACTTCTTTGACGAAAAGATCATGATCATTAGAAAGCAAATTACGGACTCTTCTTTAAATCTGCGTATTTCTCCAAATCTCAATTGTCCTGAGCCTGCACAACACTGCCAGGACCTAGGATCACGGGAGACACTCAAGGTTTTCAATACTATATCTCTTGACACATTGATGAAAATAGTCATGGCCTCTAAACCTTCAAGCTGCATACTGGACCCTATTCCAACTAAACTACTGAAAGAGCTGCTTCCTGTGCTTGGACCTCCTATGTTGAACATAAAAAACGGCTCCCTATCCACCGGATGTGTACCAAACTCACTAAAAGTGAGTGAAAAAGCCAAACCTTGACCAAGAAAATATAAAAAACTATCGGCCTATATCGAATCTCTCATTCCTCTCAAAATGTTTAGAAAAAGCTGTTGTGCAGCAACTCACTGCCTTCCTGAAGACAAACAATGTATACGAAACGCATCAGTCTGGTTTTAGACCCCATCATAGCACTGAGACTGCACTTGTGAAGGTGGTAAATGACTTTTTAATGATGTCAGACCGAGGCTCTGCATCTGTCCTCATGCTCCTAGACCTTAGTGCTGCTTTTGATACCATCTATCACCACATTCTTTTGGAGAGATTGGAAATTCTAATTGGTCTACACGGACAAGTTCTGGCCTGGTTTAGATCTTATCTGTCGGAAAGATATCAGTTTGTACCTGTAGATGGTTGGTCCTCTGACAAACCAACTGTACATTTCGATGTTCCTCAAGGCTCCGTTTTAGGACCACTATTGTTTTCACTATATATTTTTGGCGTCAAATTTTTCTACTTTTAAACTCGGACAAAACAGAGATGCTAGTTCTAGGTCCCAAGAAACAAAGCAATCTTCTGTTGAATCTGACGATTAATCCTGATGGTTGTACAGTCGTCTCAAATAAAACTGTGAAGGACCTTAGCTTTACTCTGGACCCTGATCTCCCTTTTGATGAACATATCAAGACTGTTTCAAGGACAGCTTTTTTCCATCTACGTAATATTGCAAAAATCTGAAACTTTCTGTAAAAAAATGATGCAGAAAAATGTATCCATGCTTTGTCACTTCTAGATTAGACTTCTGCAATGCTCTACTTTCCGGCTACCCAGATAAAGCACTAAATAAACTTCAGTTAGTGCTAAACATGGCTGCTAGAATCTTAACTAGAACCCACAAATCTGATCATATTACTCCAGTGCTAGCCTCTCTACACTGGCTTCCTGTTAAGGCTAGGGCTGATTTCAAGGTTTTACTGCTAACCTACAAAGCATTACATGGGCTTGCTCCTACCTATCTTTCCAATTTGGTCCTGCCGTACATATCTACATGTATGCTACGGTCACAAGACGCAGGCCTCCTCACTGTCCCTAGAATTTCTAAGCAAACAGCTGGAGGCAGGGCTTTCTAGAGCTAAATTTTTATGGAATAGTCTGCCTATCCATGTGAGAGACGCAGACTCGGTCTCGACCTTTAAGTCTTTATTGAAGTCTAATTTCTTCAGTAGGTCCTACGATGTAGTGTAGTCTGGCCCAGGAGTGTGAAGGTGAACGGAAAGGCACTGTAGCAACGAACCGCCCTTGCTGTCTCTGCCTGGCCGGTTACCCTCTCTCCACTGGGATTCTCTGCCTCAAACCCTATTACAGGGGCTGAGTCACTGGCTTACTGGTGCTCTTCCATGCCGTCCCTAGGTGCGTCACTTGAGTGGGTTGAGTCGTGATCTGACGTGATCTTCCTGTCCAGCTTGGCGCCCCCCCTTGGGTTCGTACCGTGGGGGAGATCTTCGTGGACTATACTCGGCCTTGTCTCAGGATAGTAGGTTGGTGGTTGAAGATATCCCTCTAGTGGTGTGGGGGCTGTGATTTGGCAAAGTGGGTGGGGTTATATCCTGCCTGGCCCTGTCCGTGGGTATCGTCGGACAGGGCCACAGTGTCTCCCGACCCCTCCTATCTCAGCCTCCAGTATTTATGCTGCAATAGTTTATGTGTCAGGGGGCTAGGGTCAGTCTGTTATATCTGGAGTATTTTTCCTGTCTCATCCGGTGTCCTGTGTGAATTTAAGTATGCGTTCTCTAATTCTCTCTCTCTTTTTCTCTCGGACCTGAGCCCTAGGACCATGCCTCAGGACTACCTGGCCTGATGACTCCTTGCTGTCCCCAGTCCACCTGGCCGTGTTCCTGCTCCAGTTTCAACTGTTCTGCCTGCGGCTATGGAACGCTGACATGTTCACCGGACATGCTACCTTGTCCCAGACATGCTGTTTTCAACTCTCTAGAGACAGCAGGTGCAGTAGAGATACTCTGAATGATCGACTATGAAAATCCTGAGGTGCTGACCTGTTGCATCCTCTACAATCACTGTGATTATTATTATCTGACCCTGCTGGTCATCTATGAACATTTGAACATCTTGGCCATGTTCTGTTATAATTTCCACCCGGCACAGCCAGAAGAGGACTGGCCACCCCTCATAGCCTGGTTCTTCTCTAGGTTTCTTCCTAGGTTCTGGCCTTTCTAGGGAGTTTTTCCTAGTCACCGTGCTTCTACACCTGCATTGCTTGCTGTTTGGGGTTTTAGGCTGGGTTTCTGTACAGCACTTTGTGACATCAGCTGATGTAAGAAGGGCTTTATAAATACATTTGATTGATCACAGGAGCTTGGTGGCACCTTCATTTGGGAGAACGGGCTCGTGGTAATGACTGGAGTGAAATCAGTGGAATGGTATCAAATACGTCAAACACATGATTTCCAGGTGTTTGATGCCATTCCATATGCTCCGTTCCGGCCATTATTATGAGCCATTCTCCCCTCAGCAGCCTCCACTGCAAGCACATGATAATTGTTGTATCTTTAAATCACCCCTCTTTCTAACAGATATTTCCATCTCTGTCCAGGAAACCACTTGCATGTGCTTTGCGCATTTTAGAAACAATGCAAATTGCATTTTGGAACATTCACACGAAGGCCTACTGCCGTGTGTACATTGCTTCGCCTAAAATATTAAGAAATAACAGTTGATCAACATTTTAAGCTAAACATTCCGATCTGTATCATCAGCCCTGTTAATTGATACAGCTTATACCTCCACTACACTACTTTGATAGTTATCAGCAGGGGCGCAACTCTGGATTTAAAAAATTGGCAGTCGAATAAACACTCCAAACAACCTACCTGACCACTCGGAGGAGTCCGCATGGTCCTAAAGCACACCGTTGCCTCGTTTTGTATACACATTCCAATGATAAAATGCAATTTCAGAATGTGGGGGGAATGTCTGTCCCCAGTCAAAGTTGTGCCCCTGGTTATCAGTGGGGATTAAGAAGTGAGTATATGCATTCTCCACTGAAAAATAAGTGGATATATGGAGTATACCTGCGTATTCCCTCCATTACACAACTGGTCCTGGTCAGTCCATGGATGGGAGACCAGATGCTGCTGGAAGTGGTGTTGGAGGGCCAGCAGGAGGCACTCTTTCTCTGGTCTAATTTTTTTTATCCCAATGCCTCAGGGCAGTGATTTGGGACATTGCCCTGTGTAGGGTGCCGTCTTTCGAATGGGACGTTAAACGGATGTCCTGACTCTCTGTGGTCACTAAAGATCCCATGCACTTATCATAAGAGTAGGGGTGTTAACCCCGGTGTCCTGGCTAAATTCCCAATCTGGCCCTCATACCATCATGGCCACCTAATCATCCCCAGCTTCCAATTGGCTCATTCATCCCCGCTCCTCTCCCCTGTAACTATTCCCCAGGTTGTTGCTGTAAATGAGAATGTGTTCTCAGTCAACTTACCTGGTAAAATAAGGGTAAAAAAAACAATCTTGTGCTCAGACTGGTTGGTCCTTTCTGACACAGAGGAAGAAAAAAAAATCTCACATTGAATAGACATAGAAGTTGAGATGTAGAAAACTAGATGCTCCAGTAGAAAATACATCTGGAAAAACTCAGCAGTATTCCTCCATGGGCTCGAGTTAGTGGATGACTGGGGTGAACCAACTTCTCTCTGCCTTGATTGCTGATTGCTCTCTGTTTTTTGATTGCCATGATTACGTGAAGCCT
This sequence comes from Salmo salar, assembly GCF_965601325.2. Lineage (NCBI taxonomy): Eukaryota > Metazoa > Chordata > Actinopteri > Salmoniformes > Salmonidae > Salmo > Salmo salar. The sequence goes on from NC_138304.1 coordinate 25,642,054, forward strand.
AATGTTGACGTTTCATTTCTTAAATTGTTTTTAGAAGGCATAACTCCGGTTCCTGCTGAACTGAGCCAGTGCTCATTATATCAAACTGTTATCAGCTCAGTAGGCACAGGAGGTTGAGCCCCGCGACTCGCAAAGTTCTGTTTTCACCACAGGGGGGCACACCCTCAATGTGGTGGGAGTTATTGTGAACAGTCCCTTTGTCCAGATAGATACACAGCTGAGTCCATGTGAGATCTGGTGGACTAGTCATTCCAAGAACAGCAGTCGTCATGATTATAATGCATACACCCACATGGTAGATTGTTTTCACAACATGAGGATCTAAACATGAGACTCAAAATCACATGAGCACAGAGTAAACCTAACTACATAATATAATAATATAATGACATTTCATTCATAATTAATTTCCTTGCAAATTACAAACACATTGCACATGCTGAGATAAATAGACTGTACTGAAAAATAAACCACTCGAAACACTTCACAGACACGACATGATATAAAGTGTTTATATTTCTCAAGAGCAATTTAGAACGGCTTTGACCGTACCCCTCGACTTGACCCCCCTGATTGAAAATGTGAGCATTGTTCACAATTAGATTCTTTCTGGTTTTCCCAATGGGACATTTTCTGTATTTCCTTCCTGTATGAGACGGAAATACAGCTCTCCCCTCTCCCGACAGTGTTCGCTCGCCCCTCCATCATGTCCAGGGTCTCACTTCACTGCTGATGAGAGAGGGCCTCTGAGGAGCGGAACTTAGCCACTGTGAACATAGGCTTTCACAGATCTGTTCACAAAGCGAGCTAAGTCCTGCACCTCACGAAACTCTGAACCCCGTATCATTAGATCCAGATGTCCTCCATCTCTCTTGTATGTTCACATATTTCGGTGTGCACGTTTTTTCTTTCAGCTATGGATCAGCATTGTGTTACCTTTGCTGGTGGAGATATTTGGAGAAGATGGCTTAGGGATAATATCCTGGATGTTTTATCCCTGCATGAATAAAGTGCTAGAATATATTTACCAGTTCAGAGCGGGTTGTTGAGACTGAACAAGGGACTGGGAAACCACAATTAGATGTTGAGGAACATTTCACATTTGTAGCAAAGAATGCTTGTCTGTGGCCGTTAGCTATATCCTGACCATGAGAGCCATTGGCCTCAATAGTTATGTTCCTCATCCCCGGTGAGCTTCTGAAGGAACATGTAGCATGGGGACGGTGGAGAAAGGTTGAGGAAGGCAACAGGCTCCAGCGGGATTGGATGGGGATGATGTTGAAGAGTGTGGCATGCAGCTGGTTGGAAATCCCTGGCAATGTGATTTTATGATACAATATCAAATCACTCTGCCAGGAATCCCACTGGCTGCCCCATGTAGGATGGAGAGAGAGAAAGAGAGAGAGAGAGAGAGAGGGGAGAGAGGCTGACAAACGGACAGACAGACAAACAGAATACAATAGCCTTATAGTCAGGTAGAGAGCAGACTGATGACAGGTGTCTGTGCAGTATGGCCGAGTCCAGCCACTCATCACCCTGTAATTACAGTTAACACACGTCCCTCCCTGAGCTCACTGTTCCATTCCTCATCCTCTTTTTAACAGTTCTATAGGAACAGTCCTGTAGGAGGGGGGCTCACATTCACTGATGCACCTGAGCAAACACACTCAATCTCTATGCCTGTTTAGAAAACCCTCGAACTGGACTGGATGTAGTTACACTTTCCACATCCTTTGACCACATGCTTCTTCATTACCTTTTGACCTGTACTATTAAATAATTAATTTTGCATTGTATTTACAGTCATACATACAGTACAAATTATGTCAATGAAATGAATGATTATGTCATTTAGATGTATGTGTGCCACTGCACTACATACGGTGCATTCGGAAAGTATTCCGAACCCTTGTCTTTTTCCAAAAATTTTTATGTTACAGCCTTATTCTAGAACAGATTCAATTGTTTTTCCCCTCATCACTCTACACACAATACCCCATAATGACAAAGCAAAAACAGGTTTATTTAAAATAAAAAACTTAAATATTGCATAAGTATTCAGACCCTTTACTCAGTATTTTGATGAAACACCTTTGGCAGCGATTACAGCCTCGAGTCTTCTTGGGTAAGACACTACAAGCTTGGCACACCTGTACTTGGGGAGTTTCTCCCATTCTTCTCTGCAGATACACTCAAGCTATGTCAGGTTGGATGGGGAGCATCGCTGCACAGCTATTTTCAAATCTCTACAGAGATTTCCGATCGGGTTCAACTCCGGGCTCAGGTTGGGCCACTCAAGGACATTCAGAGACTTGTCCCGAAGCCACTCCTGTGTTGTCTTGGATCTGGGCTTAGGGTCGTGGTCCTGTTGGACCTTTTTGGCAAACTCCAAGCGGGCTGTCATGTGCCTTTTACTGAGGAGTGGCTTCCATCTGGCCACTCTACCATAAAGGCCTGATTGGTGGAATGCTGCAGGGATGGTTGTCCTTCTGGAAGGCTCTCCCATCTCCACAGAGGAACTCTGGAGCTCTGTCAGAGTGACCATCGGGTTCTTGGTCACCTGTTACATTCCCCAGTTTCTGTGTTGTGGTTTGTGTATTTTCATGTATGTATTTCAGGAAATGGATTCCTGAAATTCTCTACAAGCAGCTGATTGGTCTGCCCCCATTGCTAATTGGAGAGCTGACCCCGCCCCCTCGTCAGGACGCAGCTGTCTCCAATTACCAACTCCTTCTGAAGCTTTATAAGCCAGTGTTCAGTTGCTCAGAAGGGACCAGATGATTGCTGAGAGAGGAGGCTAATGGCTGAGGGTTATAGCATGTTGGTTGTTGTGAGAGAGAGAGAGCTAACTAGTATGTCCTGTGTGGGTAAGTAGGACGCAGTGTTTTGACGATTGACATTGTTTACTTACATTTGTGTTATTCTGTTTCATTTGTTCCCGGGGGGAAGGGGAAGGCACCTAGGGAGTGTTTAGGCAAGAGGCCTGCGGGCATACATAACCCGTAGTAGTTTACTGTCTATGCACACTAGGAAAGACCTGGGCGGACCACCCCCTGTATTTTGGTTAGTGCACCAGGTGGTGCTAAGTTAGGTAAGTAGTGGGTAGGCAGGTAAGGTAGGAGAGGGGGCTTTGATATTTATTTTCTTTGCTTTGGTTCCGTCCAGCCCCTTTTCCCCAAACTTACCGTGCGACAGAATAAATTCCCTCTGCCTTTTGTCATCCTTACTCACACCTATAGTCCCATACCTCTTTCACACCATGGAGAGTTGAGTTGTAGCAGGGTGTTGCGTTCCCTCTTCCGAGAGGCGTGCGTAACAAACCTACCTGAACAAGGCCCTTCTCCCCTAATTGCTAGGACGAGTCTTGGTGGTTCCAAACTTCTTCCATTTAAAAATTATGGAGGCCCCCGTGTACTTGTGAACCTTCAATACCGCAGACATTGGTACCCTTCTCCAGATCTGTGCCTCGACACAATCCTGTCTTGTGTCGAGCCTTATATAGACAGGTGTGTGCATTTCCAAATTATGTCCAATCAATTGAATTTACCACAGTTGGACTCCAATCAAGTTGTAGAAACATCTCAATGATAATCATTTGAAACAGGATGCACCTGAGCTCAATTCAGAGTCTCATAGCAAAGGGTCTGAATACTTATGTAAATAAGGTATTTCTGTTTTGTATATTTAATAAATGTGCAAAAAACTCTAAAAATCTGTTTTCGCTTCGTCATTATGGGCTATTGTGTGTAGATCGATGATGGAAAAAAAACAATTAAAAACATTTTAGAATAAGGCTGTAACGTAACAAAATGTGGGAAAGGTCATGGGGTCTGAATACTTTCCGAATGCACTGTACATTTAAATGACCTTACATGCAACAGCTATTCACTGCCACGCAGTGAAAGTACTATTTATTAGCTACTACTACGTCATTCTAACACTTAAAAGTTAATGTCCAGCTCACTCTATGTTGAAACATACTCACTTTCAGGATGTTGTCTATGTTGGAAATGTTCTAAAACTCTGAGATCCATACTGCAAAGAAAGTAAAAGAGAATAATTAATCCAGAGATTAAAATAATAACCTAAAGGAAAAGGGAGGTAAAGATAAGAATGAATCCAGAGATGAAAAGAATAACCAGAATTACAAGGTCTAAAGTAATCTACAGTACTTGGACCTCAGGGCAAAGAGAGAGCAGCAGTGGCTGATGGACTGAGACTAAAGGTTTGCCCTACTTCTCACAGCTCAGAATCAGGGGACCTCTCCTCCCTATCAGTAGACAAGCAGTTCAAAAACAGAACCAAGGTGCAAAACATGGCATTTCAAAATATTTATTCCAATATTTTCCTGTATCGTTTACAGCATGCGGTTAACTTTTCCGCTGCAGTCGGCTTTACACACTTCAGTTGTCGTCACTGACTGACTGCTCCTGGGATGTAATAATGGGTGAAATGGAACATTTTATGCCATCATCATCATCGTCTCACAATTCTGTTTTGATTAGAATTTTGTGGTTCGTAAACTTTATTTAAGGTATCAGCAGTGACCACCACAAACTTCTGGGGAGGGAAATGGATGCATAATAATTATATGTCATCCTAGAAATTCATGACATAGTGTATCATCTGATAAAAGTTTTTAATTGCATCATTTGTCAATTATGCTTCTTAATCACGCTTCCAGTTATTTTGTCTTAGACCATGGCGAACATTTACAGACATGCTCTGAGGCAAGGAAGATAGCAGACATCTTGTGGCTTGAACGTTGGGCAGCTCCCTTCCAAGTCTGACAGCTAAATTCATGTTCATTAAACTGGCCCAGTTCTGGGAAACAGACTACTGAATTAAAGCCCATATTTAAAGTTAAATTACTTATGCCTTCCACTCACTCTCTTCTTTACAGCTCTTTATAGCCTAGAGAAAGACTTGATTGACTGAATAAAAGGAAAATCAAAGATAGCTTATAATGAAAGATAGGATGCCATCGAATTAAATACATTGATGTGTGAGAGGTGTCAAAAGGACATGAAGAAATAACAGATTTTCAATTTAAAAGACTTTCAGATGTGTTATATGAGCAAATGTGTGTGAGCTTTTATGTTCATACATTTTCAAAAAATGATTTTTAATCATACAGAGATGTACCTTATTCATTGCTTGTTTCTTTTCACCACAAGTAAATTATAACTCAAAACATGTCAAGATTTTACATGTGACGTCATAAGCATGTCCACAAAATTGGAGAGTATCGCTGCTTTGAGTCTATGGACACACCACAAAGCCCTTTGATAATTGCCATAGTGGGATCACTCCCATCTCCAATCAGCCCTGTCCTGTGAACACCACTTGTCTTCATAATACTGTATATTAGTTTCATGAAGAACACATATACTGTACATACTTCCCCATACATGCTAACAAGCTTTAGTCTGCTTTAAGCAACTTTCCTACTATGGGAACTTCTGAAGTTTTACTCTTACATTTGAGGATAGTTTGTACATGGCAAGTCTCACTAAATCACACAAATCACATGTCTAGAATTGCAGCAGCTTGCTCTCTCTAGGCTAAATAATTTCCGTTTGAGACCAGCCATTGGCACCTCACTTGCCTCCATTATAAACCAGCACTCGATACTGAGATAGGCTGATGCATTACAGCCCTACTGCCACTGGCTGCCAGACAATCATGGAGTTCGTCTCCCAGTCTTCATATTGTGCCAGAACCCTTCTCCTTGATTGCCCACAGTCTCAGCTGTTATGGCTAGACAACTACTCTGCTCTGGGGGCAGGCCAGAGAAAAGGGCAGCACGTTATTTGGTTTGGCCCTCAGTCAGATGCCATTCCAAATCAAATCAAATGTTATTTGTCACATACACATGGTTAGCAGATGTTAATGCGAGTGTAGCGAAATACTTGTGCTTCTACTTCCGACAGTGCAGTAATATCTAACAATAATATCTAACAGTAATATCTAATAAGTAATCTAACAATTCCCCAACAACTAACAACTAACTAAAGTGGCCAGTGATTGGGTCTCAATGTAGGCAGCAGCCTCTCTGAGTTAGTGATTGCTGTTTAGCAGTCTGATGGGCTTGAGATAGAAGCTTTTTTTCAGTCTCTTGGTCCCAGCTTTGATGCACCTGTACTGACCTCACCTTCTGGATGATAGCGGGGTGAACAGGCAGTGGCTCAGGTGGTTGATGTCCTTGATGATCTTTTTAGCCTTCCTGTGACATCGGGTGCTGTAGGTGTCATGGAGGGCAGGTAATTTGCCCCCGGTGATGCGTTGTGCAGACCGCACCACACTCTGGGGAGCCTTGCAGTTGAGGGCGGTGCAGTTGCCGTACCAGGCTGTTATACAGCCCGACAGGATGCTCTCGATTGTGCATCTGTAAAAGTTTGTCAGGGTTTTGGGTGACAAGCCAAATTTATTCAGCCTCCTGAGGTTGAAGAGGCGCTGTTGCGCCTTCTTCACCACACTGTCTGTGTGAGTGGACCATTTCAGTTTGTCTGTGATTTGTACGCCGAGGAACTTAAAACTTTCCACCATCTCCACTGCTGTCCCTTCGATGTGGATAGGGGGCTGCTCCCTCTGCTGTTTCCTGAAGTCCACAATAATTTCGTTTGTTTTGTTGACGTTGAGTGAGAGGTTGTTTTCCTGGATCCACACTCTGAGTGCGCTCACCTCGTCCCTGTAGGCTGTCTCATCATTGTTGTTAATCAAGCCTACTACTGTTGTGTAGTCTACAAACTTGATGATTGAGTTGGAGGCGTGCATGGCCACGCAGTCGTGGGGGAACAGGGAGTACAGGAGAGGGCTGAGCACGCACCCTTGTGGGGCCCCAGTGTTGAGGATCAGCAAAGTGGAGATGTTGTTTCCTACCTTCACCACCTGGGGGCGGCCCGTCAGAGAGTCCAGAATCCAATTGCACAGGGCGGGGTTGAGACCCAGGTGGTGAAGGTAATCATCATCAAGGCCTCCAGCTTGATGATGAGTTTGGAGGGTACTATGGTGTTGAATGCTGAGCTGTATTCAATGAACAGCATTCTTACATAGGTATTCCTTTTGTCCAGATGGGATAAGGCAGTGGGCAGTGTGCAATGTGATGGCGATTGCGTCGTTTGTGGACCTGTTGTGGCGGTATGCAAACTGCAGTGGGTCTAGGGGGGCCGGTAAGGTGGAGGTGATATGATCCTTGACTAGTCTCTCAAATCACTTCATGATGACAGAATTGAGTGCTTATGGGCGGTAGTTATTTAATTCAGTTATCTTTGCCTTCTTGGGTACAGGAACAATGGTAGCCATCTTGAAGCATGTGGGGACAATATACTGGGATAGGGAGCGATTGAATATGTCTGTAAACACACCATCTGCGCACATCTGCACATGCTTTGAGGACGCGGCTAGGGATGCCGTCTGGTCCTGCGAGGGTAAACACGTTTAATTGTTTTACTCATTTCAGCCATGGAGAAGGGGGGGGGGGGGGGGGGCAGTCCTTGCCAGGGAGGAAACACTATAGTGGACAAAGGAGGCATTGCATATTGAGAAATTGTGGGCGGGTTTCCCAGACCCAGGCTGATGCCGCAGATAAAGTTGACTTTGTGCCCAGACGGGACACAGGGAGTGAGCAAAGTGGACCTTTGGCTGTTTGGCAGGGTGGGTGGGGGTCACTCAGAGGAGCCATGATGCAGGCAGACAGAAGCACACTGATAACTTCAGTTGGAGACAAGAGAACAGAGAGGCTCAAACAGCCACAAGGCCTCTGGCTCTGCTAGGGAGTATAGAGATCTGTCTCTGCCAGGCTAGAATCACCTGCAGCTGGATTACAACCACCCAACTAAACCACTATATACAGTATACACTACCAGTCCATCAGTAAAGATACTACGAAATACTGACGGGCACCTATTTGCAATGACTTGAAATTATGTTAACATGGAAATACCCGTCATTCAAAGTGAGCTCATGAACTGTGAGGTTCCTGTCACTGTTATGATTATAATTGAGAGCTAAACAGTAATTAACCAATAATATATTTCTTCGTAGTTTTTGAGATGACTCTTCCCTACTGAGACTAAATATCACTAGAAGGAAAGGACATTGCAATTCATCAACTGTATGTTCATGCAAATCACAAGTGTTGTACCATTGTGGTACATTTAGCTAACCTAAAACATCTGAAACTTCAGAGTCTGTTAAAAGAAAACACACTTTATAGAACTTGCAACTGAAAACATTCTCTTTAATATAAGTAGCTGTTGTCAGAAAAAAATATGATAATATTGCCACGCTTGTTACAAAGACAACAATACAAAAACAATGCTTCTATATAATTATGTGTGAAAAAAAAACAACTATATATTTCCATAAATTATTTGATAGGTTGATGTACACTAACCACACATAGAAGGTTTTCACACTTACTAGAATTTTCGCAAAAATACGTTCGGCTACACATATACTGCAATGTAAACTTGCGGACTTGTCACGTCTCAACCGCTACCTCAGGAGGTAGTGCACATTCGCGCTCTAAGCAGGGCAGTGTAAACAGAAATGTCTCATTGAGCCATCACTCGTTGAGCCAACAATTGTAATAGCATAGATATGTTTTTGAAACAGCCTTTCCTTATTTTTGAGACTATATACAGTTTTTACCTGAAATTGTAGTAACAGCCTGTTATGCATTCTGAAATTGTCGCTGAAGCTTTAAATCTCAACAGTGTTTATTTATTTATTTTTTGGACTACACTGAGCCACCAAGGTCCAGGCAAGAAGCAACTCCCATGGGAATTATCAACATTTTCACTCGCAATTTGCTTTTACATCATATAATGTATTCCACGATCAATTGAAGCCAGCTTTGTTCTAAGGTAACCTTAATACAGTAGCTAGTGTAAGCCTAAGAGCTCCCATGGTTCAGCTAAAAGTTAGCATTCACCTACAGCTAGCATGTTTATGTGAGGATGCAGCCATTATTTAGCTAGCTTGCGAGCAGTTACCTACCTGTGTAGCCTATATTATAATATGAATGACACTGTATGATAACGTTACAGCACTTTTATTCAGTATTCGTATGCGAGGGGTAAATGTTCATTATTGATATGCTAACGTTACTTGATCATGAAGCATGTCGTTAGTTAAAGCTATGGCTATAATTTCAGAACGAAACAGGCCGTTACTATAAAAACGAATTTCAGCTTTTTCAAAAACATTGCTATGCTGTTACAATTTTTACTGTAAGTGTTGGCTCAACAAGACATTCCTGTTTACACTGCCCTGCTTAGAGGGCGCTAGCTCTGGAGGTAGCGGTCGAGATGTGACAAGTTAGTAAGTTTACATTGAAGTTTATGTGTAGCCGATGGTATTTTTGTGAAAAGTTTAGTTAAGTGTGAAGACCCTCAACGCACCTGTCTAGTCAGTGTAGTGATCATCAGAAACAGTAAAAAATATACAAGCGCAAAGTATTTATTTCAAACTCCCTAGGTTGGTTTACATTTGCGTGTGGAAGGAGTAAACTAAAAATAATTATTTTGAGGTTAGCAGCCAAATTAAACCTCATCCATAGAAACCTCTTCAGTCACTAAATGTCTTACAGACCTTTAGCCCCAGGAATCTGGAAGCAAAGCAACCCTTAACTTTACAACATGGAACCAGTGAGTATGTTCAGGCCTTAAAGTCCACTCTGAGGACATACACTTGAATCAAACCAGGCACACAGACCAAATTAATGCTTTGGCTGCATGAAACCAAACAGAGCCTTTAACTTCCATCTCCAAAGAAAGCAGTCAAAATGCAAAAGCTTTGAGAGAAATGACTACAGTGAGTGTTCCTATCTGAGCATTAGAGGTGGGTACATGCTATTCCAATGGGTGTTGAATGACGTAGGCCAAACAGCCCACATGAAAAAATACTATTGTGTACCATGGTATAAATACTGTAGCATTACTATATTTATATACTATGGTGTTTTTGTGGACTTTACTGAAGTATTCACTGTAGTGTTTCTGCAGACATGACTGTAGTTTCCACAATAGTGTTTTTGTTTCATTATCTTTGACATAGAAGTGGGGGCTTTCTCCTTGAGGAAACATACTGGACAAACAGTAAAAGAGCAAATGTTTCATAACCTGTTATTAGGTAGGACTGGAGGCTGAACTTGGCATGCACGTTTCTCACTCATGGGTGGCACACATTCGGATATGCGGTAGTGTTTTTGCAGATACTGTAGTGTGTTGCGGATATTACTGTAGTATTTACTCGTGTTTTTTGTGGCTAATACTGTAGTATTTACTATAGTATTCTACAGTATACTACAACATTATATAGTAAACACTACACGATCAAGGGATACTACAGTGTGTAGTATAGTATTCTACAGTATACTACAAAATTATATCGGAAGTACTACACATGATTGAGGTATACTACAGTGTGGAGTATAGTATACTACAGTTTACTACAGAATTCTATAGTAAGTACTATAGTATTCTATAGTCTACTGTAGTCTTTTTTTCATGTGGGGAAAAAAGAGAACTCAACTCTATGCTTATAGAAATTACACATTTTACATCATTAATAAACTTAAAATATAAAAAAACGACAGTGATAGTTTGCAATTAACCTGTCACAAGTACTTACATATAATTTTCTGATTAAGATGCAGTGAGACAAGTAGCAGCAACAATGCTTTTTTTCTCACACGTAAATGAAGCTAGGCAGAATTTGGGGACTTTATGAGGCTTGGAAAAATGCAATAAAATGTGAATGCACCCATCTGTTGGACCTTAGAGGACTTCCTGTAAACAAGCTTGGGAGAGAAAAACCTCTACCACCAGCTCCTCGTCTATAATTGCTGTTTCATCTTTATTTTCTTTTTTCCATTAGCCTGCCTACTCTTATTTTCTCTCTACCTACTTCTCTTATCTTCTCTTACCTTTTATTTTCTTTCACTCTCCCTCTCTCTTTGGCTTTCCTTTCTAGAAATAACTAATTTCAAAATAGTGGTAGTAGTGGTAGCATTGGAAGCTAACATTGCTTTGATGTAAAGAGGAAAGAAAGACAGTATTGTTATTGTTAAAATGTTTCTATATAGTTATACATCTATTGTATATAACATATACTTATATTTCCTAATTTATGAGTTTGATTAGATCAATATGTGATTTGATTATTCTGCAGTTTATCATCCAGAATCAAATCTAGCATCAGATTTATGCATTATATCACAATAGCTAACCCCTGCTGACACATCCCTCATGGAAAATCATGCATACATACATCTATATTCCACCTGTAAACTACATGCAATTACATTTCCTGCCACAGAAACTCACCAGGGAAATCATTTCTCAATGGAAAATGTTGAATTACATTAACGGTGGCATTGTTGTTGAATGCAAGCAGACAAATTATAATGACATACATGTATTATATCTTTCTATTTAGGACTAAATAAATGAGTAATATCTAAATAAATATATTTTAGAGGATATAGAATTTGAATCATGTATTTATTATATTCAATATATTATGTTTTATTTCCATTTACTCATGACCATCAAGGATTTTAGTTCCAAATAATATGATATTGTATAATTTAATTTACATTGTGCCCTGATATGACGCTTTGTGTACAGTTTGTTTCCTTTCAATCAATTCATTTTCTATATTGATTTGTGTAATTTTCTGATTCTTACAATAAAATGTAAAAAGTTACTATGAGCCGAATTTTTTCTCCCCATTCTAAAAAGACATTTCAAGGCTTTCCGTCAATAAGAACTCATAGGAAATAAAACCAACAACATAATAGTATGGTACAGGCCGGGTTCTCTCTATGGTTCACATTTATCTCCATTAAAATAGTTATAAGTTATAATCACTGAGCGCACCTCCGAAATCTAGGATCATACACTGTAAATATATTGAATATTAATTTTGGTAGTGGTACATATAAATACATATATTCCAGTTAAATTAAGTATATGCACACCGTTGGCTAAATATGATCAATATTTCCAGTGTAAAAAGTTATTTTTGAAAAAAACATTACAAAGAAACCATCCCAGTCGTTTAAACATGACCCATCGCTTTGCCATTCACGTCTGTGGCAGCTATACGTATCTATGAATCAACTCTATTCAGTCCTGTCTGGACAGTCTATCCAAAAATATATCTCTATGTTCACTAAGAGTATGAACAGTACGTTAGCTGTTTTTTCCCCCAGTGATATACTGTTGTTGGAGAATCTCAGTAAGATTTATAATGCTAGCTGAAAAACCCAACCCTGCTATATTATAATGGCCAACTGGCCAGCAACTGTCTGCAAAGAGAACCACAGTGTTGATCTAATCATTCAGTGATGTCAGGTGGAAAAGACGGCTTACTTCCTCCCTCTGTGCCAACACTCAGCCCAGAGAGAAAGGGGAGAGAGAGAGAGCGAGCGGGAAGGTTAGGCAAGGCACATGGCCCGGCTTTCTTATTCATTATACAACTTCTAACTTCTGAAGACTGTGTTACAGTTGTTTATTTCTCCCTACTTCCTCCTCTCATATTTTATACATTTTTAAGGAGAGCCATATAAGCAGTGAAGCAGGGGAGGTTTACATTCATGTAAACACATCTAATTGATTCTGGGAATATTGTTAGATTGTGCTACATGAATTTTAAATTTAAAGCAATATGTCCAGGCTATAACAAAAAAGGACTCTGGTACACATACTGAATATAAGATGTGTATGTGGCCTCTTTCTACGCCGCCACCCATACAAAAAGGATTGTGATCCTCTGAGCGAGGTGCACTTAAAAGCACAAGATATTTTCGTACAATTCCTTCCCAGATTTCAACCATCACAAAGCAATAGAAATAGTGGTTGTTGTGGATCCCATTTCAAGTACATCTGCAACACACTGAAACAAAATGTGGACCCTAGAATTACCAGGCCATTGTTAAAACTTAACAAAAAGCGCGGTCTTGTCCAATGTATACAGTGAAACAACAGCATTGTGTTGAATAGTGAGAAAAGGCTGGGAAATTGTGTAGCAAATGATCTGTCATTATTACGTTTTTTAAGTATTTTCCTTTTTAGTATATATTTTTTATTAGTAACTCAACTAACTATTGAGGGGGGAAAAATGTAAGTAAAGATATCAATTGGGGGCTGGCAAGTCCTAAAGTTTCGGCTTTGTTTCAATGTAGCATTTTGACATGTTTGCATTCCTTCCAAGTCTAAACTAAAGCACTGAATTGCTATTGAATCTTTTCGCTCCAACTGTCATATATACTATGGGTGTTTTCAGAGGTTTATATAAAAAGTTATCTTAAGTAATCTAAAAATTGTACAAAGTTGACTGAAAGCAGATAACTTTTCATTCATTCGCTGTACGGGTGTACAGGGGAAATACAGGTGCGAACCAAATGCACATTACACATGCTGGAGACCTGAACTGTTCTGAAGGATCAAACAGTACTCCATGTACTTACTGGAAAGTACTATACTGTTGTATTAAATATCATACAATTACAGTTTCCATTTGCAACAAAAATCTTGAAGTTATTGTATGTAGTTAAACGGTTGCTGTAAGAATAAATTTTTACATTAAACACAAACTTTAAATGTTAACAGATTGAGGAAAAGCACTGTCTTACTCACACAAAAGTACTGCCAGCTTCCATTTGGGATTGATTTAAAGCCCAATGATCTTTATATGAACTTAGTGTGGTGATCCCAAAGCCATTGGTTAAAGAGAGAATGCAGTGGATCATACATGTTGCTCCTTAGCTCCAATGCAACCCCAAGCTCAAACTGTGCTCCAACTAGTACGCTCCTCCTCCCCTCTTTAAGTTAAGGACTGAGTCAAAGGCATACACATCATTCACAGAAGTTTCAAAACCACACCCAGAACTGCTTGGAAAGGAGGGGAAACACTGAGTTTTCCTTAAGTAACACCAGGAGAAGGGAGGAAACTCCTGTTTTCTGCACAGCCAAACTCTCAAATAGCCATGTAGTAGGTTGTGTTTTGAAAAGAAAATGATGAGGCAGTTGTCATTTTCAGGATGTTTATTTTTTTCGGCTAGGGGGTTCTATTTTGAAGAAGTAAGTAGGTGTGTGGTGGGCTCTGGCTTTAAACACCATAGAGTATAGAGATATGTGGTCTCAGGTCATAGTGTGTAGTGGTAATTGAATATACACTGTGTTTGCATACTGCGCATGCGTGTGTGCGTGTGGTGTTGGTGTGTGCGTAGGCTCATGGGCATGTAGATGAGGGCTCTCTTCATCCTGATTCCCGTCCTTGATGACAACCAGCTGCACCTCTTTCCTTTGTGAGTGGGCAGCATGTAGCCTTCATCCCTCTTCATACATATGAATCTCTTTACGACAAAGAAGCACACCATTTCTGTAGCACAAATTGTGCCGCCAATTTTGTTGTGTGTGTTGTGCAATTCTGGTTGATGACATTGCTACATGCTTTTTACTTTCTGTAATTAGGGCTATGTGAAATCTATAGTGATTTGTAGTTCGTAAAAAAAAAAGTTGTTTCTTTGGGGTAATGAGTACCAAATTAATATGACATTAAAGCATTGTTTTCCTGCATGAAAAGGCTATTTTATTTTATTTGGATTTGTGACAAAATAGTATATTGTTATGAACAGTACATCCTTTGATCTGTTATCTTTTCCCCCAGACTAATCATTTACAAATGACAGCCCGAAACTAAAGGTGTAGCCTGGAGCTTGTGAGGGGTATCAGGGTTTGTTCACCAGTTTCTATTTACGGCATAATATTATGTTGCTAGGGAACATCGTTACATTATCAAACCAATCAAATGACCATGAATGTTATTCTCATTATCTGGGATGCATATTGCTTTGCATATTCTTTCCAGTATACAGTACTGTGGCTACAAAGACATTTTGATGCAGCTGAACAATATGCAGCTAGATGTTCTTTCACAGTCAACTTGACTTCTCTGACAATCTAGTTGAAAGAATGTTCTGAGTAGGAATTTCAAATACTGGAAGAAAGAAGTTTCACAAACTTTACACTCCCATTTGTTTGTTTGAATAAATTGTTTTAAATACGCAATATCAAACAATGGACAACCCGTTTCAAAAGCAATGTGAAAGCAGGTTGACAAAGGAGGGGTCTAGAACCAAACTATAAAATGTTGTATTTTGCCTGGCAGGTTGCCCAGACGGCAAGTGAAAACAAAGGCTGCCTACGCACTCCCTATCTGTGACTTGAGACAGGCAGCCAGACACAGACAGGCAGACCCACAAAGGGAACACTTTCATCTGTATCTCACTGCATAGGAAACCCAGCTCACAAGAAAAATGACTACAGTTTACTATAAAATACTACAGTACTTACTAGATAATTATTTAGCTAACTGTAGTATACTGTAGAATACTATATACCACACTGTAGTATCCATCGATAATGTGTAGTACTTACTATAGAATTTTGTCTTATACTGTAGAATACGGTCATGCTTTAAATGATGTGCAGCTTATAAAGGCTTAATAAAGCCTTCATAAACACTACATAAATGTGTTACAAATCATCTATAACCGAATGTCATGCTTTATAAAGGGTTCATAAATGTGTCATAACTGTGTAACATAACCACCAATGTCAAATGTGACATAACCCACTACGTCAAATAATACCATTTTTTTTTTTTATAAAGGCTGGCATAAGCACTGCTTAATAAAGACCTTATTAATCATATGAAATTGATACTTCACAAAGCATTTATAATCCTGTCATGCATCTTGGTAGAGCATTGCAACACCAGGATATTAGGTTTGATTCCCAGGACCACCCATACGTAAAAATGTATTCATGCATGATTGTAAGTCGCTTTGGATAAACGTGTCTGCTAAATGTTATATATTATATTTCACTAAAACATTTCTCGGATGGCCCAACCTCTTTCCCTCTTGGGTGCATAGTCAATATTGGACCTGACCTCAACTTCCCCCAAAATGCTGTGCTGCAGGATGACTCACACTCTAACGTGCAGCCATGCAAAAAAATGCCAAATTCTGATTTCTTGGTTTTGTTTTTCCAGGTTTCTTTTTCCCCCCCATCTCTTCTGGTTTACCTCAAATTTTCACACTTTTTATTAGAAAAAGAACAAAATTGGATTTTCTGTGTTCACAACAATGCTTATATCACATCAGGGGGTGACTTTTGAGGTCTGGGAAAAATCTAAGGAACTTTTTTTGTGTATATGCCCATTAATCCAGTGAGCATGCCCCTGCACTGTTGTTTGGTTAGCAGGTTTTCTGCAGTAAGCGCACATGTGATGTGATTTGTCCGCCAATGGAATGGGTGGAGTAAAAGGCCAGCAACATTCCGTATTATTTGAAGACCTATGAAATGACACCATATACACTATGTGACCCATTTCAAGACGATAGGCGTATGTCACACATCACTACTTCACAGGAGAGGCATTTAAAAGTAATATTTTTTTATTTGATCAAAATGTTTTTTTTTGTTGGCAGAAATACCTTCTGGAACATGTGAACTTTCATGCCATCTGTAAATACGAATACAATTCTCTGACTTAATTCATGATATATGAAAAATAATTGTCTAAACATTAATAATGATTAATATTTGTTCATATTTAAGTGACATTTGAATTAAATGTGGGTCAAGTAAATGCTCCCAATGCGAATGGGAAGATGAGAAACTCCATTCAATTCGTATTATTATATTCCTATTTCTCCATGGCTAACGTTATTCTTTTTTTGTTGTTGTTGTGTTGCTGACTAGACGCTGATCATGTGATGACTTAGCAAATCAAATGCCCACTTGTGTTGCCACTGGACAGCGAAAAACAATTAAGTTAAGCTTTAAAATTTAAATTAGTTTGAAGTTACGTTTTAGTTAGATTACATACTGTAGCTACCTCAATCATTTTTTTAAACCATTTCAGTGACTTCACAGCAATTTCTAGCTATCCAAAATGTTACTAGCTAGCAGACTCAGCTAAATACAAATCCCTGCAGATACAGCCACATCTCATAGTCACGTCATGAGATTTGTAAATGAAAGAGGAATATAATAATACGAATTGATTGGAGTTTCTCATCTTCCAATTTAGAGTTTCTGGCGCAGCACAGAAATGCCCTTATCCAGATGGTGTGACAAAGGCATTTCCTAACAGACCTGCTAACTTTTTGTTGTTGTTACTTTCAAGGTTTGAATCAACATGCAGTACCTCCAGCAGGAACAGAGGCAATAACCATTAATCCGCCAGCTCAGGGACAAGCTACACTATTCACAGCCCTGTGTAATGTTCAATGTCATAGCATTGCTGAACTTTTTAAAACTTTGTGTGTTTGTATTGTTTTAAAAACATACAAATAAAAGGAAATGTATAGTTGGAACATGTCTTTAATGTTTATTTGTTTTAGCTGTTAGTGATACTTCCCTAAGTGTTAGTACATTTGTGTTTACATCATTAAGCCTCTATGTATGGGTTATGAATGACCAAAGGGGTCTGACTTTATAGTAAGTACAGCCTCATATGATACAAGCCATTATGTACAGTATGTGATATTAATGACCAACCGGTTCGGACTTTTTATGAAGTACAGCATCAAGCGATATAGAGTCTTTATGGATGTATTATGAATGACTGAAGGTGTCTCACATCAAACAAACAACAAACAACAGGACACTACATAAAGTGTCAATAAATAGGTTATTAACGTTCTGCTGATTTATGAACGTTCTCTCATGATCCACAGATTACTGTAGGGTGTGAGAGGTATTTAAATGGGTGATGGACCTGCAAAGCTTGTGTTTTTTGTGTGTGTGTGTGTGTGTGTGTGTGTGTGTGTGTGTGTGTGTGTGTGTGTGTGTGTGTGTGTGTGTGTGTGTGTGTGTGTGTGTGTGTGTGTGTGTGTGTGTCAGAAACAAGATGATTTGGGGTAGTCCAACTTGAGACTACCACACCAGGTATTCCTCTTCTGTTCCCATGCTGGAGACCAGGGCTTGATTATAACGTGTTACAATGGTGCAGACATTTTGTGGCTGATCTTTCAGCGGGGGAGTGGGCCAATGTGTCAAAGAACTGACTGGGCCCAGCACCACGTGGTATGGATTGTTGTTGCGTGCGTGTTTGTGTACTGAGGAACATGTAACTTGGTTCCAGAAGAAAGACACTTTCAATTTCTTTAGGTTGGGGGCTTTCATCAAGGTAAGTGTTTCTTAGTGTAACATTTTCCCTAGGCTATTGCACTCACAGCACATATAACCTAGGATATCAACCATTCAAAGTTGTCCTTTGTGGGAGTGACCATAGAAATCTATAGGAATTACCTTACTCACTAAATGATTTGTCATCGTCACTACTTAACACAGTCATAATTATGGCTAAACCCTGCCCATTTCCACAATTTATCTTCTTAAAATGTGATTTTAAACCTAACCCTAACTAATGACAGCCAAGTTTCATGGGTTGGTCCAACAGACCTTACGCTCATTTGGGCGAAAGTGTCTGGGAACGAGATTATGTGTAATGTGACTAACATGACATCCCTTTTGAGCGTATGCTCTCCTTCAGCACAACATGTCATCCTTTATAAAGCACATGTTTATATCATATTCAACATAGTGGGTTATGTCACATTTGACATTGGTGATTGTCACACATTAATGGCACATTTATGAATCCTTTATTTATTTTAATTGTAATTTATTTCACCTTTATTTAACCAGGTAGGCAAGTTGAGAACAAGTTCTCATTTACAACTGCGACCTGGCCAAGATAAAGCAAAGCAGTGCGACAAAAACAACAACACAGAGTTACAAATGGAGTAAAACAAACATACAGTCAATAATACAGTAGAAAAATAAGTCTATACACAATGTGAGCAAATGAGGTGAGATAAGGGAGGTAAAGGCAATAAATTGGCCATGGTGGCGAAGTAAATACAATATAGCAATTAAAACACTGGAATGGTAGATTTGACAGTAGATGACTGTGCAAAGTAGAAATACTGGGTTGCAAAGGAGCAAAATAAATAAATACAGTAGGGGAAGAGGTAGTTGTTTGGGCTATTTATAGATGGGCTATGTACAGGTGCAGTGATCTGTGAGCTGCTCTGACAGCTGGTGCTTAAAGCTAGTGAGGGAGATAAGTGTTTCCAGTTTCAGAGAGTTTTGTAGTTCGTTCCAGTCATTGGCAGCAGAGAACTGGAAGGAGAGGCGGCCAAAGGAGGAATTGGCTTTGGGGGTGACAAGTGATATATATATATATATATATATATATATATATATATATCAGTATACAGTATACTACAGACCACAAAAACACTACAGTAAATAATCCAGTAATGTCTGCAAATCACTACAGTCCACAAAAACACTACATTAATTACTTAAGCAATAAGGCCTGAGGGGGTGTGGTATATGGCCAATATACCACGGCTAAGGGCTGTTCGTAGCCACGATGCAACGCAGAATGCCTGGATACAGCCCTTAGCTGTGGTATATTGGCCATATACCACAAAAACCAGAGGTGCCTTATTGCTATTATAAACTGGTTGCCAATGTCATTAGAGCATTAAAAAGAAATGTTTTGTCATACCTGTGGTATACGGTCTGATATACCACAGCTGTCAGCCAATCAGCATTCAGGGCTCGAACCACTCAGTTTATAATATAGTATATACTACAGTACTTAATTTGCATATACCCTACCCATTCCCCTCCCAATTTGTGCCACCCATAAGTGAGAAACCCGCAATGCTATGTATAGATCGTATATTGCGTTCCTTGCAGGTTATAGAAAAGAGCAGAAGATTTTTATATTTATACTATAGTAAACTGTAAATACTACTGTATACTACAGTCTTGTCCGCAATACTACAGAAAAAGTCTGCATAAACACTAAGGTGAATATTCTAGTATTTATACCACAGTTTACTACAGAATTATTTTTCATGTGGGAGTGCTAAGGAAGTTGTGTGTGTGTGTGTGTGTGTGTGTGTGTGTGTGTGTGTGTGTGTGTGTGTGTGAGTCATATCCCTGGAAAGACCCCACCCTGCGTAGGCGGGAGATTTGGCGACAGTCAGTTAGCCTAGCCCATCCTAGAGAAGGACTACTGCTCAGACAACTGCGTTCTTTGTTCAAATGTCATTTTGAAAAAGTGAGAAAAGAGAAAATATATTTTTCTGTGGCGATGATATGATCTATCCGCCACCGCTGTGGGATATGTCTAAATGTTATGAAATAAACACGAAACACATATCTCTGGTTTCAGCTGTCTTTATTCAAATAAATTAAACAGTGCATTAATGCTTTATCCCCTATACTCAGGGACTTCTGTGATATACTTTATGCATCTTATCAACATTATTATGGATTATGTTATAAGGAGGATTGTCAGTATTGCTGTTTTTAGTAACAGCTTGATAGAATGAAGTGTTAAATTGATCAGACTAGCAGGGAGGTTCTGTTGCCACAGCGCTACTGTGACAGTTGCAATACTGATCCTATGTGATGACCTGCGATGGGGCCCTTGCTCCCAGCAGCATCTGTTTTTTGCAAAATACATTTCTAATGTGTCATTTGGAGGCCCTACTGCTTGTCAAATGAAATCATGATAACAATAAAATAGTGTCAGAGCCAAAGATCAGGCTGTTATGGGACTAGCACCGTGCTAGTCCCAATCGATCCTGTTCCCAATTAGAGATGAATCTGCGCTTTTGCCTCCGACGTCTCTGAAGTTTCAAACTAAGCCCAGAGTAGCTGCTAGAAGATCAAGCAAATGTGGTTACGTGTGGCCTAATTTCACTTCAATGAGTAACATTAGGTTGCTCTGAAGTAGAATGTTAATGGGTGACTGGCTGCCAGCGCCAACATCAGATATTCAGTTTTCGAGTTAGAGTGGCTCGATAACAATAAAGCATTCCTTCCCCCTTCTATTCAGTCTAGTCTACCATCCACATCTGCATCCCTCTGTATCTCACTTAGTCCCACAAAGAGTTAATTGGTGTTCAGCTTGGCTTCACTATTTGTAAATGAATGAACTAGCTATATGGATACACAGTGACATTGCTGCTCTTTATCAGAATCCCAACAGTCTCTTATGTTCAGACGTACTCAATAAACAACTTCACTGGCTGTAAACAAAATTAGGCTGCTTGAGTTTACATTGTCTGAGTGAGTGTACACACAGCAAAGTTGACCTTTTAATATATAGTATAATAGTATGTGAATTGTAAGGCAGAGGTCAAATGTAAACTTAAACTTCAAGGCAGGCTGGCAATATGGAAACACTTAAACAGAGGCTTGTGTGCTCCAGCAGATGTTTACAACCGCAGTCCACAAGGCCCGCTAAGACTCTTTGTTTTTTGTATTGAGGGTGCAAGTATCTTTGTCATCAAAATAGATTTGATATAATTTTTAAGTTCCTGCAGCTGTCTATGCTAATATATAGCTAAGAATTCTGTGGTATGTAGATACATTTTAGGGGCTTTACTTCAATATGTACTGTTACTGTGGTTGTGTTAAGGCTAATCCAGTGGAATAAATTAATACATTAATCCATGTGTCACGACTTCCGCCGAAGTCGGCTCCTCCCCTTGTTCGGGCGGCGTTCGGCGATCGACGTCACCGGCTTTCTAGCCATCGCCGCTCCATTTTTCATATATCCATTTGTCTTGTCTTGTTTCCACACACACCTGGTTTTCATTTCTCCAATTACGCTACTTGTATTTAACCCTCTGTTTCCCATCATGTTTTGTGTGTAATTGTTTCATGTTATGTGGTGTTAGTTTACGCGCTTTACTTTTATGTTCCGTTTTTTGAGCGCGTTTGATTTATGTAGTGCTCTCGTTTTGGAACTATAATAAAAGTGCGCCTGTTCATTATACTCTGCTCTCCTGCACCTGACTTCGCCTCCAATACACCTTTTGACAGAATTACACACCTTCAATGGAGTCAGCAGGAGCAGGTACCCCAGTTAGAGGAGTTGAGGAGGCAGACAGGGCTTTTGGGCAACTAAGAGCTCTGTTAACTTCAGCTCCAGTGCTGTCCCATCCGGATCCCTCTTTGGCATTCATAGTGGAGGTGGACGCGTCCAAGGCTGGGATAGGAGCCTTGCTCTCACAGCGCTCGGGCACGCCACCGAAACTCCGCCTCTGTGCTTTCTTCTCGAAGAAGCTCAGCCCAGCGGAGCGTAACTATGATGTGGGGGACCGGGAGTTGTTGGCTGTGGTTAAAGCGTTGAAAGCGTGGAGATATTGGCTTGAGGGGGCTAAACACCCTTTCCTCATCTGGACTGACCACCGCAACCTGGAGTACATCTGGGCAGCGAGGAGACTGAATCCTCGTCAGGCAAGGTGGGCCATGCTCTTTACCGTTTTGTGTTTACCCTATCCTACAGACCAGGTTCCCAAAATAAGAAGGCAGACGCACTGTCCCGGCTGTATGACACAGAGGAGCGGCCCATGGATCAGACTCCCATACTCCCGGCCTCCTGCCTGGTAGCGCCGGTCGTGTGGGATCTGGATGCAGACATTGAGCAGGCGTTGCGTACAGAGCCCGCTCCCCTCCAGTGTCCCGTTGGGCGTATGTACATTCCGTCTGCTGTCCGTGACCAGTTGATCTCTTGGGCCCACACGTCTCCCTCCTCTGGTCATCCGGGGATCGGTCGGACATTGCGCTGTCTGACTGGGAAGTACTGGTGGCCCACTTTGGCTAAGGACGTGAGGCTTTATGTCTCCTCCTGCTCGGTGAGTGCCCAGTGTAAGGCTCCGAGACACCTGCCCAGAGGTAAGTTACATCCCTTACCCGTTCCACAACGACCTTGGTCACATCTGTCAGTGGATTTCCTAACAGATCTTCCTCCCTCACAGGGAAATACCACGATCCTGGTCGTTGTGGATCGTTTTTCTAAGTCCTGTCGTCTCCTCCCTCTGCCTGGTCTCCCTACGGCCCTACAGACTGCGGAGGCCCTGTTTACACACGTCTTCCGGCACTACGGGGTGCCTGAGGATATAGAGTTGGATCAGGGTCCCCAGTTCACGTCGAGAGTTTGGAAGGCATTCATGGAACGTCTGGGGGTCTCGATTAGCCTTACCTCAGGTTTTCACCCCGAGAGTAATGGGCAGGTAGAGAGAGTCAACCAGGATGTGGGCAGGTTTCTGCGGTCCTATTGCCAGGACCGGCCGGGGGTGTGGGCAGCGTTTGTGCCCTGGGCCGAGATGACACAGAACTCGCTTTGCCACTCCTCCACTAACCTCTCCCCCTTTCAGTGCATATTGGGGTACCAGCCGGTTCTGGCACCGTGGCATCAGGGTCAGACCGAGACTCCTGCGGTGGACGACTGGTTTAGGCGCGAGGAGGAGACATGGGAGGCCGCCCGTGTCCATCTCCAGCGAGCCGCGCGTCGCTAGAAAGCCAGCGTGGACCGTCACCGCAGTGAGACGGGTTTGCACCGGGGGACCGGGTCTGGCTCTCAACCCGTAACCTGCCCCTCCGCCTGCCCTGCCGGAAGCTGGGTCCGCGCTTTGTGGGGCCATTTAAAGTCCTGAGGAGGGTGAACGAGGTATGTTATAGATTACAGCTTCCCTCTGATTATCGTATTAACCCTTCATTCCATGTGTCTCTCCTCAGGCCGGTGGTGGCTGGTCCGCTCCAGGAATCTGAGGTGCGGGAGGTCCCTCCGCCCACTTTGGACATCGAGGGGGCCCCAGCGTACATCGTTCGTTCCATCCTGAATTCGAGGCGTCAGGTGGGGGGCCTTCAGTACCTCGTGGAGTGGGAGGGGTAGGGGCCGGAGGAGAGGTGCTGGGTTCCGGTTGCAGATGTTGTGGATCCTGAACTGCTGCGGGAGTTTCACCGTCGCCGGCCGGATCGCCCTGCGCCTCGTCCTCCGGGTCGTCCTCGAGGCCGGTGTCGGGCGCACTGCTGGAGCCTCGCATCGGGGGGGGGGGGGGGGTACTGTCACGACTTCCGCCGAAGTCGGCTCCTCTCCTTGTTCGGGCGGCGTTCGGCATCGCCGCTCCATTTTTCATATATCCATTTGTCTTGTCTTGTTTCCATACACACCTGGTTTTCATTTCTCCAATTACGCTGCTTGTATTTAACCCTCTGTTTCCCATCATGTTTTGTGTGTAATTGTTTCATGTTATGTGGTGTTAGTTTACGCGCTTTACTTTTATGTTCTGTTTTTTGAGCGCGTTTGATTTATGTTGTGCTCTCGTTTTGGAACTATAATAAAAGTGCGCCTGTTCATTATACTCTGCTCTCCTGCACCTCACTTCGCCTCCAATACACCTTTTGACACCATGGTTAATATGAGTCATTAAATCAAAAACCCCCGCTCCACCCGCTGATCCCTCTGCTTCAGTACCACCAGACCGTGGATCGTCGTCGGAGGAACCGGACTGTAGATCGTTGCCGAAGGCAGACCGCCGCTGGAGGTTCCGGGCTGCAGGCCGCCGCTGGAGGTTCCGGGCTGCAGGCCGCCTCAGGAGGTTCTGGGCTGCAGGCCGCCTCAGGAGGTTTCGGGCTGCAGGCCGCCTCCGGAGGTTCCGGGCTGCAGGCCGTCTCAGGAGGTTCCGGGATGCAGGCCGCCTCAGGAGGTTCCGGGCTGCAGGCCGTCTCAGGAGGTTCCGGGCTGCAGGCCGTCTCAGGAGGTTCCGGGCTGTAGGCCGTCTCATGAGGTTCCGGGCTGTAGGCCGTCTCAGGAGGTTCCGGACTGGGAACTGTCGCCGGAAGCTCTGGACTGGGAACTGTCGCCTGAAGCTCTGGACTGGGAACTGTCGCCGGAAGCTCTGGACTGGGAACTGTCGCCGGAAGCTCTGGACTGGGAACTGTCGCCGGAAGCTCTGGACTGGGAACTGTCGCCGGAAGCTCTGGACTGGGAATGCGCACTGGAGGCCTGATGCGTGGGGCTGTCACAGGTGACGCCAGACTAGTAACACGCACCTCAGGGCGAGTGCGGGGAGCAGGAACAGGACACCCCGGACTGGGCAGGCGCACTGGAGGCCTGATGCATGGGGCTGGCATAGGTGGCGCCAGACTGGTAACACACACCTCAGAGCGAGTGCGGGGAGCAGGAACAGGACACCCTGGACTGGGCAGGCGCACTGGAGGCCTGATGCGTGGGGCTGGCATAGGTGGCGCCAGACTGGTGACACGCACTTCAGGGCGAGTACGGGGAGCAGGAACAGGGCGTACCAGGCTGGATAGACTCACTGGAGGCTGGGTACGTGGGACAGGCACAAGATATACTAGACCCTGGAGGCGCACTGGAGGTCTCGAGCCTAGAGCTGGCCCAACCCGTCCTGGCTGGATGCTTACTTTCACCCGGCAAACGCGGGGCGCGGGCACAGGACGCACTGGGCTGTGAATACGCACTGGTGACACAGTGCGCAGCACCGCATAACACGATGCTTGCTTCTTTACTCGCTCCCCATGGTAAGCATGGGGAGTTGGCTCAGGTCTCCACCCTGACGCTGCCAAACTCCCCGTGTGCCCCCCCCCCCAAAAAATGTTTTGGGGGTGCCTCTCGTGCTTCCGTTGTTGCCGTGCTAGTTCCTCGTAACGTTGCTGTTCCTCCCTCGCTGTCTCCACCTGCTTCCATGGCAGGGTCTTGTCCCCTGCCATTACCTCCTCCCAAGTCCAGGACGTCCTCCATTCATTCCTCTCCCGGGCCCAGGATCCCTGCTCCTCCTGGGCATGCTGTTTGGTCCTTTTGTGGTGGGTGATTCTGTCACGGCTGTCATAAGGAGAGGACCAAGGTGCAGCGTGTGTGTAGTTCCACATTTTATTTACTCTGTGAAACTATGCAATACATCAAATAACTGAAATGACAAAACAACAAACCGTGACGCAGAGGAGAAACAAAACACTACTCAAAAAGAATCACCCACAAAACCCAGGAAGAAAAAACCCTACTTAAGTATGATCTCCAATTAGAGACAACGAGGACCAGCTGCCTCCAATTGGAGATCATCCCAAACAAACTAACATAGATATACAAAAACTAGAACCTAAGAACATAGAAATAGAAAACATAGAAAAACACAAAACACCCCCTGTCACACCCTGACATACTCTACCATAGAAAATAACATCTTACTATGGTCAGGATGTGACACACACAAAGGACATATTCTACTTTACTACTGATGTCAGGAATTAGCAGCTAAACTGAGTGGACAAGTTTCAACAATTTTGTGATGATTACAATAAATAAGGTGTCATTTGTTTGAGTCATGCCCTACTGATGTATATGTTCTATTATGTGACGAGTTATAGTCTAAAAGAAGAATGTAGGGAAAATGCAAACACCATTATTCACATGAGGGCACATGTCAAGCTGAAAAGACCAGGCTGCGCAAGCAATGGCATGGGTCAACGACATTACACTTGGATCCATTTACCCTTGACTCCTTGGCTGACAGAATTCTAGCTTCATTGTAATGCAATACTTGTTTTTGGCCTACACATGGATGTCAGGTTTCAAATGGGAATAAGTCATTATTGTAGAATATCCTATTTTGTTAATATAATAGCTTTACTACTTGAAGATAAATTCAACTTAAGTTAACAGATGTAGCAGTCTCCTATGTTTTATTTGCAAATGTCAAAATGACTGATGTTCTTATTTTTCTGATGTTGTATTAGGCCTATACAGATGTATTGTGGTTTGTGGTGACTTTGTCAAAAGCTAAAACTTGTTAAACCTGTTGTGGACAGGCCCTTCCGCCAGCGGAACCCCCAGCCAACAGCCAATGGAATCGCATGGCGTGAAATACAAAACAACTAAAATACCACAATTCAGTTTTCTCAAACAATCAACTATTTTACACCATTTTAAAGATAAGACTCTCGTTATCTAACCACATTGTCCGATTTCAAAAAGGCTTTACAGCGAAAGCAAAACATTAGATTATGTTAGGAGAGTACATAGACCAAAATAATCACACAGCCATTTTCCAAGCAAGCATATATGTCAATAAAACCCCAAACACAGCTAAATGAAGCACTAACCTTTGATGATCTTCATCAGATGACACTCCTAGGACATTATGTTATACAATACATGTATGTTTTGTTCAATCAAGTTCATATTTATATCCAAAAACAGCTTTTTACATTGGCGTGTGATGTTCAGAAAATGTATTCCCACCAAAAACTCCCGGTGAATTTACAAAAATACTCATCATAAACGTTGACAAAATAAATAACAATTATTTTAAGAATTATAGATCCAGAACTCCTTTATGCAATCGCTGTGTCAGTTTTTAAAATAGCTTTTCGGTGAAAGCACATTTTTCAATATTCTGAGTACATAGCTCGCCATCACGGCGAGCTATTTTGACACCCGCCAAGTTCGGGGCAAACTAAACTCAGAATTAGTATTAGAAATATTGTATTACCTTTGCTGATCTTCGTCAGAATGCACTCCCAGGACTGCTACTTCCACAAGAAATGTTGTTTTTGTTCCAAATAATCCATATTTATGTCCAAATACCTCCATTTTGTTCGTGCGTTCAGGTCACTATCCAAAGGGTAACGTGCGAGCACATTTCGAGACACAAAAAGTCAAAATGTTCCATTACCGTACTTAGAAGCATGTCAAACGCTGTTTAAAATAAAATTTTATGGTATTTTTATCATAAAATAGCGATAATATTCCAACCGGACAATAGTGTATTCATTCAAGGAGGAAACGAAAAAACAGCGTGCTCGCAGGAATGCGCATATCCAATCTCTTTGTCACCAGGCAGACCACTGAGAAACTGAGCTACTATACTCTGCCCAGAGACAGGAGAAGGCTCAATCCGCTTTCTGAAGGCTTTAGAGAGCCAATGGAAGCCTTAGAAAGTGCAACGTAACCCCACAGATACTGTAGTTTCGATAGAGAATCGAAAGAAGAACTACAATTCTCAGACTTTCCACTTCCTGCTTGGAATTTTCTCAGGATTTTGCCTGCCATAGTTCTGTTATACTCACAGACACCATTCAAACAGTTTTAGAAACTTCAGAGTGTTTTCTATCCAAATCTACTAATAATATGCATATTCTCGTTTCTGGGCAAG
This sequence comes from Salmo salar, assembly GCF_965601325.2. Classification (NCBI taxonomy): domain Eukaryota; kingdom Metazoa; phylum Chordata; class Actinopteri; order Salmoniformes; family Salmonidae; genus Salmo; species Salmo salar. The sequence continues at coordinate 25,670,135 of NC_138304.1, forward strand.
AGTAGTAACCAGTTTAAATCGGGTATGTTTTTTCATCCGGCCGTGAAAATACTGCCCCCTATCCTAAACAGGTTATAACATATATATTTTTAATTTGTGTATGAGCATTTAGCTGTATGACAATATTGCAAGGTTGGATCTAAGGCATTATCCACACATATCTAGATAAGAAAAATGTTGTGCTTCATAAATACAATGATTTAGGCAACTCAGAAAAAAGTAATGAACTGCATCAGTAATGCAGGGCATTAAATGTTTACATTTAGCAGACACTCTTACCCAGAACGACTTACAAGAGAAATTAGGGTTAAGTACCTTACTAACGGACACATTGGCAGATTTTTCACACAGTCAGCTCAGGAATTCGAACCAGCAACCTTTTGGTTACTGGCCCAGCACTCTTAGCCACTAAGGCTACCTGCCTGCCACACTATCTGCACTCTTCAAGGTTATGTTTGTACCCAGAGATTGATGATACTGTAACTAACTTTTATAGAAAACATGGGCTATGTATGGTAATATAATGAACAATGTCATCATGACACAAAGTCTTCACCATATCTACTAATAATCCCCCAACACTGATGTATATTCCCTTAAAGCTGCAATATTTTTGGGCGACCCCATCAAATTCACATTGAAAAGCTGTAGATCTGTTTCATGTGCGACTGTTATTATGCTTCCCCTTCTTAAGTTTAGTTTTTTCGTCTTTTATTTTTGGTGTTGTACAGCAGCCTCAAACAGCTGAAAATACAATATTTAGTGATTCTCTACACAATGACTGCTTGTTTCACCACATAAACTGAAATTAGGTGAACTATTAAAATGTTAGCAAACAGGAAAATGGTGGTGCAATTTCTGCATATTACACCTTTAATTTTGTCCACCACGGGAAGATAAATTGCTTATAGGCCTTGTCAATACAAGTATAAAGATGAATCACTTTGTTACCTACCATTCATTGCGAATGTTAAAATCACCCAGTGGTTCATGATTCATCCCTCATATCTTGTTGATTTATGTGCTTTTCTTTTTTAATAGATTCCATTGGAAAGTAATACTCTACCAAATGAATGTCAAGAGATAAGTGGACATACCTTTTGAAGACAATATTTATTCTATGAGTATTTATGTAATACAGCCTAGCATTGCACTTTGTTTCCTCCTCGCTTCCCCCGTTATACTTTATATTTTATGGAGGCTCTCAAATCGTGCATTTACACGTATCGTGCGGGTAAAGGGTAACCTTTTCAGTTGAAGGCTTTAGATTCCAGCATTTACACTGCACATGACAAGATAGATTTTTTTACTGAGAAATTAGCTTGGAGACTGGTTCGTGCTGCATTCTGCCATGAACTTAGAAAAATAAGTCTCATTCTGTTTTAACAAAAGGGTGCATCAATGTACACCGATGTGCCTCTGCATTGAATATGCTCTACACAATAGATCTGAAATAGTTAATTTAATGATTGCAGTACTATCAGTCAGTCTGTGGAAGTCTTTGTGTTGTTCAATGTCATTTTTTCCCAAGATCATTGTGTACAAAGAAAGCTGGAAGATGCTGATTGAAATGAAGATGAAAGTCTCACAGCACTAAATTAATATCCAATATGACAATAGAGATGAAATGGACCAATTTCAAGGATGACAATGTCCAGAACCCAGAGACAGACCCAGAGTCAAGATATCTTGTACAGATGTAGGATCTTATTTGTTCACCCTGTTGAAGGAGAAATTTCATGCAATGCAGGAAATGTAAAATCTGTAGTGCATTTGAGGTTTAAAAAGGCTTCTGAAATGTGTAATTTCCACTTCGACATTTCAGACATGATTTTCCCTTACAAAAAAATGTATCAACCCCTAGAAAAATATCCATTAATTGTAATCCACATAATAATTCATATTTCCTGTTGCTGCAGGATTATTTTCCTGCTGTAGCAAACTGGCTCAAATTAAAATCCTACATATTTAATGTGGGTGTTCTCTCTTGGATGAGACCAGCCAGTGTGACTAGATGAAAAAAATGTTTTGTTCCCTTGTTGGCGAATGTTATTACGTCAATGGAGATGTATCAGGAAAAAATCTATTGTCATGACTCAGTTGGGCAATCTCTCTTCCTGGAATTGTACTGCAATTATCGTCACCAAATTAGAATGCATTCATCCCAGATCACCTTTTATAAATGTACCCGACCCAGATCAGTGGCATTTCAAATTGGAATAAACCTCTAACTTAGAATTATTTTCGGAATATACAGTATTAAGCAATAACAACAAAAAAGCAAAAGGGCATACCAAGCCTCTCAGGTGAACACTTGGGATGCACCTGAGTCCATTGTCAGTGGGGCAGATTGTTCAGTGTAGAGGAGTGGGCTGAGTGTCGTGTGTGCCGGCCACCATTGGTTTATGGATATCTGTCGGCATCTGGATCTGATTTCCTTTCGCCATGTCACAGGCAGAAAGGCTTAAACAATGAGTCATGGTCCTGGGGCAGGCAGACTCTTTATGTCTGGCTGGTGTAGGCTACATTGTAAGTAGACTATTGTTATGGCCCCGGACCATGCAGAGCAGAGTGGAGTACGGCTGGGCTGATACAACCATGTTGTTTTCCCACACTTAGTCCCAGACCCTAACCTCCTCGGGTCTGCTCTGGTCTGAGTCTGGCATGGCAGGCAGCTGGGCCCTGGGGTCATCACTCTCACTGATAATGGCCAGATAATGGCCAGATGGTGTGTGGAGCTGTCGAGCTGTGCATCCTCTGTTCGTTAGTTAGTCATAGGCCCTACCTCAGTTGACCCCTCAGACATGGGCCTAATTTCATAAGGAGCATAGAGACCGACCTCAGGCTGGAACACCCTGCCCTGACTGGCTGTACAGTAGAGACCGTTCATCATAACGATCTGTTCATTAAAGGAAATGGCAAGATTGTGATTCTCAACATGCCATTATAGCTCCATTGATCAACTATCATAGCTCCAGAGAGTCTATGGGCCATATTTGTTTAAAGTGTGTTGGTTAGTAGTATCACCTGTTGTTTAAAATGATTAATCACTTGGTCCTTTGACAAGTGTCTTTTTCCCATTGTTTAACCAGCTGAATTGCGTAGACTGGTCTCTGCAGCTGAACATCTCAACCTCAACCTAGCAAGGTGAACAAACCAATGTTGTGTACATTAAAGGTATATGACATTTGACCTAAAAACTGTCTATTGCAAATCCTCTCTCGCCTGCTTTCTTTCCTTTGTGATTCTGGTGACTTTGGTTAAGCTGGCACAAAGCCCAGTGTTGAAGGAGAACCATCTGGAGAGCCAGGCCATGCCGACTGTCTCTCTCCACTAATGTCCCTGGCTTTGGACATTAACCAATAATGCCTAGCTTCCCATCTTTGGGATGAATTGTGAACACATTGATTGAAAGAGTGTATGCAGGGCTTTAGGTTTACAGCTAATTTGCAGTAGCCTCTGTTTACTTCGGAAAATGGTGAAAAAATTATCAACTCGCACATAGAAAGCAAATGCTAAACATTTTAACCGAATGTTCTTGTAATTTTTCAAATAAATGAGATGATACGTTCAGTCACGATTACAAAGAATCCATATTCTTAGAATGTAAAAATTCTGTAGATACAGTGCCTTCAGAAAGTATTCACACCCCTTGATTTCTTTCACATTTTGTTGTGTTACAGCCTGAATTTGAAATGTATTAAATTGAGATTTTGTTTCACTGGACTACACACAATACCCCATAATGTCAAAGTGGAATTTAGTTTTTAGAAATGTTTACAAATTAATTAAATAATATGAAAAGCTAAATTGTCTTGAGTTAATAAGTATTCAGCCCCTTTCTTATGGAAAGCATAAATACGTTTAGGAGTAAAAATGTGCTTAACAAGTCACTTAATAAGTTGCATGGACTTACTTTGTTTGCAATAATAGTGTTTAACATCATTTTTGTATGACTACCTCATCTCTGTACCCCACACATACAATTATCTATAAGGTCTGTAAGGCCCCTCAGTCGAGCAGTGAATTTCAAACACAGACTCAACCACAACGTCCAGGGAGGTTTTCCAATGTTTTGCAAGGTATTACTGGTAGATAGGTAAAAAAAAGAGCAGATATTGAATATCCTTTTGAGCGTGATGAAGTTATTAATTACACTTTTGATGGCGTATCAATACACCCATTTACAAAGATACAGGCGTAACTTCCTAACTCAGTTGCCTGAGAGGAAGGAAACCGCTCAGGGAATTCACCATGAGGCCAACGGTGACCTTAAAACAGTTACAGTTTAATGGCTGTGATAGGAGAAAACTGAGGATCAACAACATGACAGAGTGAAAAGAAGGAAGCCTGAACAGAATAAAACTATTCCAAAAGAAGCATCCTATTTGCAATAAGGCACTAAAGTAAAACTGCAAAAAATGTGGCAAGGAAATTAACTTTCTGTCCTGAATAAAAAGTGTTATGTTTGGGGCAAATCCAACACATCACTGAGTACCACTCTTCATATTTTCAAGCATGGTGGTGGCTGCATCATGTAATACTAGGGAGGTTTTTGTTAGGATAAAGAGAAATGGAATAGAGCTAAGCACAGGCAAAATCCTAGAGGAAAACCTGGTTCTGTGTGCTTTTCAACAGACACTGGGAGACAAATTCACCTTTCAGCAGGATAATAACCTAAAACACAAGGCCAAATCTACACTGGAGTTGCTTACCAAGACATTGAATGTCCCTGACTGGCCTAATTACAGTTATGGCAAGACTTGAGAACGGCTGTCTAGCAATGATCAACAATCGACTTGACAGAGCTTGAATAATAAAAAATAAAAAAATTGTACAATCCAGGTGGGATTTACCCAAAAAGACTCTTAGCTGTAATTGCTGCCAAAGGGGATTCTGACATGTATTGACTCAGGGGGTTGAATAATTATATAATGAAGATATATTAGTGCTTTATTTTTCATAAATTATAACATTTGTAAAATATCTTTCTTACATTTTGACATTACAGAGTATTTTGTGAAGATCATTGACAAGAAAATAGAATCAAATACATTTTAATCACACAACAAGATGTGGAAAAAGTCAAGGGGTGTAAATACTTTCTGAAGGCACTGTGTATTATATGTGAAAATAATGGGATATTGTGGTCTTGTACAGTTTGACGTTATTTCTACATTGTCTACATAGAATAGACCATTTATTGAAAGCCTTGAAGTGGTATAATATGGAACCAGCAGATTCCATTGAAGTAAATGTATCCCATACAGTAGTAGCCTAAGTAAGTAATTATCTTATGAATAATAAATATACATGTATTTTTCGTTCCAACAAAATTTGAATGAAAATAAAGCTTGTTTTAAAGACCCACAAACAGTATTTATCATTCATAGTCTGATACCCTCACAGGATACTGGAGGTTCTCCCAAAAACCTGAGATGAATTAAAATGTGATTTTTGTCGGACCACCATGCTCATCTGACAGCTCCAGTTTATTGTTCCAGGATCCTCGCTGAACCGTGCCTCCAGTACTACAGTTAATTATCTCTCTGATTCTCAGCTCCAAATCGTTCCTCCGATTGAATGTCGGTTTCTGTCCTCCACTCTCCTCTCACTCATTTCCCCCCATGATTCATTGTGTGGTTTGGAACGGGGATCAAGTGGCGACTGACTGATACTTTCAGAATAGACATGAATTAGAGACCGTATGGCTTTGAGGTGCTTTCAGATGACAAATTTAGATGTGTATCTCAGGGACATGTCTAATGACCTGAGATGGCCTCTCTGGTCGGAGGCATGTCCACCCTTCCTTTATAGTGTACCATTTTTTTACTAGGGTCCATAGGGCTCTGGTCAAAAGTAGGGCACTAAATAGGAAATATAGGTGCCATTTGTGACGTACACAGCAGCACTTTGAAGGGCTATAACCAGAACTGCATAAACTATATACTGGGATATTTGCTACTGTATGGATTATCTTGAAGCAATCACTGCAAAACCATCTTTATATTAGCATATTTTCCACTGATGAATTGTTCTTGGTTTGAATCATCGTTTCTCAGGCAAGGAAAGCTTATTTTTCATATTGCCAATAAGCTTCTGAACAGTGACATCTCTGACCTACTGTGTGGCAGATAGGTTAGGTTAACTAGGCTACTGGGATAGGTTATTTTTATTTATTTATTTTATTTCACCTTTATTTAACCAGGTAGGCAAGTTGAGAACAAGTTCTCATTTACAATTGCGACCTGGCCAAGATAAAGCAAAGCAGTTCGACAACATACAAAAACACAGAGTTACACATGGAGTAAAACAACGTACAATCAATGATGCAGTAGAAAAAAATAAGACTATATACAATGTGAGCAAATGATGTGAGATAAGGGAGGTAAAGGCAAAAAAGGCCATGGTGAAAAGTAAATAAAGTATAGCAAGTAAAACACTGGAATGGTAGATTTGTAGTTTGAAGAAAGTTCAAAGTTCAAATATAAATAATATGGGGCAAAGGAGCAAAATAAATAAAATAAATAAATACAGTAGGGGAAGAGGTAGTAGTTTGGGCTAAATTATAGATGGGCTATGTACAGGTGCAGTGATCTGGGAGCTGCTCTGATAGCTGGTGCTTAAAGCTAGTGAGGGAGATAAATGTTTCCAGTTTCAGAGATTTTTGTAGTTCGTTCCAGTCATTGGCAGCAGAGAACTGGAAGGAGAGACGACCAAAGGAGAAGTTGGCTTTAGGGGTGACCAGAGAGATATACCCGCTGGAGCGCGTGCTACAGGTGGGTGCTGCTATGGTGACCAGTGAGCGGAGATAAGGGGGGACTTTACCTAGCAGGGTCTTGTAGATGACCTGGAGCCAATGTGTTTGGCGACGATTATGAAGCGAAGGCCAGCCAACGAGAGCGTACAGGTCGCAGTGGTGGGTAGTATATGGGGCTTTGGTGACAAAACGGATGGCACTGTGATAGACTGCATCCAGCTTGTTGAGTAGGGTATTGGAGGCTATTTTGTAAATTACATCGCCGAAGTCGAGGATTGGTAGGATGGTCAGTTTTACGAGGGTATGTTTGGCAGCATGAGTGAAGGATGCTTTGTTGCGTTGTTATCACTTCCTAATGTGTCAGTGGAGGAGTAGAGGGTGGAATAACATACTACCTGGTTTTCATTAGCACTACCTGGCTCATTGTAAAGCGAACCATGTCATGTTTCCTGTCTGAGTGGCTTAGGAGCCAGCTGTCGGGGACCTTATTGTCCACTTATCACAGTGAGGTAGTGTATGATACTTGTTTGTCTTCAGAATGTATCCCTGGCAAACTGTTGTATGTGCATTTTTTTGCGTTCATTTGGGTGTTCATGAGAGTTCCAATTCCGCATAGGCAGTTAATTGTTTCATCTTCATTGTCAATGCATAATGAGTGACAAAGTTCCTCGGGGTAACGTTAGCCAGAGTGCACTACTCTTCCTCAAGTCAGCCCTCATTACAGGGACGTACATGAGATCAGCCCCAGACACACAGCCAAATGATATTCGTGGTGCCTGCCTGCACACCCTTGATGTTGGAATATTCCCACTGGGAATAGACATCAATTCAATGTCTATTCCACATTGGTTCAACATAATTTTGTTGAAATGGCATGGAAACAATGTTGATTCAACCAGTGTGTGCCCAGTGGGTTGGACCTGACAAGAACAATGTAACCATTGGAGTTGCATGTACGATATGTGTTTTTGTTTTAACTCAATCTATAAAATAACTGGGTAGAATTGAATACGTTGACATCATATCTACTATAATTCTCATGATAATAATTCAAATCAATTTTAAAACCCCCAAAACCTGGCATGTAAATTGTAAATTTTGTTTGACGTTGACTCCTGTTTCAGGTTGGTATCAAACCCTACAGTGCCCCAGGTTATAGCTGTTGCCACATAATGATTCTGGCTGGGTCTACACAGGCAGACCAATTCTGACCTTTTGCCGATAAGTGTTCTATTGGCTAATCAGATCAGATCAGAATTAGACTGCCTGTGTAAATGCAGCCTCTGTGTCTCAGATCTTGTGACACAAAGGTGGAACTGACTTACTTGGGAGTGCTAACTCCTCAACCCAGCCTAGCTCTGCTAGGACTCTATAATGGTTCGCAGAATCATTAAGGTGCAGCGCATCACAGTGCAACTAAGCAGTGGAAAATGTATAGTCAGACCTCTTTGGCAGAGAAAACACTGCCCCTATGGAATACATGATGTATAGCTGTAGTTAAGTGGGTACCCAGGCTTGATGATTCACAAGCATGTGATCCTTAAATGGGAAAATATCACAAAGAACCATATTGTCCTCTATTTGTAGGGTCAATATTTTAAAAATATCAAAATTCCTTGTGGAATATCAAAGCCAACAGGAATAAAATATTCTCACGCTTTACTGCTTATACATCTATCCAAATGTTGTTTTCAACTTAAATTTATTACATCTGTTAAATGGGTTTTACAAAGGTCTAGAAAATGTCTCTTGATTTATCTAACAGAAGTGTCATAATTTTGGCACAGAATATTGTCAGTAAAACTAAAGACAAAAATGAATAGGAGCGACTGTTAGTGACCTAAAAGCACATTTATCAACCAGTATCCACACCCTTAATCACTTCATTACATTTCTCTCCATCCTTAATTCCTTGAGGTCTGTGAAATGGAAAAGAAGTGAATGATGTCAGTTTCTTACTGGAATAGCCACAGCCATCATGTGAGAAACTTAGTTCAGGAAGGCATTGTTTCAATGTCTTGTGGGTCAGGTGCTCTATTGCGCCACAGGAGCAATAGAGCTACAGGATGTTAAAGAGCCACAGGATGTTAAAGAAAATACCTGTTGGTGTTTTCCAAGTAAAAAAACTATCCGCCAAAATCAAAACTACAATTCATTGTTTTATATGAAGGCACCTTGTGACCTTATATGGCACCAAGCATGGTTAGTGGGAAGTGATGTAATGACTCGATAGCTGCATCTTGACAGGGACATCCAAAGAGCAATTTTGCATGTTCTTGCAAACTGCTTAAAATGTTCTTTCCTCAAAACTTGGGTTCGGCATTAAAACTGAGTGTTTGACAGGGCGGGATGCTCATGTAAGATTTTGTCTTGTTTGCTGTATTTCTCTCTCTTTGTATATTCAGATGGAAATCATAATGTGATTCAAGCCTGATATGTGTCCATACACATTGCTATGAGATATGTATTGAGTCCAGGTAATAACTGCAATTGCTATGGCAAAGAAGCTCTAAAGGAAACAGCTCAGTACCTGTAGGCTGTTGGCAGCATTACAGATTGAAATTGTCAACGCAGGCAACATCAATATGCCATTTCTATTGAAACCCATACATATAGTGGCAGGTATTCATACATAATGGACTTGATCAGAAATTGCATGCCTACAATCATGTGTCTGATTATTCAGGAACCTGTTTTGCATTTGCATTACACACATGCAGTGTGTGGTGTAGTATTACTTCCTGGCTTTCTATTAAATACACTCAGAATACAATATTGAATGATACGGTAGCTTATGAGTCCACGGAAAGGCCATTAACTTTCTTCAACTTGGAGTGGGGCAGCTTGGGCGTGTGACTGAGCAAGAGGAGCCTGTTGTAGTGCATCAGTCTGTTAAAGAGAGAGAACTGGTTGTGTGACTGGATTGGGGCTATGTTGGAGGGGTGTAACCCACGGTGACTCAGTGATCAGCTATGTTCCTGTTCAAGATGAATGACTCACGGCACAGGGCTGAGGGCTGCTGGGATCTTCATTCAGTGCCAACGGATATGCTTCTACCCTCCTCTATTACCACCACTGCCCTTCCACCATCATTCAAACGACCCTATGCAAAAACACAAATAAAAATGAATTTGGAACATGGAGGTTAAGTTGCCATTGGCGTATTATGAAACATTCTGGAACGTGACAGCTCTATTCCAACTGAGAGAGAGGGAAAACCTTTGTCCTGCTCCAGCTCCACTGTGGGTAGTAAAATAAAGGTCTATTTGAAGCAGAATGCACTGTCAATATGCAGCTGGTAATGAGGCACTTGAGTGTGCCACAATGCTACCTTGAGTCACACAGGAAAGATGAAAACAAAGAGGAATGGTGTGACCACCAATGCTATTCCACTGGGCTTGTTTGGCCAATGAATGAAGAGTGATGCAGAGAGAGAGATAGATCATCCAGTGCTTCTGAAACCAGAGATGGCTGATATCATGCAATTGCCCATATACCGTGTTTCCAAGGCTGCTCCAGGTCTCAGTCTGCGTGCAGTGAGATGCAAAGAAACGGGAAGGAAAGTTTTGGACCACAATGTTTTGAAGGAGAAACTGCACTGCCTTCATGTCTTTCCAACAGAAAATACATCCATGAAACTATAGTATATTGTCATACGCATGAGAAGCGCAGTGCGATTCAAGTCATTAAATGTGACCTGCTTTGGCACCATAAAATGGAAAAACTGCACTCTTTAACAATAATCATGAATAAGTGCATTGACTGAATAAACAGGCTTTGCATTCACATTAAAGTGGCGTGCCTGTCTCTGTTCAGCAATTAAGTTGTCTTCCTCCCACATACTGGGTACTCAATGTAATCCACACTCAGAAATGATGATGAATGACTCCACTGAAAGGAGATTTGCAACAGGCTCTAATCTTATTTCATTTCCATCTTCGTATTAAAGGAAATAATCATTTCCAACCAACTGGAATGAATCAACCCCCACGTTATTGCGTTGAGTAAAAGTACCGGTTTATATCGTTCCTTTCTGTTCCTTTTTAAACCTTTGAAATATATATATATTTTTTTACATTTAGCTCGACATTAAATTACTTCAGCAATCAATGCGGATTGAGCAGCTTGCTATGGAGCGGGCAAGACATAATTGTTAACATGCACGATGGACAAGTGTAGGGCGTGAGATGCAACTGAAATTTTGCGTAGGGGAGAGAGCAAGAGAGGGTGGAGGTGGAGGCTTGGCTTGAAGGGCTGGGCATCTTGTTATGACATGCATTATCTGAATTAGGCTCACAGAAGAGTGGCTTCTATGGAGGAACTTTGAATGTTTTTGAAGATCAGAGAGTTGGCTTAACATTGGACCAGAGTAAGCTAGCTAGCTACATGACAAGCTTGTGTGTGCAGAGCAGCACCAGAGTTAAAAACACATCTTACTTTTTTGTAGTTAATAAATCTAATGTGGGGGGGGGGGGGGGGGGGGGGTAGATGCAAACACAAGGGCAGAAATGGACTTGCTTGGCTGTACACACCAACACAAGCCTAGAAATTGACTTTCTTGGCTGTGCACACCAACACAAGCCTGGAAATTGACTTTCTTGGCTGTACACACCAACACAAGCCAGGAAATGGACTTGTTTGGCTGTACATTTTGTGTATTTAATGGTAGTTTATCCATTCTAGGGATTTCAGATGCAATCAGTTTGTCTTATCTTTTTCCACTACTGTTACATTTCACAATTAACTTTAACCTACTAAGTAAATTAACTCACTCGCTTATCCCTCACTCTGCACAGTTTTTGACAGACTGTAAATGAACAACAGAATACAGCAGTGCACTTTAAGGTACACATTTAACTGGTTCCGTTCATTCACATTAGCAGGAATTGTTTTGACAGCTAAAGCCATTTTTAGCTTGGCTCAGTCAGTCTGAACTGATTTGTTATTTCCATGAAACGACTGGGGCTGTGTTGGAACATGGCAGTAGCGTGTTTTATTACATTACGTTCTGTGTAATGACTTCATAACACGGTATGGCAGTGGGTCATCACAACCTGACCCCTGTCTGTATGTCAGTCTGCTGGGAGAATAATTCTGTAGATGTGTGGAAAGCATGCCTACTCAATATTAGATAGAATCTTATCAAAATGCCCCCACCATAATTAACTCAGAACTTAAAAAATGTATGATAAATTCCGAAGTAATACGTATTGATTAATTACGACCTTTAAAAAGTGTATAAATGATGGATGTTAGTTATCCTTGTCATTGCACATCATTTGTAATTAATTGTCTAAAATGATTTTGATACTTTATTTCTGTTTTCGTATTCTATGCATTTGTAATGAAATATTCAAGTTCAGTTTTATACAGTTCTTTATTTTATTTTATTAGGTGAAGTACATGCTCTTTAAAGCAATTTAGAGATCTTCAATAAAAAGCAATTAACCAAAAAACTTGTAAAATTGGCTGTGTTACATTGAAGCAAGAAATTAAATATTGTTTGTCTTTATATTCTTATTTATTTTGTATACTTCCATACAGTACTGTAAAATAGTAATAAAGAATTTGATTGGTTTGTGGCAGATATCACACTAAAAGCATAGGGTTCCCTTTTAATATTGTTTGCGTAAGCAAGTAGAAGCTATTATGTTACAGACAGGCACACTTTCATTACCTGCTAGATTCAATTATCTTTTTATCTTTAATTACTTGAAAAATGAATTTACTTGCTTGAGCGATTATTTAATTGGCATTCCAAGCTGAAGGATCAAATCGATATACAACATGTGATGTAGGAGGGACGTGGGGAAGTATCAAATTAAACCATTGTGTCTACAATTTGCAGCGCACAAATTGAAATTATGTGGTCTATTGAATAATCCTCAAATTTCATGTCATAACATCTTGGACCGCTACCAAATAACGAATTACCTAATTTCCTCAACAGCGCCATGTTTTCTGTTTTAGTTCATATCTGTCCAACGTTCAGTGTTTTGTTACTGTAGACACCAGAAAGTTAAAGCCCACTGGGCACACACTTGTTGAATAAACGTTGTTTCCATGTCATTTCAATGAAATGACGTTGAACGAACGTGGACTAGACATAAATTGACGTCTGTGCCCAGTGGGAAGTAGCGTCCTACAGATGTAGGATCTTACTTTAATATCCCTTTTGTTGCTGAGAATTTTGCAGGAAATGTAAACTTGTAGTGTACTTGAGTTTTTAAAAACTTTGTCAAACTTTGTCATTTCCAATTTGAAATTTCAGACATGATTTGCCATAATGAGAAATGTATCAACCCCTAAAAAATCACATTAATTATAATCCACATAATAATTCACATTTCCTGTTGCTGCAGGACTATTTCCCTACTGTAGTAAACTGGCTCAAATTAAGGGTCTGTCATTTCAGAGATAGACTACAGAGAATTCCTCGTACGGTATACCAGCCTCATAATTAACTCTGACATATTGAATTACTCAACAAGCTAAAAACTCACTTTACATGTCCCTCTGTGGGTGTCTTGTCTGACGTACAGTCTACTCTACAGTAAAGGCTTTTCATTGTCAAAGAAGCTTCAAAATGCTCCTATCATCCTTTGTTCAAACCTCAGCATGTTCTGAGAGGTAATGCTAGTCCGCACAGAGAATGGCCAGGGAAGTTCATTGTTGGATTGAAAGTGTAGGTGATGTATCCGGTTGATGCTGTGGCAATTAGACACCTCCCAGGTGAATTGTCAGTGTGTGATCTCAGACATGGGTGTCTGTGCTAGACTGAGCGGCTGCACTTTAAGTGTCTCTTGGCACCCACATTAATAATACAATACCTGCTCCAGGTGGCTTGGCAGCCTACCTCTGGGCTGCAAACACACAGTAAGGCAAGGCAATGAGCCCCAAACACAGATCCACTGCCAAAGTCGTAGTGGAAGAAACTAATGGTCAGCGACTGGAATGATAGTATCGGCACTATTCACATTTCACACTTTCCCCAGTCGGTTCATTAGCTTGGTCCCACCAGCGTAAGTTCACTACCACTAGTAATAACAATGATGGCACTAATCATACCTGAAAGGCTCTAACATGTTTAATATCCCTAATACTCAGGGGGCATGTGTAGGAGCTAACACATGCAATGCCCCACTGGAGTCCAGCTGATATTTTGGGGCACAATATTAATTTCAGCCCAAATAAACTGGAAAAATGAAAATAAACGTCTTCCGCTGTTTATTTTTAGACAACCTCATTGGGTTTCATTGGGTCTGCTGCAGCCAGGGGCCCCCAGACGTCCCTCCCTGCACGGCCCGTGCAGTGTCAGAGGCGCACTAGTTTCCTGCCTGTGCTCTGACTATGACGCAGGGTGGAGGGGCACCCACACCATTAGAATGGGCTCTTTGTACTGCAGTGCTGCCTTTCCTCTTTCCAGCTCTGAGTCTGACAATGTTTTTCCTCTCCGTTAGACAAAGTGTTTGCAGGTTGCTGTGCTTGCTGCTCCCCGGCTTTCTGTCTGAGAATGGGGTTGGTCAGAAAAATAAAAAGCTAACCAAAATGTTTGAGTCTCTGTGCTAAAAACAGTAGGAACAGTAGGAGCGTTTCGCTTCTCATTCTCCATCTATTACCCGATCCAACTGGGGCCTGACATCAGTCTGATGTGGGTTTTAGGGTCAGCACGGCAGCAGTGAGTGATATCCACACAGGTCCTCTCAGTCTCTTCCCCAGTTAGAGCCATTACCCAAGGTAAGTCAAGTCTCTTTAAAAAACACAATAACATGAATAAAACTTGTATTTTTCTCTCTCAAAGAACATGTTTTGCCAAGAAAAACCCCTACGGTGGATTAGCCTCCTCAGCAGGTCATTGTTGGTGTATTATTTCTACAAGTGTAATTTACTGCTGTTCAACCCTGGGCTCTGTCCCCAAGTTACATTGGCTCTCTGCAGTGGATGTATTTCCCCCCAAGTGCATGGTCCGTCTGTCACCCAGAATGAGAATATCTCCCTCATAAAGTTCACGGGTCATAAAAGTATAAATATTCCAATTGCCAAGTGTAATGTGTATGCAAAACACACGTTATTTGACTAATGTTTTGACCGTAGTCAGTACCCAGCTAGAACCATATGTTTCTTAGGTGTGAATTTCCGTACTTCAGCATAACGTTTTCTACAGGTTTCCTCATGTTTCTATTCAAAGTCATGTTCTCCGAACATTCAGAGTGCGTTAAGAAACAACGTTTTCCCGTGGGAATTTCATTACTTCAGCATAATGTTTTCTGCAGGTTTCCTCATGGTTATATTTATAGCCATGGTGACAGAATATAAATAAAACTTTCCATAAAAAAACACAAGAAAACATTTGTAACGTTCTAAGGACCTTCTAAGAATGTTATTTAAAAACATATACATTATGTCTCAGCATCAACAAAACTCTCTCCATCATCTATCTTGTTAAGCGTATCCAGGTGTGTTGGTCGCAGCCACTAATTGGCCACAACTGATCTTAAGTGCTTGTTTCTTTTGAAATGGGGACTGTTTGCATAGACTAAAATGAACAGCTTAGTATGAGTAGAAAACAAACATGGCATGCTGGCTCCATCCAGTTGGCACAGTGGACAGAGAATTCCATGGACAGAGAACAGAAGATCATAGGTTTGAATCTCACTGATGCCGTGTCACAATAAAAAATACATGTGTTTGCATGATTAATGCCTAAGCAAACTTATCTGTGCTTGCAATTCAAAACAGTTAACCCAAATTAAGCTAGTAGTGTTATTAAGTCTTATTGAAACATATTCACAGAACGTTATTTAATTACCTTCAAATAACCTGTAATTTATTTTCTCAGAACACTGATAAAACCACCCAGGAACATTTTCAGGGAACCATAGTAAAACGTTCTCTGAACCGTCGTGCAACCTAAAATCTAACATTCTCGGAACATGCAAAATTTTCACTAAAGTTATGGCTTTGTTCCCAGGACCAATAGGAAACCAAAAACGTATGTTCCCACAACTTCCAAGGAACCAAATCTGCTAGCTGGGTAGCTACAAAGGCTCCTGGGAAATGCCATAATGTCCAGAGTCGAACAGGTCAATCCATGGTTTACAATCACAATCTCAGGTGTATCTGCCAATGTTCCTACAATACTCTCAGTTTACGTAGAGTAGGTATGCAATAGAGTTCTGGGGAATCGTCGAGACACAAAACCAGGAAGTTTATTAGCAGTTGTGCTCAAAATGGCTATTGTCTCTGACTGCTGTCAGCATTGTTTCATTTCATGGGTGTGTTGACATTTGTTTGCCTGTAAAACCCTAGGCACACTGTTTGTCCACCCACAAATGTATTTAGAAAAAATATTTTCTGTGGTGACCCCATAGAAACAAGATCAATATTTTCACTGCAGAAGTCATCATTTTGAGCCATGAACACAACAGTTGTCATCAACAAGAGTTTAATCTTCCCACTTGTATTACCCTGGCAGTGTTAACTTGAATTACTGGAGTGTCTCTGTATTTGCATCGCTGCAGAACACACACAGTGAGGCTGGAATGCTACAGTATGGGTGGAAATTATACTGTAATACTATCAGTTTACCATGCATCAGCAGGGAGTAGAATACCTGTCACAGTTTGACATCAAATATGCATCTCCAATCAATCTCACTTAGGCTACTGGCTATTGAATGGGTGTCTGACCACAACACTGCTTCCCTCAGTATTGTGAACCTACGGGAGACGGCTATTCTCCACCCATTCCCACTATTCCTCTTGTTACAGTTCCAAACCCTTAGTTTAATTTCCTATGGGAAATGATATTTCCCCACTGACCAGCTGAAGGTGATGATTCTCAGCATCGTACTTGGCTAGAGCTCCTCTGCTGTTTCTCTCACTGTGCTGCCACACATAGACAAGTTCTATGACCCTGCACGCTACCACAATCGTCCGGATTGGATGACACCCTGGGTGGCGAAAGATGGCTTATCTGTCAAGTCTTCTATCTGTCTCACAGTGTGCATGGCCAGTGGGGTATGACCTGAGCGGTGTGGCGTGACGTGCACATTTCCTGTTCATGAGAAGAACAATACCGGACAGTAGTGTTGTGTTGGGAGTAGCCCGAAAGTGAGAGAGTTAGGCATCCAAACCCAAAGCCAGAGAAATTAAAATGTGTTATTTGTCTGTCTGTCAGCCTGAAAGAATGCTGAGAACTTGTGCGAGCAAGTAGGGAAAGCGCATAATCCTAGATTGAATGTTCTCTCTGCTTACAAAGAAGAAAGAAAAACGTGTCTCCCTGTTGAATGATAGTGGGCTGTTCACAAAGCAGACAGCTCCTATCCTTCCTTGTGTCATGAGATATTGGTGAGCTGTCTTACTGTGAACCTTTCAGACAGTATGGATATAAAGTTACTGAACAGTATAATGAATATTCTGCCTGTCAATGATAGGGCCCATCGGGGTACTTGCCAAAACAATTGCATAACAATAATATCAAGGTCAAATAAAAGGATGTATTGCAAAAGGAAATACCGTAATAAAATGGAAGTGTACTGGGAAAGATGGGTTAGTCTATGGACATCTGAGAGTTGGAATTAAGATTGGAGTGACTGATTGATTGGCTGATTGACTGATACACTTGGAATGCAAAAGTTCCTCTGTCCAGTGTCTGTGTTATTTTGCCCATTTTAAGGTTTTCTTTTTGTTGCAACTCTGCCTAGAAGGCCAGCATTCCAGAGTTGCCTCTTCACTGTTGACGTTGAGACTGGTGTTTTGCGGGTACTATTTGATGAAGCTGCCAGTTGAGGACTTGTGAGGTGTCTGTTTCTCAAACTAGACACTCTAATGTACTTGTCCTCTTGCTCAGTTGTGCACTGGGGCCTCCCACTCCTCTTTCTATTCTGGTTAGAGCCAGTTTGCGCTGTTCTGTGAAGGGAGTAGTACACAGCATTGTACGAGAGCTTCAGTTTCTTGGAAATTTCTCGCATTTAATAGCCTTCATTTCTCAGAACAAGAATAGACTGATGAGTTTCAGAAGAAAGTACTTTGTTTCTGGACATTTTGAGCCTGTAATCAAACCCACAAATGCTGATTCTCCAGACACTCAACTAGTCTAAAGAAGGCCAGTAGTATTGCTTCTTTAATCAGGACAACATGTTTTCAGCTGTGCTAACATAATTGCAAAAGGGTTTTCTAATGATCAATTAGCCTTTTAAAATGATAAACTGGGATTAGCTAACACAACGTGCCATTGGAACACAGGAGTGATGGATGCTGATAATGGGCCTCTGTTTGCCAATGTAGATATTACATAAAAAATCTGCCGTTTCCAGCCTCAATAGTCATTTACAACAATAACAATGTCTACACTGTATTTCTGATCAATTTTATGTTATTTTAATGGACAAAGAAAATGGTTTTCTTTCAAAAACAAGGACATTTCTAAGTGACCCCAAACTTTCAAGCGGTGATATATATATATATATATATATATATATATATATATATATATATATGAATAATAATATGCTATCAAGGTAGTCAGGTCAAGCAGAAAGATGTGACCTTTTCTGTCACATGGTTTAATGGTTGCCATTTCGTTGGGTTGCCATTTCAGTCGTATCTGCAGGTTTCTCTCAACTGTAATGGTTCAGTACAGATCTCCTTTGAATGGTTTTGAAGAGGTGGTTAAATAAGTCCAACCACATACAGTAATATAATGGGTAGGTTATAAAACCCCCCAGGAAAGCTTTCATTGGTCCTCTTTAATGCATTAAGTCAAATAACACAGAAATCACACATACAATTTCATAATTGTATTATGTACAGTGTATGTAAAGTTGCAAGACAGGGCAACAAATGAACAAGTAGCACTGTTAAAGCTACAGTACATTATCTTCTGTATGTTTGCATTTGCTGGACATCATACTGTAATGTTAGTAACAAAGGCAACGATAAGTGCTTTTCACATTTCTGGTTACACCAAGGCAAAAAATACATATATAATCAAAAACAGTGGTTAAATCCACAGTACTGTACACATCATTGTTGTGCTCAATTCAGAATTTTGGAATTGACTTCAACTCTGGAGTTGAAATTTGAATTGAAATGGCCACACCCACATGATGTAGAATTTAATTTTGAGTGACAGGAAGTACAATTTAATTCTGTGCAATTCAAAGAAATTTCTCTCAGTCAAAGAACGTGAATTTCATTGAATCTGACTGGTCACACTGCAAGATACCATGAATGTATAATTTTTCTCTGGAAACAATGTTCAAATACTATTTTAACCTTAGTGCTTAAAATAGGCAATTATATTTCCACCAACCATTTCATTTGTTTGGCTTATTTTTTAAGGTCTCCGAGTCAACTTTTTTTTAAGTGATTAATGAAATGTAATAACAGAATATTCGCATACAGGTTTTGTTTTCCTTGATCACTAATTTTAAGAGTTTGTCCTGAAAATCAATTGTTCAACAATATTTTATATGCATGTGTATAACAATATGTTTGATGTTTTATGGACAATATGTATATTTGAATAGACTACCTAATATAGAATTTTAATTCATTAAATGCCCATTAATTCAAATTTTAATTGCTATTTTGGATCCTGTTTACTAGTTCAATTCAAATTCAAGAATTGAATTGGAATTTGAGGCATTCTCAATTCAATTCCAAATTGAGCCCAATCCTGAGGCCTACAGGCATTAGCAAGACAGTGAACGTTACATGAGTCATAGACCTTAGGGTAAGATCAATATACCTGTGTAATAAATACTGCAAATACTGTAAGGCAAGTCTACAATAAAGGCTTTTTTAAAACACTTAAGTGGCGTGATAACCAAAACAAAATGTACAGACATCTGAAATGCCTAAAGACAATATGTATTTTCACAGGGACTAAACTGCATTCAAGTGTATATGCAGTAAGAAAAATAAAAAAATATTTATGTACAGAATTCAATCTCAATCTGTTCAGTTTTCCCTAGTTTCCAAGGACCTTAGTTCTGTTTGTCTTCACTCCTTTCTAAATCCCTTATTCCCTTTTCAACGTAACTTTTCAACTCAATGCCAAAATGGTGCCAGAAAAGTACAGATGTTTCGATCTGCAATTCAAACAAAGACACGTTGCGGTCAGAGGAAAAGGAAACGATCGGTGACTAATAAGTCACAAAATAACGCTGTGGGAATGTAAGGGCTGGCCAGTTATGATATGGCCTGGCTCCTGGTACCTGTGCACAGTGTGTAAAGGGAAGTGCCAGTCTGGAACATAATAGTAAAGTAAACACTCACCACGCCTCATTGACTATGCCCCTAATTTAGCAGGCTTTGACACATCACTGTTGTCCATACACCCATTCAATTGGCCTGAAATGTACCTCCAGACGGTCTCATTGTGCCATTCATGTGGAATTCCTAGCTATCATCATAAATCTCGCCATTGAAAAAATTTGTAAATCGGGTGCAATCCTTTCACAGCTTTGGGTTAATAATAAAGACTTGTTAACATAATGTGTACTTCTGATAACAAAATGGCCTCAAACCCATTTTGAGGTCACCGTGGACTGCTCATACAGTTTAACCATAGTGTCTATTAGGTTTCCCATTATGTACAGTATCTCACAAAAGTGAGTACACCCCTCACATTTTTGTAAATATTTGAGTATATCTTTTCATGTGACAACACTGAAGAAATGACACTTTGCTACAATGTAAAGTAGTGAGTGTATAGCTTGTATAACAGTGTAAATTTGCTGTCCCCTCAAAATAACACAACACACAGCCATTAATGTCTAAACCACTGGCAATAAAAGTGAGTACACCCCTAAGTGAAAATGTCCAAATTGGGCCCAATTAGCCATTTTCCCTCCCCAGTGTCATGTGACTCGTTAGTGTTACAAGGTCTCAGGTGTGAATGGGGAGCAGGTGTGTTAAATTTGGTGTCATTGCTCTCACACTCCCTCATACTGACTGGTCACTGGAAGTTCAACATGGCACCTCATGGCAAAGAACTCTCTGAGGATCTGAAAAAAAGAATTGTTGCTCTACATAAAGATGGCCTGGGTTATAAGAAGATTGCCAAGACCCTGAAACTGAGCTGCAGCACGGTGGCCAAGACCATACAGCGGTTTAACAGGACAGGTTCCACTCAGAACAGGCCTCGCCATGGTCGACCAAAAAAGTTGAGTGCACGTGCTCAGCGTCATGTCCAGAGTTTGACTTTGGGAAATAGACGTATGAGTGCTGCCAGCATTGCTGCAGAGGTTGAAGGGGTGGGGGGTCAGCCTGTCAGTGCTCAGACCATACGCCGCACACTGCGTCAAATTGGTCTGCATGGCTGTCGTCCCAGAAGGAAGCCTCTTCTAAAGATGATGCACAAGAAAGCCCGCAAACAGTTTGCTGAAGACAAGCCGACTTAGGACATGGATTACTGGAACCATGTCCTGTGGTCTGATGAGACCAAGATAAACTTATTTGGTTCAGATGGTGTCAAGCGTGTGTGGCGGCAACCAGGTGAGGAGTACAAAGACAAGTGTGTCTTGCCTACAGTCAAGCATGGTGGTGGGAGTGTCATGGTCTGGGGCTGCATGAGTGCTGCCGGCACTGGGGAGCTACAGTTCATTGAGGGAACCATGAAAGCCAACATGTACTGTGACATACTGAAGCAGAGCATGATCCCCTCCCTTCGAAGACTGGGCCGCAGGGCAGTATTCCAACATGATAACGACCCCAAACACACCTCCAAGACGACCACTGCCTTGCTAAAGAAGCTGAGGGTAAAGGTGATGGACTGGCCAAGCATGTCTCCAGACCTAAACCCTATTGAGCATCTGTGGGGCATCCTCAAACGGAAGGTGGAGTGCAAGGTCTAACATCCACCAGCTCCGTGATGTTGTCATGGAGGAGTGGAAGAGGACTCTAATGGCAACCTGTGAAGCTCTGGTGAACTCCATGCCCAAGAGGGTTAAGGCAGTGCTGGAAAATTATGGTGGCCACACAAAATATTGACACTTTGGGCCCAATTTGGACATTTTCACTTAGGGGTGTACTCACTTTTGTTGCCAGCGGTTTAGACATTAATGGCTGTGTGTTGTGTTATTTTGAGGGGACAGCAAATTTACACTGTTATACAAGCTGTACACACTACTTTACATTGTAGCAAAGTGTCATTTCTTCAGTGTTGTCACATGAAAAGATATACTCAAATATTTACAAAAATGTGAGGTGTTTTCACTTTTGTGAGATACTGTATGTGACTTCCATAACTTTTTTTAGTATAATTGTATTTTCATATCATTGTGATCATTCTGCCTTCGTGGTCACCTTTTTTTAACTCAAAAAATGTAATGATATTTGGATGAAACCAGATCAAAGTAGGACTACCAAAGTATGAAAAATTATTGTTGCTTCTACGTTGATAAAGTTTGATCATAAAGTTACTGGTCCCGTCCCCCATTTCAGACACTTGGATTCTGGAGGCAGGATTATTAAGGTATTTTTGTGACATCACAAAAAAACTAATTTTAATACAGCAATGGTAAAGTGTTATTCTCTCATTTAAATAAGTACCGACTTGTAACCAAAAAATTGTCAAATACTCCAGTCACCCAAGTCATAGACTGTTCTCTCTGCTACCGCACGGCAAGATGTACCGAAGCGTCAAGTCTAGGACCAAAAAGATCCTTAACAGCTTCTACCCCCAAGCCATAAGACTGCTGAACAATTAATCAAATGGCCACCCGGACTATTAACATTGACCCCCCTTTGTTTTTACACTGGTGCTACTCGCTATTTATTATCTATGCAATCACTTTACAAATTACCTCGACTAACCTGTACCCCCTGTATATAGCCTCGTTATTGTGATGTCATTTTCTTGTGTTACTTTATTTTATTTCAGTTTAGTTTATTTAGTAAATAGTTTAACTCTATTTCTTGAACTGCATTGTTGGTTAAGGGCTTGTAAGTAAGCATTTCACGGTAATGTCTACACCTGTTGTATTCGGTGCATGTGACAAATAACATGTGATTTTAACATCACAGAGGGGTGTGCTTTACATGGCTAGGTAGCTAGTCTACTGGTGCCAAAATGACTGCAGCGTGACAGAAAATATCATCTAGAAGATTAGAAATAAAGATATTTATAGTTTTAAGCTTTCATGTGTTACTAGTGTTAGCTAATCTCTCATGGACAGACTGTGTGTAAACTGTGAAAATATTTTTGTGAGAATTTCATTTCTGGGTAACCGAGATTAAGTGTTAGCTAGTAACTGGCTACCTAGGTCTTCAGCCCGCATGGAACAAAAGCATGGAAAGGGTTGCCAAAAACGCAGATGCAGTTGTCATGTCATTACATCAAGAGACATGCCAAACAGAAAATTCATACAAACTTGACATCATTGTTAGTCATGACATATAAACATTGTCTGGCAGATATATATTTTCTATACACACACACACGATTCAGAAAGTATTCATATCCCTTGACTTTTTCCACATTTTGTTACGTTACAGCCTTATTCTAAAATGGATTAAATCATTTTTTCCCCTCATCAATCTACACACAATACCCCATAATGACAAAGCAAGAACAAGTTTAGAAATTTTAGCAAATGTATTAAAAATAAAACACTTTTATAAAACATTTACATAAGTATTCAGACCCTTTACTCAGTACTTTGTTGAAGTACCTTTGGCAGTGATTACAGACTCGAGTCTTCTTGGGTATGAAGCTACAAGCTTGGCACACCTGTATTTGGGGAGTTTCTCCCATTCTTCTCTGCACATCCTCTCAAGCTCTGTCAGGTTGGATGGGGAGTGTCGCTGCACAGCTATTTTCAGGTCTCACATAGAAGTCCGGGCTCTGGCTGGGCCACTCAAGGACATTCAGACTTGTCCCAAAGCCACTCCTGCGTTGTCTTGGCTGTGTGCTTAGGGTCATTATGCTGTTGAAAGGTGAACCTTTGCCCCAGTCTGAGGTCCTGAGCAGGTTTTCATCAAGGATCTCGCTGTACTTTGCTCCATTCACCTTTCCCTCAATCCTGACTGGTCTCCCAGTCCCTGCTGTTGGAAAACATCCCCACAGCATGATGCTGCCACCACCATGCTTCAACATAGCGATGGTGCCAGGTTTCCTCCAGATGTGATGCTTTGCATTCAGGCTGAAGAGTTCAATCTTGTTTTAAATCAGACCAGAAATGTCTGCATCATGGAAGGTCTCTAAGAACACAGCGGCCTCCATCATTCTTAAATGGAAGACGTTTGGAACCACCAAGACTCTTCCTAGAATTGTTTTTATTTCTCACATGCACCAAATACAAAACCTTACCGGGCCGCCAGCTCTAGGAAGAGTCTTGGTGGTTGCAAACTTCTTCCATTTAAGAATGATGGAGCCCACTGTGATCTTGGGGACCTTCAATGTTGCATACATTCTTTGGTACCCTTCCCCAGATCTGTGCCTCTACACAATCCGGTCTCGGAGCTCTACAGACAATTCCTTCGACCTCAAGGTTTGGTTTTTGCTCTGACATGCACTGTCAAAGGGGGACCTTATAGACAGGTGTGTGTCTTTACAAATAATGCCCAATCAATTGCATTTACCACTGGTGGACTCCAATCAAGTTGTTAAATCTTCTCAAGGATGATCAATGGAAACAGGATAAACCTGAGCTCAATTTTGAGTGTCATATTTAAGGGTCTAAATAGTTATGTAAATAAGGTATGTTTTTTTGTTGTTGCTAAAATGTCCAAAAACGTGTTTTTGCTTTGTCATTGTGGATAGATTGGTGAGGGGGGGAATTTTTTTTTAAGCAATTTTAAAATAAGGCTGTACATAACAAAATGTGGAAAAAGTCAAGGGGTCTGAATACTTTACACACACACACACACACACACACACACAGTACTGTGCAAAAGTTTTAGGCACACCAAAATCCCTGACTTTGTGCAAGTGTACCAATAATAATTGATGCTGTTTTGAAGGCAAAGGGTGGTCACACCAAATATTGATTTGATGTAGATTTGTCTTCTGTTCACTTACTTTGCATTTTGTTAATTGATAAATCTAATCTATTAACATGTCTATTTTTGAAAGCATTCTTACTTCACAGAATTTTTTTTTCACACCTGCCCAAAACATTTGCACAGACATATACATATATATACATACATACATATATATATATATATTAATTAATTAATGAAAGTTACCCAGACCTCACCCTGTACAGTTTCAACTGAAAATGTCCAAGATGATCAAGTTAGCTAGCTTGATAAACAGTGCTGACAATTTAATTTGGGCTAGCTAGTTAAATTATACAGCCAACATTTTGTCTATATTGATGCTGTTACAATAACCAAACAGTTGGATAAACAAATAATTTGCGAAACCATGTGTAACATATACAGCGGGAGTCAGGAAGCAGGTGCAGAAGGTGAGTTTAATAATGAAATGATAAACAAGAACAAAATATCAGCCACGTATGAACGTGCGAGAGCACAATCCCACCTAATGACTGATGACAAGTGAGGGCTAAATAAAGTGGGAGTAATCAAGGAGCAAATGATGTGCAGGTGTGTGTAATAATGGCGAGCAGGCGTGCGCAATGTCGGTTGCCAGGACCGGTGGTTAGTAGACCGGTGACATCGAGCACTGGAGGTAGGGAGCAGGAGTGACACCATGATGTGATGTATGACAGGCTTGGAAGTTGCATGCAATTTCAATGATGTTTGAGTTGTTTTGTGTATCAGCAAATATGCTTGACATGTCACTGCATCCATGTTGCTAGACTTTTTCAAAGAACAGTCATTCAAGGTGAGCTCCCCGCCCACTCAGCCTACTAGCTCCATTCAGTCTGTCTTTTCAGACTTCCTGGTTTGACATGAGCAGGCTATGTTGAGCAGTGTGCATTCACAGCAGTCGATCATGTGTATGTTTGGTTGTGTGCACAGTGAACTGAATCTCCAGCAGCTCTGTCCCCCGGAAGCTCACTCTGACCATGGCTCATTTCATTTCCCATCGTTGTTGCCTTCCTCTGCAGCAACTAACTTGATTTCTGCGTTAGCCATGCGCGACATGACACTGCTGTCTCTAACTTTGTGTTTGAACAGGAAGGGGAAAGTCTTCTTGAAAGACTTGCGGAAACTGGCTCCCATGAAGCCGTAAACGATTGGGTTGATGGAGGAGTTAGCGTAGGACATGCAGTTAGCCCAGGTCTTAATCTTATAGGTGGCATAGTTGACCCTGTAGTTGGGGTAGAAGGACTGGAACAGGGCAAAGAGCTGTATAGGCCCCCAGCAGATGGTGAATAGGAGGACAATCACCACCACCATCTTGGAGATCTTACTCCTCAGTGTGATGGTCCTCTCAGACAACAGGTGGACCTGTAGTAGAAATATTGAAGTTACCTCACTACTACTGTGATGGGCTTAGAAATTACCTAAACTGTATGTAGGTCAAATCATGGCCACAGGCTAAGGGTCTATATTAACATACTGTAGAATACCTGCAAATTGGAAGGGATCCAAATATGAACTCATGCGTTCATTGTGTAACCTTGACAAAGGAGTGCACCTATTAAAGTTGTAAACTGTCATAAAGGAACACCCAAAGTAAGGTTCTTTCCATACCTGGTAATTATTGTCTACTGGTTCCACTGACGGCTGGCCCACCCTCTTCAGCATGAGTGTGTAGCAGAAGGAGATGGTAATGACAGGTAGCAGGTAGGCAGCTATGAACTGGTACAGGATGAAAGCCCTCTCCTGGGTCTTAGAGGGAAACCTCTCCATGCAGTAGTGTCTCGGTCCATACCAGTAGCCCTCCTCAATCCTCTGGTACATGAAAATCGGGGTGGATAGAATGAAGGAACCTTTAAAAAACAACATTTCATTAGTTGAATTTTGTAGAAAATGTTAGTGTTCACAATGTTTTGAACCAAAAATCCATGGTTTGCTATAAGTTCAGTTAGGGTAGCACCTGACTTACCGATCCATATGCAGATGCTGACTATCATGGCGACTCGTGTAGTGCGATGGCGTAAGGACTTCAGGGGGTAGACTGTGACATAGCAGCGGTCCCCACTCATAGCAGTGAGTGTAATGCAGGTGGCTTGAACAGTCACCTGAGAAAAGAAAGTAACAAATTAATCTTGGCTGTTTGCAGGTTAAACAAGATTAAGAATTTTACATCTGCCTGTCCTCACACTGGGAAGTAATGAAAATGTATCTCAAATCATTATTAACTCATCCTCCTCAGTTACCACAAGTGTCATTCACATTATTTTATGAATGTATAGGATAAAAGTACAAACGATCTAGTTTCTTTCACACAGAATTAATCAAATCATTTTGAATTTGGACATCAGTTCCCCCTTAAAAAAACTTGAATGGTTGCATGATGCCTTCGAGGGTCGGTGACAATCTGTGTTAACGGATAAGCAGGTTCTAAACAATGTATTGTTGTTACACATCACTCAGAGTGGGAGTAGTGACATAGTTCAGTGTAACTACAGTACTTGATCTATCTAGCGCCCTTGTCTTTCATTGAAGAGCAAAAGGGGGCCTGTTCCGGTGTTCATCTTTGATCCGAAGATAAGTGCCCTACTCTTGTCATAATGTAGGGACAGAATGCATTAGCCTCCTGAACAAAGAGAACCACTGCATGTGGGTTGAAAAAAATATATATAATAAATTAACAATCAACATATTAACACAAAACAGCAAAGAATTCAAACTGATATTAAAATGGTTTCAACAACGTTTGCATTAATTCATCCTCCCACTTACACAGTGCCCACAAAAAAAGTATTTCATTTGCATATACACTGCACCATTCCCCTACCCCAATTTGTGCCACCCATAAGTGAGAAACCTACATGCCAAATATAGACCATATCTAGTGTTCCCTACAGATTATAGAAAAGAGCAAAAGCTCTGAACTATCTGTTCAGACCCTAGTCTTACCTCCCTACCTACAGGTTATGGAACATTTCTCCAGTAGGTTTCCTCAAGGAGAACGCCTCCAATTGCATGTCAAAGATAATAAAACAAAAACGCTGTAGGAAATACATCAGTAATATCTAAAAATCACAACAGTAAATACTAATGTATACTACAGTCCGCAAAAACACTACAGTAAATACAACAGTATAATACAATCTGCAAAAACATTACATGAATTACCATAGTAAATACTAGTTATTTTACTACTGCATTTATACTTTACTATACTGTAAAGACTAGTGTACTACAGTAAATATTACAGTATTCACTGCAAAAACACTTCAGTGAATATTATATTAGACTGAACAAAAATATAAACACAACATGTAAAGTGTTGGTCCCATGTTTCATGAGCTGAAATAAAAGGTCCCAGAAATGCTATGCACAAAAATATTATTTCTCAAAAATGTTGTGCACAAATGTTTACATCCCTGTCAGTGAGCATTTATATTTTGCCAAGATAATCCATACACCTGACAGGTGTGGCATATACATAAGCTGATTAAACAGCATGACCATTACACAGGTGCACCTTGTGCTGGGGACAATAAAAGGCCACTCTAAAATGTGTAGTTTTGTCACAACACAATGTCACAGATGTCTCAAGTTTTGAGTGAGTGTGCTGACTGCAGGAATATCCACCAGAGCTGTTGCCAGAGAATTGAACGTTAATTTCTCTACCATAAGCAACCTCCAATGTCATTTTTACGAATTTGGCAGTACGTCCAACAGGCCTCACAATCGCAGACCAGGTGTAACCACGCCAGTCCAGGACCTCCACATCCAGCTTGAGACCAGCCACCCGGACATTTGATGAAACTGTGGGTTTGCACAACCAAAGAATTTCTGTACAAACTGTCAGACACCGTCTCAGGGAAGCTAATCTGAGGGATAGTTGTCCTCAATAGGGTCTTGACCTGACTGCAGTTCGGTGTCGTAACCAACTTCAGTGGGCAAGTGTTTACCTTCGATGGCCATTGGCAAGCTGTTCTTCACAGATTAATCCCGATTTCAACTGTACCGAGCAGATGGCAGATGTGTGGGCGAGTGGTTTGCTGATGTCAATGTTGTGAACAGAGTGCCCCATGATGGCGGCGGGGTTATGGTATGGGAAGGCATAAACTACGGACAACAAACACAATTGCAGTTTATCAATGTCAATTTGAATGCAGAGATTCCATGACGAAATCCTGAGGCCCATTGTTGTGCCATTCATCCGCCACCATCACCTCATGTTTCAGCATGATAATGCACGGCTCCATGTCGCAAGGATCTGTACACAATTCCTGGAAGCTGAAAATGTCCCAGTTTTTCCATGGCCTGCATACTCACCAGACATGTCACCCATTGAGCATGTTTGGGATGCTCTGGATTGACGTGTACAACAGCGTGTTACAATTCCCCCCAATGTCCAGCAACTTCACACAGCCATTGAAGAAGAGTAGGACAACATTCCACAGGCCACAATTAACAGCCTGATCAACTCTATGAGATGTGTCACACCACATGAGGCAAATGGTGGTCACATCAGATACTGACTGGTTTTCTGATCCACGCCCCTACCTTTCTTTTTTAGGGTATCTGTGACTAACAGATGCATATCTGTATTCCCAGTCATGTGAAATCCATAGATTAGGGCCTAATGAATTTATTTAAATTTACTGATTTCTTTATATGAACTGTAACTCTCATTTTAGAAATTGTTGCATATTGTGTTTATATTTTTGTTCAGTGTATTTATACCGTAGTATACTATAGTAATTTCTTTATGTGGGTGCACAGCAGCAGGGATATTAGCATTTGTGGGGGAGTAAATTATCGATTTGACTGGCAAAAATATACATCATCTGGCAACAGCTCTGGTCCTTTTGATGACTAAGAAAATGCTAAACAAAGGACTCAGGAGACTGAAAAGATTTGGCATGGGTCCCCAGATCCTCAAAAAGTTCTACAGCTGTACAAATTGAGAACATCCTGACCGGTTGCATCACTGCCCTGGTGTAACAGTTTTGCTCCCGCCCCTCTCCTCGCCCCTACCTGGGCTCAAACCAGGGACCCTCTGCACACATCAACAACTGCCTCCCACGAAGCATCATTAACTATCGCTCCACAAAAGCCGCAGCCCTTGCAGAGCAAGGGAAACAACTACTTCAAGGTCTCAGAGCGAGTGACCTCACCGATTGAAATGCTATTAGTGTGCACCCCGCTAACTAGCTAGCCATTTCACACCGGTTACACTGGTATGGCAACTGCTTGGCATCTGACCGTCATGCCCAGTACATCACTGGGGTGAAGCTTCCTGACATCCAGGACCTATATACTAGGCGGTGTCAGAGGAAGGCCCAAAAAATGATCATAGCCTGTTCTCTCTGCTACCACACAGCAAGCGGTACTGGTGTGTCTAGGACCAAATGGCTCCTTAACAGCTTCTACCCCCAAGCCATAAGACTGCTGAAAAATTAATCAAATGGCCACCCGGACTATTTACTTTGACCTCCCTCTTTGTTTTTACACTGGTGCTACTCGCTGTTTATTATCTATGCATAGTCACTTTACAAATTACCTCGACTAACCTGTACACCTGCACATTGACCCCCTGTATATAGCCTCGTTATTGTTGTGTAATTTCCTTACTTTAGTTTATTTAGTAAATAGTTTTTTAACTCTACTTCTTGAACTGCATTGTTGGTTAAGGGCTTGTAAGTAAGCATTTTACGGTAAGGTCTACCTACACCTGTTGTATTCAGCGCATGTGACAAATAAGATTTGATAGAGTCTATGTAGAAGTTTTGTTGAGCATTAGTCATGATTTAACTTGTCATCTCCCGTCTGGATTACTGCAACTCGCTGTTGGCTGGGCTCCCTGCCTGTGCCATTAAACCCCTACAACTCATCCAGAACGCCGCAGCCCGTCTGGTGTTCAACCTTCCCAAGTTCTCTCACGTCACCCCGCTCCTCCGCTCTCTCCACTGGCTTCCAGTTGAAGCTCGCATCCGCTACAAGACCATGGTGATTGCCTACGGAGCTGTGAAGGGAACGGCACCTCCATACCTTCAGGCTCTGATCAGGCCCTACACCCAAACAAGGGCACTGCGTTCATCCACCACTGGCCTGCTGGCCCCCCTACCTCTGAGGAAGCACAGTTCCCGCTCAGCCCAGTCAAAACTGTTCGCTTCTCTGGCACCCCAATGGTGGAACAAGCTCCCTCACGACGCCAGGACAGCGGAGTCAATCACCACCTTCCGGAGACACCTGAAACCCCACCTCTTTAAGGAATACCTAGGATAGGATAAAGTAATCCTTCTAACCCCCCCCCCCCCTTAAAAGATTTAGATGCACTATTGTAAAGTGGTTGTTCCACTGGATATCATAAGGTGAATGCACCATTTTGTAAGTCGCTCTGGATAAGAGCGTAAGCTAAATGACTTAAATGTAAAATGTAAATGTAAATTTTCAAACCGTCACATAATAATAAATGTATTTGCACCTTTCAAGACACCCACAGACACATTATGTTTCACACTCCTTAAATTGAGACATTTCAAATATATTTCCAATGGAATGTCACTGGTTCGATATAGTCAGTTCAACACAATGAAATGTGTTGATAACATCCTGTGGCTAGCTGACTTGTAAAGCCAAGGTCATTCAGTGAAAGTACTGGTTTAATGAGATGTTTGGGATTGACAAAGCTCACAGATACCCCCTGGTGGCTGATGACGGTTCATGTGGTGAAGAGAGAGCTCTGACTGACGATAGCGTGGTGCATGCTGCGAAAACCTCTCTTCTACCTTGCTCATCATTGCATTTTTGCACCTTGCACTTTTGTACTGTGTTTTTGACAGACTTCTGTGTCTAGAAAATATCATTACTCTGTACTGTGGTGATAATTAAACACTCTACACTGACAGCTGAGATTGGATGCTAGGATAGGTGTCTCTGTCCATCTATGCTCGGAACTTTAGTCATTTGACAAGCCGACAGATTAGTTTTAATCATGCAAACCTGCTTGAAGCTGTGGTTAACCGCAAGAAGTCTGATGGACTGTTTGTCTCCATTCTTTATATAGACAGTGATTCATCATTCACTTGCCCAAATCAAGTCAAGATTCATAACCAACCAGTCTTAAAGGGGAATTTCACCCTGGCGGAATCTGGGCTTGTTTTCATCATGTCCGAGGCATTTCTAGGACCGTGAGATGTGTTTCACACAATTTCCCAGGAGGAAGGCAGATCTGGGCTATGCACGCTGAATGATACACCCTATGACGGCTTCCGGTGTATTGAATAAATGTAGACCTGCTTTGTGCCATTTTGCGAAGGCTCTGTTATACTGATCGCACTATACATTTGTGCGTGTAGATATGGTTGTCCTTATTTGATAGAGCTAGTGGACATCTTTTAGCAATTCATTGCTAAATATACAATACATTTTTTCCAGTCTCTAAAGGACTACAACTCTAAAGGACTACCATCAGCTACATGGTAGATTAAAAATAACATGAGCTGACGCACACCCAGAATAATAGTTTGTGGGGAGGTGCTGACTAACAGCGAATAAACTATCAAAATAAAAAAAGTCGCACACTCCATGTGTAATCTCGCAGCAATTTAATGGGTATTAACCAACATTTCGGCATCACTGTGCCTTCTTCAGGGTCACCCTGAAGCCGAAACGTTGGTTAATACCCATTAAATTGCTGGGAGATTACACATGGAGTATGCAACTTTATTTTGATAGTTTATATCAGCTACATGGTGATATTCAACCATACGTTTCAACCGGAATATAGCGAAAAGGATTCGAGACAAAGAGTTGGACTTTGCTAACGTTAGAAGCTCAGCTACAGCCGATGCCAGGACCAAGAGGGCAGATGACCGATATGGTGCCTAATTAATGAAGTTAGCCCACTGGCTAACTTTAGTTTATCTACTGAAACACATATTGTGTGTTGCTGGCTAACATACTATTGTGTTACAGTGGTGGGGGAAATCCAATAATTTTTATGCTTGCTAACTTAGCTAGGTAGCTAGCTAAGTTTGGTAAATGACTACCGGTAGCCATATCTACAGTGCCTCTGCAAAGTATTCAGACCCCTTGACTTTTTCCACATTTTGTTAAAGCCTTATGCTAAAATGAATTCAATTGTTTTTCCCCTCTCAATACCCCATAATGACAAAGCAAACAGCTTATTTAAATGTTTTGCTAATTTACAAAAAAATAACAGAAATATAACATTTACATAAGTATTAAAGATCCTTTACTCAGTACTTTGTTGAAGCACCTTTGGCAGCAATTACAGCACTGGGTCTTCTTGGGTATGATGGTACAAGCATGGCACACTTGCATTTTGGAGAGTTTTTCCCCCATTCTTCTCTGCAGATCCTCTTAAGCACTGTCAGGTTGGATGGGTAGCGTTGCTGCACAGCTATTTTCAGGTCTCTACAGAGATGTTTGATTGGGTTCAAGTCCGGGCTCTGGCTGGGCCACTCAAGGACATTTAGAGACTTGTCCCGAAGCCACTCCTGCACTGAACTGTGCTACACTGTTAATAAAAAATAAAAATAAATGGATGTTACATTTACCATATAACATTGTTGTTGAATACCCAGTAGCGTTAAATAGTGTACACTACCCTGTATTTTAGATTTTGACATATCTGGATGCCAAGCATCTGTTTTATGCTACAGAGCCCTGTACAGCTTATATAAATATATTCTGTGAATCCATAAAGGCAGACAAATTTAGAAGACTGATATAAAATATCCATATTCATTTTATAGTGGTTCCACAGGGCACTGTAGATTAATAACTCCAGATAACCAGAGTTTTACAAAACGAAAAGGTTTAAAAAGGGGTTGGTAGCCTAGTGGTTAGAGCTTGGGGCCAGGAACCGAAAGGTTGCTAGATCGAATCCCCGAGCTGACAAGGTAAAAATTAGAGGTCGACCGATTAATCGGAATGGCCGATTAATTAGGGCCGATTTCAAGTTTTCATAACAATCGGTAATCGGTATTTTTGGACACCGATTTGCCGATTAAATGTTTTTTTTTTTATACACCTTTATTTAACTAGGCAAGTCAGTTAAGAACACATTCTTATTTTCAATGATGGCCTAGGAACGGTGGGTTAACTGCCTTGTTCAGGGGCAGAACGATAGATTTTTACCTTGTCAGCTCGGGGATTCGTTTTTGCAACCTTCCGGTTACTAGTCCAACGCTCTAACCACCTGCCTTACATTGCACTCCACGAGGAGCCTGCGTGGCAGGCTGACTACCTGTTACGCGAGGGCAGCAAGAAGCCAAGGTAAGTTGCTAGCTAGCATTAAACTTATCTTATAAAAAACTATCAATCTTAACATAATCACTAGTTAACTACACATGGTTGATGATATTACTAGTTTATCTAGCGTGTCCTGCGTTGCATATAATCGATGCGGTGCCTGTTAATTTCTCATTGAATCACAGCCTACTTCGACAAACGGGTGATGATTTAACAAGCGCATTTGCGAAAAAAGCACTGTCGTTGCACCAATGTACCTAACCATAAACATCAATGCCTTTCTTTAAAATCAATACACAAGTATATATTTTTAAACCTGCATATTTTGTTAATATTGCCTGCTAACATTAATTTCTTATAACTAGGGAAATTGTGTCACTTCTCTTGCGTTCCGTGCAAGCAGTCAGGGTATATGCAGCAGTTTGGACCGCCTGGCTCATTGCGAACTGTGTGAAGTCCATTTATTCCTTACAAAGGCCGTAATTAATTATGACATACCATTGAAGGTTGTGCAATGTAACAGGAATATTTAGACTTAGGGATGCCATCCGTTAGATAAAATATGGAATGGTTCCATATTTCACTGAAAGAATAAACGTTTTGTTTTCGAAATGATAGTTTCCGGATTCAACCATTTTAATGACCAAAGGCTTGTATTTCTGTGTGTTATTATGTTACAATTAAGTCTATGATTTGATAGAGCAGTCTGACTGAGCGATGGTAGGCACCAGTAGGCTCGTAAGCATTCATTCAAACAGCACTTTCGTGCGTTCGCCAGCAGCTCTTCGCTGTGCTTCAAGCATTGTGCTGTTTATGACTTCAAGCCTATCAAGTCCCGGGATTAGGCTGGTGTAACCGATGTGAAATGGCTAGCTAGTTAGCGGGGTGCGCGCTAACAGCGTTTCAAACGTCACTCACTCTGAGACTTGGAGTAGTTGTTCCCCTTGCTCTGCATGGGTAACGCTGCTTCGAGGGTGGCTGTTGTCGATGTGTTCCTGGTTCGAGCCCAGGTAGGAGTGAGGAGAGGGACGGAAGCTATACTGTTACACTGGCAATACTATAGTGCCTATAAGGACATCCAATAGTCAAAGGTATATGAAATACAAATCGCAGAGAGAGAAATAGTCCTATAATTCCAATAATAACTACGACCTAAAACTTCTTACCTGGGAATATTGAAGACTCATGTTAAAAGGGACCACCAGCTTTCATATGTTCTCATGTTCTGAGCAAGGAACTTAAATATTAGCTTTTTTTACATGGCACATATTGCACTTTTACTTTCTTCTCCAACACTTTGTTTTTGCATTATTTAAACCAAATTGAACATGTTTCATTATTTATTTGAGGCTAAATTGATTTTATTAAGTTAAAATAAGTGTTCATTCAGTATTGTTGTAATTGTCATTATTACAAATACATTTTTTTTTTTATTTAAAATCGTCCGATTAATCGGTATCGGCTTTTTTTGGGACCTCCAATAAACCGGTATCGGTCAACCTCTAGTAAAAATAATTTGTTCTGCCATTGAACAAGGCAGTTAACTGTTCTCCAGTAGGCCGTCATTGTAAATAAGAATGTGTTCATAACTGAAAAGGTAAAAATTATAAATTATTATTATTATTGATTGCATGGTCTGGAAGGTACTCTGTGGTCCTCCGGCTACCTTTAACCACCTGTAATCCCATAACACAAACCAAACAAAAACTACCCAATTCATGTTAATACCATGTGTACTTTAAATTGAGCTCTCTTAGTCGTCAGCTTGTAAATGTTTTTGCCAATTTGCCTTCACCTGCAGAGTTGGGGTTGGAAGCTGATCAGTACCACCGACAACAAAATGCACAACAATACACAATTTAACCACCCCACTAATTGTACTGATCACTATTAGACTGGCTAATTTCCTATACCTAACATGGACATTTCAATATTGTCTGCTAACTAGCTTCATTAAGTTTGTCAGCAAAATGTATATCCAGCTGAGACTGGATGAGAACCAACCATAGACGATTATACACAGTCAACACTGCTAACGTTACCAACACACAGAGTGATTTAGCTATGTCGACAATTCTATTCTTACTAAAAGGAGTGTTTTCCAGGCAAGAGGGAATAGATAGCTACCAGATTGCGCTAATCTTATTTGCTAAAATGATGTAGTTTACGTTGGTCAAAGATAGAACAAACATGTTTATTCTGCCCTTGGTAGTTATGGTGGAACAAGCTCCCTCACGACGCCAGGACAGCGGAGTCAATCGCCACCTTCCGGAGACACCTGAAACCCCACCTCTTTAAGGAATACCTGGGATAGGATTAAGTAATCCTTCTAACACCCCCCCCCCCCCCCCTAAAAAAAAAATATATATAGCTGTAGTATGTAAAGTGGTTGTTCCACTGGATATCATAAGTTGAACGCACCAATTTGTAAGTCGCTCTGGATAAGAGCGTCTGCTAAATGACGTGAATGTAAATGTTACCAGTCTAGCAGTGACTACCATGGCATAGGCGAAATTGATTGACAGTGTGCATACTAAAAAAGATAGCTAACGTTATGATTTAGTTGATGGCTTCCAGAGTTCTATAGTATACAGCACTGTAACGTCAGCTAGCTATTTAGCTAGTCCAGCAAGGCTAGTTCATATTAGGTTACATCTTATCGAGAATCTTCCATTTTGTTGTGCAGGAAATAAAAAAAAATCTAATAAAAAAATCGATGGTATCACATCACCTCTCAGCTGTCGTCGAAATGGATTCCCCAACAGTTCAGCCTGAAAACCCCTCTGATAATCCTTGGTCACCGTAATGCACGCCATCATTCTCGATAGCCGCAAGCCACTGACACCATCAGGGGAAATCTCTGGTAGGTAGCACGGTGAAAGATAACTCATTTTCGCTCGTTTGTAATTAGCACAGGACACCACACAGGCGTAATGACAAACGTAAGTGAAAAACAGGTCTACGGAAGTTCTGAGATTGCTGTGTGTTGTTCGTCAGTACACAATGCCATCATTTTTTGTTTGTCGGCACGCCCCATCCACCTTAGCGGGCGGTTTACTATGATTTCGTGGTTTACTATGAGCAGACAAATACAGGAGGAAGTCGAAACTTTCTGATTCTACCAGTGAAATTAAAATGTGTTAGTTCTAGCTTGTGGTTTGGATAATTGTCCTTTAACCAATCTGTCTCCAAATGGAGTAGGAGCATAGAAAGATGCTCAGATAAGACGTGCATTTTGATTTTATTTTTCAAACTGATTGCTTTAATATAAAACAATAAAAAACATATATTGGTTTTCAAATTGCATTTAAAAATACTATGTTGAAAAATGAGCATGAACCTCTACCGGGTAAATGAAATTGCACTGCAAGTTCAATATTGCAGTTATGTAATTTAATTGAGTACAGCCTGGCACCAGACAAAAAAAATGAATTATTCAGACTAATAGGACAAGTACCTCAGGGGTCCAGTCGAGGGTAATGCTACCCAAATGACATTATGGTGAGAAATTCCATCATTGCATGCACAGCAAATATATTTTGGCTATTTGTTATCTTATATTAAAAAACGGATAGAAGTTTGTGACCAGAGGCAATGTGTTTTATTGAAGTGATTTACCTGTTGTAGAAAGGCAACAAATTTGCACATGAAGTCCCCAAATACCCACCCAGGGAGCGGGTAGAGAGTGGCTGTAAACGGGACACAACACACCAGGAAGATGATGTCTGTGGCAGCCAAGTTAGCTGTAGAAATAAGCTCAGTTAGGAGGGAACTCATTAATATCTTACTGATTAACACACTTTTGCAACATAAAATAACCATTTGAACATTTGAGTCATAAAGCTATTAATTTGAATAAATACCTTGTTGTGTTAAAGAGTCAAAGGCATGCCACCAAGTATTTTGGCATTGGCATCAAAGAGCCAATTTATTTCACAAAAATCAGAAAGCTAAATACACATGGGTCGGGGCGTACTGCAGTATTTCTTTCTGAAATGATGAGCAATATCATTGTTTCACTGCCATGGAGTAGTCTTATCACTGCAGGTGGACAGGACCTGCTGGGCTTGAGCGTTGCCACCCATGGAGATATTTGTCAGTCATGTCAAACACACACGCACAAACACACACACAGACATATGCGCACATCACGTGCACTCACACAAACATGCATGTTGATGCCATCATTGTTATTTATAAGCACAGAGATAATAATGCTGTCCACATTCATGGTTAATTCATCATATCTCTACATGAGCTCCATTGATGTATCACGTCTCCACTCCACACATGCATTTCCAATGTCAAACAAGATCCATTATTTAGTATAGACACATGATCCCTATATTTAATATGTAGTCTGTATGTATACAGTACTGTATAGGTACATTCACCAGAGTATGGATAAGGTTACTATCGACAATATTAATTTACAGCCATTAACATAAAAAGACAAATACAGTCATTTAGGCTGAATGATTATACAGGCATCATTAGTCCTAGTTTACAGTGGAAATAAACTATTTCTCTGGGCAACATACTTGACATAACATTGACTATGACAGTAACACACAAAGAACAAGTTTCAT
Organism: Salmo salar; assembly: GCF_965601325.2. NCBI lineage: Eukaryota > Metazoa > Chordata > Actinopteri > Salmoniformes > Salmonidae > Salmo > Salmo salar. Next base: position 25,708,756 of record NC_138304.1, read on the forward strand.
GACAATCCACAAGAATAATGATGTTCAGGGTATTATAAATGGAAAAACCTTTGTATCTGTGAGGGAAATCATTTGGTCTCGCTTACCTATGTAGAAGTTGGTGGCAGTCCTCATCTGCCTGTGTTTGGAGATTACATAGATTACCAGAGAGTTCCCGATGAGCCCCACCAGCATGATGAGAGCGAAGAAGAGAGGCACCAGCCAGGCGTCCGTCAGGAATGGGTGCTCCCCCTCCTCCGGATTCTCCAGAGAAGCATTCAGCTCAGACGCATTGAACCACATCAGGACTGTAGAATTCCACACGTCTGGAGGGAACATCTTGATGTGTGAAAAGAAGTCGAAGATCTTCAAATGTAGCCTTGTGGTGATAACTTGTGTATAATAAATCCCTTTTAACTACTGAAAAGTATTATATCTGTCCAGATAACATTGGGGAGTCTTAAAGGCTCAGGTGTGTTCTTAGGAGTCCCTAGATCTGTCTATGTTTAGAATGAGTCTGACTGTAGAGTAGACTTCTGTTGAGCTCACACTCACAGTGGTGTTTCCAACCTCATTGCAAAAGCTGCCTCCTAAACTGCTTCTACTCAAGGACGAAATCCCGTTGGCTTTATACTGAGCAGGGACGCACGTGGCAACTGCCTGATTGTCGAATAAATAGGTGATGTCAGGTCTCCTAGCAACATTTTCCCTATCCAGAGTTTGCTACCTCATACACTCTGCTTTCAATGCAGTCAGAAGCTGTCTTATCATATGGTATCGATCATATCCATAGTAAATATAAGAAATACAAATGAAGTGTTTGCGAAAATAAATTCAGCACTTACAGTTAAATTCGAAGATACAATTCTGCAATTTAGTGCCAAGGAGTCTTTCTAAATATTGATGCTATTTTCTTAAGATCCAAAATATGAAGCTTGTTATCAGACATTTACCTGTGAATAATGATAGTAAATATAATTTTGCTGCAATTCAATAGGATGTTGTACTGTACATGTACAGGTACATCCGTAGAAATTAGCATTACCACAGGTTTCGTCATGTTATGGTGATATGGTATGTCATCATGAAATTAGCATTGAGGTATGCATTCTTTTTTCAGGACAAATACTCTCCTCCCTTACAAAAAAGTCCTACAGAAATCCTGCATGAAAAATCTTGTGGTATATACAATGAACAAAAATATAAATGCAACATGTAAAATGTTGGACCCATGTTTCATGAGCTGATATTATCATGATTCGGGATATGACCCAGATGCAGACATGGGAGGCGGATAGTACAGTTCTCAAAATATTTATTAGAAACACAGGGCAGGCAAGGCCAGGTTGAGGGCAGGCAGAGGTTTGTGATCAGGTCAGAGTCAGACAGGTACAGGACGGCGGGCAGGCTCGGGGTCAGGGCAGGCAGAGGTTCATAATCAGGTCAGAGTCAGGCAGGTACAGGATGGCAGGCAGGCTCAGGGCAGGCTGAATGGTCAGAACCGGGAAAAACTAGGAAACAGAACTAGAAAGAACGCTGGTAAGACCTGACAAGACGAACTGGCAACAGACAAACAGAGAACACAGGTATAAATACACAGGGGATAATGGGAAGATGGGCGACACCTGGAGGGGGGGTGGAGACAAGCACAAAGACAGGTGAAACAGATTAGGGTGTGAGAGAAATAAAAGATCCCAGAAAGTTTCCATATGCACAAAAAGCTTATTTCTCTCAAAGTTTGTGCTCAAATTTGTTTACATCCTTTTTAGTGAGCATTTCTCCTTTGCCAAGATAATCCATCCATCTGACAGGTGTGGCATATCAAGAAGCTGATTAAACAGCATGATCATTACACAGGTGCACCTTATGCTGGGGACAATAAAAGGCTACTCTAAAATATGCAGTTCTGTCACACAACACAATGCCACAGATTTTAAGGGAGCATACAATTGACATGCTGAATGCAGGAATGTCCACCAGAGCTGTTGCCAGAGAATTTAATGTTCATTTCTCTACCATAAGCTGCCTCCAACATCGTTTAAGATAATTTGGCAGTACATCCAACCAGCCTCACAACCGCAGGCCATATGTATGGCGTTGGGTGGGTGAGCGGTTTTCTGATGTCAACTTTGTGAACAGAGTGCCCCATGGTGGCGGTGGGGTTATGGTATGGACAAGCATAATCTACGGACAACGAACACAATTGTATTTTATTGATTGGCAATTTGAATGCACCAATATACCGTGATGACATCCTGAGGCCCATTTATTTAGGTATCTGTGACCAACAGATGCATGTCTGTATTCCCAGTCATGTGAAATCCATAGATTAGGGCCTAATTAATTTAGTTAAATTGACTGATTTCCTCATATGAACTGTAACTCAGTAAAATCTTTGAAATTGTTGCATGTTGCTTTGATCTTTTTTTCTTCTCATGTTTATATCCTGCAAGAATAGGAAGTCTTGCAGGATATCCCACAGGATTTTCAGCACCACTTTCCTGTAGGACAATTCCTGCAGGATCTTGTAGGAATCATGCAGGTAGTGCTTCGGGAAAACAATCCTACCAGAATCCTGGAGATAGTCCTCAAATATATCCTGCAGAATCTTTTCCTGAAGGACTACCTGCTGGAATTGTCCAAAATCCTGTGGGATATTCTGCAGGTAAAATTCCTGCAGGTAATTCCACAAGATTTTCAGGGCCATTTCCATTCCCCATCCTTCAGAGAATTACCTGTTAGACAATCCACATTCTTTCAAAAGATTGGAGAGAAAGCATAAGATATCATTGCATGGCAATGTTATTATTCAATGCAGCAACAGTGGATGTTTTTGATTGTCCATTACACCAGTACTGCATAAAACATGATTCAAAGGAGAAAGAAAATATGAGATTGAATAAATATGGTAAAAGCATATTTTGTAACAAGAGTGAGAGTAATAGAATATCAAAATCCTGCAGGATTTGTGCTGGAATTTACTTGGTCCTGCAGGAATTGCCATATCCTGCAAGAATATCAAAATCCTGCAGGTTTCAGTTCTGCAGCATTCCTGCAGGAATTGTCATGTTTGTACAGGATTTTTAACATTTCTGCAGGACAAGTCATACTTCTGCTGGAGTCCTGCAGGAGCATCCGGGACATTTCCTGCAGAATTGTGTCAATCCTACAGGATTCCGGCAGGACACCTTCACAATTCCTTCACAAAGGGTTGAATTCCTGCATAACTTTTTTGTAAGGGCTGCCAGGTGATAGGCTACAGTATGTCTCCATTGTAAAACCACATGGCTTCTCCCCCCAGCATGTCAAGCTCCATACCAAAGTAAGGCTTTACATTTTAAAAGAGTTAACCCCGAGTTTAAGGTGCTGAGCTGTTCTGAAGGTCACCAGAAGCTGAAACACATTTGCATTCATGATCTGTCAATGCACCGGATCCTTGTCAACATTTGGAATGCAGTAGGTGGTTAAACTTTAAGATACAGGGAGCACAGCCTTGGTGTCAACAAGGCTACCTGGGGTTCACAATCCTCAGGGGGCTGAAACAGAAACCCACACTCACTGTTAATTTACAGCAACAACGCTCTCGCCTATTTTGGGGGAATTAGGTAAGGATTCTTTCGATATAGCACTAAAACATATAATACAATTGGTTAAATGCACATTGGTGTGAAAAATGATACTGTAAAAAAGTGATGTTTTTCTCTTTAATCCCACTTTGTGTTCGGTTTCTCATAAGCAAAAAAGTTTTATGTTTTCAATGACAGGGAAATATAAATGTTCTCAATTTCTCTCCTGTCAGACATGAACGATTTGTGATTGTGGGGACATATTTTGCCCCATCATGTATAAGAGTTGAAACTACTCATGCTGTTAGATAATAATCATCTCTCAGCATGTTGTTCTTTAATGAAGTCTGATTTAATTAACATACTGTGAAATCTTTCTTCTCTCCAGCAACATTCAATTGGCTTTGTAAGCATGAAACCAAAACTATAAACCCAGTCTCACAGCCTATAAAACAAATATAACTGTGTTAAAAATAAAGAAAATGTGACTCAACTGTCTCAGTGGAGCATAAGTAAAGTGAAAACTCGGAGAATGTGTGTGGGAAGCTTCATACAGTCACTTAGCAACCAATGTAAGCGGGTATGTGTGAAGATAGTCTACATGGAGAATGGTGTGTTTGATGACAAAATGTGAAGAGCTCCAAAATCAATGTATTTTCCCTACTTATAGTCCAACGGTGTCCTTTAATAACCAGGTTAGAATTGTGCTAGAACAACAAACCATTGACTGCTATTCTTCCCTCAATACACTCATGTACATCTGTGTTCAGACCACTGGAGGCACCTCAGAGGAGGAAGGGGAGGACCATCCTCCTCAGTGAATTTCATACAAATAAAAATGGCAAAACATTTTAAAGTTATCCTTTTTAGATAAAACTACACTAAATATATCCACATTACCAAATAATTGATTAAAACACACTGTTTGCAATTAAGGTCTACTGTAGCCTCAGCAGCACTCTGTAGGGTAGCACCATGGTGTAGCCAGAGGACAGCTAGCTTCCGTCTTCCTCTGGGTACATTGACTTCAATACAAAACCAAGGGGGCTCATGGTTCTCAACCCCTTCCCTAGACTTACCCAGTAATTATGACAACTTCCAGAGGACATCCTCCAACCTATGAGAGCTCTTGCAGCATGAACTGCCATGTTGTCCACCCAATCAAAGGATCAGAGAATGAATCTAGTACTGAAAGCATAAGCTACAGCTAGCTAGCAAAATGTGGTGAGTAGTTGAAGCAAAGAGAGTGAAAGACAATAGTTGAACAGTTCTGAACAAATTAATTTATTCAAAAATTAAGGAGAAGCAACAGAGAGAGAGAGAGAGCTATAGTGCAGCAAGCTAGTTTAGCCTACTCAAACAGCCGGCTCAAACAGAGGGATGCTATGTTAGCTAGCTGGGTATGACTATCCAACACAACACTGGAACTCTTCCAAGTCAAGGTAAGCATTTGGTTTTACAAATGCATTGCCACCGGAGTAACTGGTAAATTGCTTACTGACTGTACACTGTAACGTTACTGCATGATTGTAGCAGGTTTACTAACGTGTTAGTTCTATTAGCTATGTTGACAATGACGTTACGTTAACTAATATGGTGACATTCAATGTAGGCTGTGTGTAGCAGTTATGATATTGTTTGGCTTGGAAAGGTTTTTTCGCCTGGTCACATAAAGCTGATGTGTTGTGCATTGAAGTCCATAAGCGAAGAAAAAAGGTGAGAGGAGGAGAGTGCATAGATGCGAGAAGGAATACAACGTGATTGCTATGAAAGTGAACTGGGTGAACTGGTGAATTCCACGTGATTGCGTTGAAAGTGAACTGGGTGAACTGGTGTATTCATTCTGCCGATTCTGTTCAAAAAAGTTTCTTAAACAGAATCAAACGGGACATAACGGGGATAAACATACCTGAATTTGTCAAATAGAAACTCTCATTTGCAACTGTTGGACTAATGATTACACCCTATTTCTTTCTCTCAACCTATGTGCACCTACACTGTAAACTTTAATTCATAGGTTAGGTTGTAGCAACCTCTACAGAAAATTTGAGTATCACGTACAGTGGCGATCCGTCATTCAGGGCAGGTAGGAAGAGCCCCACCTGTTTTGAGCCCCACCTGTTTAGATAAATATATATATATATATATATATATATATATATATATATATATATATATATATATATATATATATATATATATATATATACACAGTATATACACTGTATATTTTTTTGTTGTTGCCTGTTTTGCATGTTATTTTGGCGTTAGTACGTGCCACATATCAGTTTGCAAACAATGTAAAAATGATGTATTGAGTTAATAAAGCTGTATACAAACATGGTCTCTTTTTTGCTTTCTTGAGTAACGCAGCTCCAAAATGCAGGTGTTTCAGCCTAGGTTAGTGCTTTCTGTGTTGGAGGTGCATCCAGCGGAAAATACAGTGCGTAGGGGTTGGTAATCTTCTCTAGTTGTGCCGTGATTGGCTCAGTGTTCTGTCACTCATGGGGACACTACGTCACCGCAAAATCTACAGGGAGAGCTAGAAAGCCATAGATTTACATTAGAAGTGCCTATCCAAGAAGGCTCAAGGTCATTGGCCACAGATAAAATGACATCAAATCACGTTATATCTACTGTAGCTTTGATTGGACAGGACATATTTTCAAAATCTTAGCTAGCAAGCTAGACAAGCAGTCATCGTCGTGAATTACATCAGGAATCTACTGGCAAATCCACAGCACAACAACTGTCACGTCCTGACCAGTATAAGGGTTAATTGTTATTGTAGTTTGGTCAGGACGTGGCAGAGGGTATTTGTTTTATGTGGTTCGGGGTGGTTGTTGTTGTAGAAGGGCATTTGATTTATGTATTCCGGGGTTTTTGGGCACTGTGTCATATTCATGTATTTCTATGTTTAGTCTAGTGTATCTTTTTCTATGTTTAGTTAATTGGGGTTGGGACTCTCAATTGAAGGCAGGTGTTGTCTCTTTGCCTTTGATTGAGAGTCCTATATATAAGGGTGTGTTTGGATTTGTATTTTGTGGGAGATTGTTTCTTGTTTTGCCTGTTTCTTGGTTAGCGTGAGTAAGCCTTACAAGACTGTTGTGTTGATCGTGAGTTCGTTGTTTGTTATTTTGGTGTTCGTATTTTTTAGTTAAATAAAACGTCAAGATGAGCATCTACAATCCTGCTGCATTTTGGTCCTCCTTTCCCAACGACAACCGTGACAACAACGGTGAGTCCACCGATTCCAAAAATGTATTGTTTGCTGCTGCATAAATGATGTAATATGCCAGGGAGATATTTATAGAGTAGCTAAGAAAGTAATACTAAGTGTATGTTGTGTAGTAAGCTGTTAGTAGCCCATGTGTAATGCGATGCTACTGGCGGCAGAGAAGTCAGGCACAGGAGAGCGGAAACTGATTTACAACGGTTGTGTTTAATAACCATAAACCACCATCAACAGAATAATACAATCAATGGGTAAAACAAAACCCGGTAAATACCAGCATACACTACAACAAACAATTACGGACAAGGACATGGGGGGGGGGGGGGGGGGGCAGAGGGTTAAATACACAACATGTAACTGATGGAATTGGAACCAGGTGTGATGGAAGACAAGACAAAACCAATGGAAAATGAAAAGTGGATCGGCGATGGCTAGAAGGTCGGTGACGCCGAACGTCGCCCGAACAAGGAGAGGGACCAACTTCGGCAGAAGTCGTGACAGTACCCCCCCCCCCTGACGCACGGCTCCAGCAGGGTGTCGACACCGGCCTCGGGGACGACCCGGAGGGCGAGGCGCAGGGCGATCCGGACAAAGACGGTGGAACTCCTGCAGCATTGAAGGGTCCAACACGTCCTCGACCGGAACCCAGCACATCTCCTCCAGACCGTACCCCTCCCACTCCACGAGATACTGAAGGCCCCTCGCCCGACGCCTCGAATCCAGTATGGAGCGAATGGAGTATGCCGGGGCCTCCCCGATGTCCAGAGGGGCGGAGGAACCTCCCGCACCTCAGACTCCTGGAGCGGGCCAGCCAACACCGGCCTGAGGAGAGACACATGGAACGAGGGGTTAACCTGTTGGGGCTAGGGGGCAGCATTTGCACAGCCAGATAAAAAACGTACCCGATTTAAACTGGTTATTACTCTTGCCCAGAACGAGAATATGCATATAATTAGTAGATTTGGATAGAAAACACTCTAAAGATTCTAAAATTGTTTGAATGGTGTCTGTGAGTATAACAGAACTCATATGGCAGGCCAAAACCTGAGAAGATTCCATACAGGAAGTGCCCTGTCTGACAATTTCTTATCCTTCTGTTGCATCTCTATCAAAAATACAGCATCTCTGCTGTAACGTGACATTTTCTAAGGCTTCCATTGGCTCTCAGAAGGCGCCAGAAAGTGGAATGATGTGTCTCCTGTCTCTGGGCGAAGAACATCAGGAGATTTGGTGAGTGGTCAGGCTGGGAACAGTGACACTGGAGATGCGCGTTCGTGAGAATTCTCCATTTTTTTCTTTCAGCCTTTGAATGAATACAACGTCGCCCGGTTGGAATATTATCGCTATTTTACGAGAAAAATAGCATAAAAATTGATTTTAAACAGCGTTTGACATGCTTCGAAGTACGGTAATGGAATATTTTGAATTTTTTTGTCATGAAATGCGCTCGCGCGTCACCCTTCGGATAGAGACCTGAACGCATGAACAAAATGGAGCTATTTGAATATAACTATGGATTATTTGGAACCAAAACAACATTTGTTGTTGAAGTAGAAGACCTGGGAGTGCATTCTGACGAAGAACAGCAAAGGTAATCCAATTTTTCTAATAGTAATTCTGAGTTTAGTGAGCGCCAAACTTGGTGGGTGTCAAATTAGCTAGCCTGTGATGAGCTATCTACTCAGAATATTGCAAAATGTGCTTTCGCCGAAAAGCTATTTTAAAATCTGACACCGCGATTGCTTAAAGGAGTTCTGTATCTATAATTCTTAAAATAATTGTTATGTATTTTGTGAACGTTAATCGTGAGTAATTTAGTAAATTCACCGGAAGTTTGCGGTGGGTATGTTAGTTCTGAACATCACATGCTAATGTAAAAAGCTGTTTTTGATATAAATATGAACTTGATTGAACAAAACATGCATGTATTGTATAACATAATATCCGCCAGTAGCATCGCATTACAGAATTACGGACCAATACTATGGAGTCAGCAGGAGCAGGTACCCCGGGTATAGGGGTGGAGGAGCGTGTCCGGGAGCACGCAGCAATTCTCCTATTGCCACTCCCCCGGCCGGTCCTGGCAATAGGACCGCAGAAACCTACCCACATCCTGTTTCACTCTCTCCACCTGCCCATTACTCTCGGGGTGAAACCCTGAAGTAAGGCTGATCGAGACCCCCAGACGTTCCATGAACGCCTTCCAGACCCTAGACGTGAACTGGGGATCAGACACTATATCCTCAGGCACCCCATAGTGCCGGAAGACGAAACAAGGCCTCCGCAGTCTGTAGGGCCGTAGGGAGACCGGGCAGAGGGAGGAGATGACAGGACTTAGAGAAACGATCCACAACGACCAGGATCGCGGTGTTACCCTGTGAGAGTGGAAGATCAGTCAGAAAATCCACCGACAGGTGCGCACAAGGCCGCTGTGGAACGGGTAAGGGGTCTAGCTTACCTCTGGGCAGGTGCCTAGGAGCCTTACACTGGGCGCACACCGAGCAGGAGGAAACATAAACCCTCACGTCCTTAGCCAAGGTAGGCCACCAGTACCTCCCGCTCAAACAGCGCACTGTCCGACCGATCCCAGGATGACCAGAGGAGGGTGACATGTGGGCCCAATAGATCAACCGGTCACAAACAGCAGAAGGGACGCACAGACATCCAGCGGGACACTGGACGGGAGCGGCCTCTGCACGTTACGCCTGCTCTATGTCTGTGTCCAGCTCCCACACTACTGGCGCCACCAGGCAGGAGACGGGGAGTATGGGAGTGGGATCCATGGGCCGCTCCTCTGTGTCATACAGCTGGGACAATGCGTCTGCCTTTACATTCTGGGAGCCTGGTCTGTAGGAATGTGTAAACACAAAACGGGTGAAAAACATGGCCCACCTTGCCTCCAGATTGCGGTGGTCAGTCCAGATGATAAAAGGGTGTCTAGCCCCCTCAAGCCAATGTCTCCACGCCTTCAAGGCCTTGACGACAGCAAACAGCTCCCGGTTCCCCACATCATAGTTTCGCTCCGCCGGGCTGAGCTTCTTCGAGAAGAAGGCACAGGGGCGGAGCTTCGGTAGTGTACCCGAGTGCTGTGAGAGCACTGCTCCTATCCCAGCCTCGGTCGCGTCCACCTCCACTATGAACGCCAAAGAGGGATCCGGATGGGCCAACATGGGAGCCGAGGTAAACAGAGCCCTCAGGTGACTAAAAGCCCTGTCCGCCTCAGCCGACCACTGCAAACGCACCGGGCCCCCCTTCAGCAGTGAGGTAATGGGAGCCGCTACCTGACCAAAACCTCGGATAAACCTCCGGTAGTAGTTGGCAAACCCTAAGAACCACTGCACCTCCTTTACCGGGGTGGGAGTCGGCCAATTACGCACGGCTGAAATGCGGTCACTCTCCATCTCCACCCTGAGGTGGAAATGCGATACCCTAGGAAGGAGACGGATTGCTGGAAAAACAAGCATTTCTCAGCCTTGATGTACAGGTCATGCTCCAATAGGCGACCAAGCACCCTGCGCACACATGCTCGTCAATATACACCACTACACCCGTGCAGGTCCCTGAAAATCTTGTCTACAAAGGCTTGGAAGACTGATGGCGCATTCATCAACCCGTACGGCATGACGAGGTACTCATAGTGCCCTGAGGCGGTACTGAAAGCCATCTTCCACTCGTCTCCCTCTCGGATACGCACCAGGTTGTAAGCGCTCCTGAGATCTAGTTTGGTGAAGAAGCGCACCCCGTGCATTGACTCAATCACTGTGGCTATGAGAGGTCGCGGGTAACTATACCTCACAGTGATCTGGGTCAGACCCTGATAGTCAATACACGGGCGCAGACCTCCCTCCTTCTTCTTCACAAAAAAGAAACTCGAGGAGGCAGGTGAAGTGGAGGACCGAATGTACCCTTGACGCAGGGATTCGGAGACATATGTTTCCATAGCCTCCGTCTCCGCCTGTGAGAGGGGATACATGTGACTCCTGGGAAGTGCAGCGTCTACCAGGAGATTTATCGCACAATCGCCCCATCGATGGGGTGGTAATTGAGTCGCCTTCTTTTTAGAGAAGGCGAGAGCCAAATCGGCATATTCAGGGGGAATGTGCACGGTGGAGACCTGGTCTGGACTTTCCACCGTAGTAGCACCAACGGAAACCCCTAAACACCTCCCCGAGCACTCCCGCGACCACCCCGTGAGAGCCCTCTGTGGTCAAGAAACAGTGGGGTCATGACAAACTAACCAGGGTAGGCCTAGCACCACGGGAAACGCAGGTGAGTCAATAAGGAAGAGACTAATTCTCTCCTTGTGCCCCCTCTGCGTCCCCATGCCCAGAGGAGCGGTGGCCTACCTGATCCAACCTGACCCTAATGGTCGACTATCTTAGGCGTGAACGGGGAAGGGCACAGCCACGGGAACAATGGAGATCCCTAAAATATGGGTGAACGATCTATCTATAAAGTTCCCAGCCGCGCCTTATGCTCGGAATGCGGGGAAAACTCAGAAAAAGTTAGGAGCACAATCTCAGCTTGTTACCTGTATAAAAGACACCTGTCCACAGAAACAATCAATCAATCAGATTCCAAACTCTCCACCATGGCCAAGACCAAATAGCTCTCCAAGAATGTCAGGGACAAGATTGTAGACCTACACAAGGCTGGAGTGGGCTACAAGACCATCGCCAAGCAGCTTGGTGGGAAGGTGACAACAGTTGGTGCGATTATTCTCAAATGGAAGAAACACAAAAGAACTGTCAATCTCCCTCAGCCTGGGGCTCCATGCAAGATCTCACCTCGTGGAGTTGCAATGATACTCAAATACATCTCTCCAGCTGCCACCACTACATATATTTCATGTGATTCACGTTCCATTTCTGCAGTACAGTTGATAACCATTGCTATGAAGGCTAAGAAGCCAACCTTACTGAAGCATAAATCACTCTTTGGCCTATCCCTCTGTGCTCGCACAAATGTACTACTCACTGGAATCCTCTCAGTATCCCTCACCCTTGACCCATCCTCCTCTACTTTCTTCACTGCCTCAGCATACAACACCTTCTGCACTACTCTGACTCTGGCCACTTCAACCTGCCTCTCACGCACCGTACACTTCCGATCCCTAGCAACATGGGCAACCCTACAGTTTGCACACACAACTTTATCCACTGAAACTGCACAATCTTCTGTCCCATACCCTCCTGCTCACTATATTGGAATCTACTTCCTACACACTGCTGCAAAATGACTATAAATGTTGCCCTTGAAACAATGCAGTGGATTCGTCATAAAAGCTCTAACGGGATAACTGATGTATCCTAACATGACTTTGTCGGGTAAAGACCGAAAGAAACTCAAAAGGACTGACAGTGAGCCCCTCTGTTTCACCATGCACCCCCCCCCAGGTCGGTGACGAACCAAACGGCGGGTGTCACAAACACCAGGAATCTTCAACTTCAATTGTTCAATCTCCACTCATAACGCTACCCCAGAAATCACTCCTTTCAATGGTGCCCTTTTCTTAAGAACACAGCAAGAAACAGATCTTGACCCAAGTTGTGTGACACAGAGTGCCTGCTCCCTCTGATCAGAAGAGACAAAAGCAAATATCACAAGTCCCATACCGGTTACCTTCACTGATTCAACTGCACCCAACTATTTTCTCACCCAACCTGAAACCACAAATGGATCCGCCTAAAGGCAAGGGCACACTTTATGTCCTGTACGCTATCTTACCGCCGACGTCCCGCTGTGAACACCTGTGTGAAACTAGGCACAATAAGGATTAGCCACAATAGTGCAATTTGCGGTTCGCCTTCAAAATAAAAATCCCCTGTCGTGTCTTTGGCTATGCCGGATTAAGTCACATGACATGCTATTCTATAAAATAATTTCTCTGTAATTAATATAACCTGCCACATGTAATATAACCTGCCACATGTAAATGTAATTAACTAGAAAGTCGGGGCACCATGAAATAATGTTTATAGAGCTGTTATCTTCCAAATAAACTCTTAAAGACCTAGTAATCTTTTACATCAGTAGCAGTCAATATTCATTCGTCACCTTATTCAGTCTCATCTGAAAGTTGTAAATTCTTGGTTATCGTCACGAACCCTGGCTAACAAGTTGAATCAGCAATACAAAATTTGGTTTAATTATTTATTTACTAAATACCCAAATAATCACACAGAATTACATCTATACAGAATGGATCATACATTGATTGCAGATTATGTCATAAAGGAAAACAGATATGGAGCAGATATGACAGCTGGTTACACAAAGAAAGGGGGGTTGGGTTTGAGTGAAAGAGCGGGAAGACTGAGGAGCGAAAAGGTTTTGTGTCTCTATCAGGCCGAAGGCAGCTATGCTATCGTAAATACAGTATCTTATGCATTCTAAATAACCGCCCATTTGAAAAAGGAGAATGCAATAAATATTTACTCTGAGCTGCGCTTCGGTAGATTGGTCGTCGATAGAAGGCGGGTTGGTCCAGCATGGATCTTTGGTCCTCTGAAGAATGTCTCTTGTGGTAAACTGGATACGTTGTAGTATTGTTGTCTGTGTTAGACTGGAAATGTCGTCCGTCCTTTCCTAGCCCATGTTTACAGTGACTGCTGCTAACTCAACGGCTAGGAGGTATCACTTCTGGAGTGAATAAGAGTTCAAAGTTCATACCAAGTTGCCATACTTTTAAGCTCATGTTATATTCTGGCTGGTATAGTCAAAATTCATCCTTTTGGCGTGTTGACCGTCATCTTCACGTTGAAATTGGATGCAAATTTCGTTAGGTTATTATCTGAGCCCTTTTAACGTAGGACTGTCGCCCTAACGTCCTCGGAACAGAAAGTTCCACTTTCGTAAAGGGGCTTATATAGGGTTGGGAGAGAGGGCCGTGTTCCATAGTTTACAACCACAGTCTGTTCACATGGGCGGGGCCACTGAGTTGAGCATAGTTCACACATGAAAACCAATTCTCTCATTTAGGAGCTAAAATTACGTTTCATCTTTTCACAAATAGTTTCACATTTAAACATTTAAATTGCACAACAATGTGAATCTGAACTAGAATGTGTAGACTTTCCAAGATACAGTTTGTCGTCCTATCATCAGTAATCATGTCTCAGACGCCAAATGAACTGACATCATATTCATTAAGTCCCAACGCATATTTTCAACTGGTTGGATTACCTAAATATGTTTCCGTTTCCCATCTTTTGATGTCACCAGACTCTCTCTCAATGTTAATAAAAGCTTACTGGAGTCACATCGGTAGAGTAGAGAGAGGAAAAAGGGGAAAGGTATTTATGGGGGTCATAAACCTCCCCCATCAGTCCAACGCCATGACACCCCATTGAAAGTGATTAAAACTGATACAAATAGTGGAATCATGCCATATTTGGACTAGACAATGCTAATCAAGGGCATGGTATATTAGCTGTGGTATATTGGCTATATACCACACCCCCTCAGGCCTTATTGCATAATTATAATGTGGCATAATAATGCTGCATAATCACCTTCCGGTGAAAAACCCAGGAAATTAAAGCCGAAAAATAAAGGAAATTCAAAAGAGCACCGCAGATTTTTTTATTTTATTACATGTTTTACTAAAATAAAGAATTAAGGAAATACAGGCATGCACCACATTACTACAAGACAAAACAGCTCAATCAATCTTGATGGTCTTAAAAGCAAAGCTTGCATTAATTTAATAAAAAAAACATGAAAGGAGTAATGGGATAATGTCTTACTGTGCTGTGTGAAGAATCCAATACTTTACCTCACTCTAAGAGTATGAATTAGGCTGTTTGAGAAGGTTTGAATCCTAAGCAACCTGCCTACACATAGTTTGAAGTACAATAACAACAGAGCTACTGTAGTTGGTCAAAGCTGTGTGCTGTAAAACTTTGGTAGAGCATGGGTGGAGTAGGCATTGTAGTGCTCATGATTTCCTTTCTTTTTCAGCTTCAGACCAATATCTATTCTCACTTAAACCATAGCTTTTTGTTTTTAATTTCCTAACCTATTGGTTCGATTGGTTCTCCATTTGAGAACGAGAGATTCAATTCCCTTTGGAGTGTAAAGAGAGCAAATGTGCAGCGTACGCCGTACATGCATCTGTCACTGTCTCTGTCTCCGTGAGTTTAAACCTTTTATACTACATCACTGAATGCCCTTGGCCTCTGGATAGGAAAAGACTGTGGATGAAGCCTTGATCATGCACAGAGAGTAATGTTAAGTGAGACCATTGAAACAAGTGTGTTATATGACAACAGGTGCATATCAGTGGACAAAACATGATGTACAAACTGCATCTGGGATCCGCGTCTTATTTCAAGAGCCATCCCAAATAAACGCAATGCAAAGCATGTAAGTACAAGAAGGCCTGATCAACAGATCTCATATTGGGAGCACTCTGGTGCCACTTAAGCAGTAAGCAGTGAGAAATTCACTTTTCAGCTTTCATATGAACCATTTGCAAACAGATAAGAGAAGTTGCATGTCTGTAAATATCGTATGTGCTGACGAACTAGTTTGCATCCATTCCTGCCTCATTTTTTTGATCTGACCAGGATTCTATTGTCCCCTTATGATAGGTATAAGAGTAATACATTACACAACATATTGATCGTATGTTTGTCGTTTTTATAAAAAAATACATGCTTTCAGAGGCTGTTGTTCTCAGATATAGTACGGAACTTTTTTTTTCAAATTCATGGACAAATTTTTGTGGATTTGTGGATCAAATATGGATCGGACATAATATAAAGCAATATACGGACGTCATTCTCATCTGCCAACATCAATGTATGAACATCATACTCATGTGCAACAGCGCACATGCTGAGTACTGAATAGCACATGCTGGTACAAAACAAGGCCTGAACATTAATAATAATATAGGTATTTATAGTACACTCTTAGTTGCTATCTAGAACCTAAAAGGGTTTTTCAGCTGTCCCCATAGAACCCTTTGAAGAACACTTTTTGGTTTCAGGTAGGACCCTTTTGGTTCAAGATAGATCCCTTTTGGGTTCCATGTAGAACCTTTTCCACGGGGGGTTCTACAATGAACTCAAAAGGGCTCTACCTGGAAACAAAAAAGGTTCTCCTATGGGAACAGTCAAAGGACCCTTTTGGAACCCTTTTTTTGAAGAGTGTATCTGTATGCTGTAGTAACTTACTTCCAAAATCTACAGTACAGTCAGTGGCAACCCGTCATTCTGGGCAGGTGCTGCATAAGAAGGACCGCCAAACCACCTTCCTGTTCAAGTGAGCACAGCACAATGGTGAGTCCAAAAATGTATTGTATGCTGCTGCATTAATTATGTAATATTCCAGGGAGATGTATATACTGTAGCTAAGAAAGTAATACCAAGTATATGTTGAGTAGTAAGCTGTTAGTAGCCCATGTGCCTCACCCTAATAATTTGGTCCCTTTCCCCCTCATAATTTAGCCAAGTGTTCTGACTTGGCGGTACACATGTAGCCTATAGCCTGTTTTTGAGAAATGTCATCATCAAATATTTAAAGAGCTTTCATTGTCTGCTTATATGTCCTCTTTATTTATCCTATGGTTCTGACTTGGTGTATAGGGAGAATACTGTAAGAACGGCCCGTGTTCTGAATTCTGTCGCTGTACATTTCAAAAGTGCTGAACAAATAGTTATATTGACTACGTCCATTTTAGCTCGCTCTATTGTCTTAATCAAAATTACGGATTACCTCTTATCCGCTCATCGTTCCCTTATGCCATAGTTTGTACATCTCAATTGTCAGTAGAAACCACATTTGTTTAAGCTAGTCAGCCATATCAGCTATGATGTTTTTAGAAGGCAGTAAATGAATGAACTGTTTTGCTGCAAGACAAGGCTCCGCTATTAGCCAGGTGCAGCGCTGGTAAGGATTTACTCCATGGTGCTGAAAAGAAAGCTCTGCTGTTGGGACAGCTTTATGTAGGCCCTAACAGTTTGTGGGCACCGTTTGTCACCGTTGTAGTACAATTCATGTATTATTTAGTGTTGTGTTTGTAGTGGCTTTGCTGGCATCCATCCCCCAAAAGTTTGGGGGAGTTTGCCCCACCAATATTTACATGCTGAAATTGCCACTGGATACAGTACATGAAAGCTGGTGGGTTATGCTAGTCATAAATTATGAGGATGTACTCAGTCCCCACGGTCATATTTCATAAGCTAACAGTAGCTGTTGGGAATGTTTAATGAGGCTTCACATCAAAATTGCTTTTTGGACTTTCATATCATTTTTCTCATTGTTTCAGGTCGTCCTTCACATCGGATTATTTATGTTCCAAGACGCTTCTGTGAAGAAGAGATAGCGTTAACAAAGAAGACTTAATGAGGATGAAGGTTTATAATGTTCATTGCTTAAAGCAGTGTTTCCCAAACTCGGTCCTCGGGTCCCCAAGGGGTGCACGTTTTTATTTTTACCCTAGCACTACACAGCTGATTCACATAATCAATTAAGCATCAAGATTTGATTATTTGAATCAGCTGTGTAGTGCTAGGGAATAAACCAAAATGTGCACCCCTTGGGGTACCCAGGACCAAGTCTGAGGAAACGCTGGTTTATAATGTTCAGGTTCTAGAGTCTGCATGGACAATGTGATACAATGAAAAAATGTTCTCTTTTTCCAGCTGGTGTTGTCTCATATCAATGGCAATTCAAAAACGATCTCCCCCTCACACGTTTAAATTATTATCACGCAAGTGTCCTCTATTTCTGTTTCAGTAGGAAGTGTCCTCTCTCTCTGTTCCCACTGGGTATGTCAAAGGCAATCTATGATGATAATAACCTATGGGTCCGGTTGGTTCTCCATTTGAGAAAGAGAGATTAGATTCCCTTTGGAGTGTAAAGAGAGCAAATTTGCTGCGTACGCCTGCATCTGTGACTGTCTCTGTCTCCGTCAGTTTAAACCTTTTATACTACATCACTGAGTGCCCTTGGCCTTTGGATGGGAAAAGACTGGAGAAGAAGCCTTGATCATGTACAGAGAGTAATGTTGAGTGAGCCCATTAAAACAAATGCGTCATATGACAACAGTCCTTGAGATAAAAATTGCTCTGTAATTTATTCAGACTTGCTGCCAACATGGTGGAATGCATTTTAGGGAATGTGAAAATGAGGTAATGGAAGTGTTAGCCTCTCTCTCTGAGGGTAAAGTACCTTCCAAGCTGGTTTTAATGTATATGCTTCCAAGAGCTGCTGTTATAGCAGGTGGACGCATCTCATTTATTTACAGATAGAGTGGAGACAATATTAAGGGCTGGTTTCCCAGACATGAAAAGACATTCCCAGAAATTCTCCATTGAACATGCTTTTTAGTCCAGGACTACATTTACGTCATTTAGCAGACGCTCTTATCCAGAGCGACTTACAAATTGGGCTTAATCCATTTCTGGGAAATCACCCCCAAATGTTAAATGGGTCGTAACTTGGTAAACAAACAAAAAACGTTTGATTTCACCTGATTTTAACACTCTGTCATAAAGAGTACATGTTCAACTGTTCAACTTTTTATATTAAAATATATATACAGTTGAAGTCAGAAGTTTACATACACTTAGGTTGGAGTCATTAAAACTCATTTTTCAACAACTCCACAAATTTCTTGTTAACAAATTATAGTTTTGGCAAGTCGGTTAGCTTGTGCATGACACAAGTAATTTTTCCAACAATTGTTTACAGACAGATTATTTCACTTATAATTCACTGTATCATAATTCCAGTGGGTCAGAAGTTTACATACACGAAGTTGACTGTGCCTTTAAACAGCTTGTAAAATTCCAGAAAATGATGTCATGGCTTTAGAAGCTTCTGATAGGCTGATTTACATAATTTGAGTCAAGTGGAGGTGTATCTGTGGATGTATTTCAAGGCCTACCTTCAAACTCAGTGCCTCTTTGCTTGGCATCATGGGAAAATATAAAGAAATCAGCCAAGACGTCAGAAAAACAATCGTAGACCTCCACAAGTCTGGTTCATCCTTGGGAGCAATTTCCAAACGCCTGAAGGTACCACGCTCATCTGTACAAACAATAGTATGCATGGATAAACACCATGGGACCATGCAGCGATCATACCGCTCAGGAAGGAGACGCGTTTTGTCTCCTAGTGTCACGTCCTGACCAGTATAGGGGTTATTTGTTATTGTAGTTTGGTCAGGACGTGGCAGGGGGTGTTTGTTTTATGTGGTTCAGGGTGTGTTTTGTGTATGTGTTTAGGTAGAGGGGGTATATGATTTATTAGTCCGGGGTTTGTTAGTCATTGTTCTATGTTAGTATATTTCTATGTTCTGTCTAGTCTTTTGTAGTTCTATGTTTAGTTAATTGGGGTTGGACCTTCAATTGGAGGCAGCTGGTTATTGTTGCCTCTGATTGAGGGTCCTATAATTAGGAGTTTGTTTTTCATGGGTTTTTGTGGGAGATTGTGCTTGTTTAGCTGTGTGCCTGACAAGACTGTCCAGTTCGTTTGTGTTTTGTATACGTTTATTGTGTTTTCCTTCTTCACCAAATAAAAAGAAGATGAGTATATATTTTCCCGCTGCGTCTTGGTCTTTACCCTACGACACCCGTGACAGAATCTCCCACCAACCAAAAAAGCAGCGGAGAAGGGAGCAGCAACAGTGCCCAGTAGAATCATGGACATGGGAGGAAATTCTGGACGGGGCTGGACCTTGGCACCAGGCTGGGGAATATCGTCGCCCACCGGAGGAGATAGAGGCAGCCAAGGTGGAGAGGCGCTGGTATGAAGCTTTGTACGCGCCGATGGGGAAGCACGAGAGGCACCCCCAATAATTATTTGTTTGGGGGGGGCACACGGGTAGTTTGGCTGGGCCAAGGGTGAGCCCTAAGCCAGCTCCCCGTGCTTATTATGGGAAGCATTTGGCGTGGAGAGCGCCGGAGTATGCGGTAGTGCGCACGATCTCTCCTATGCGCACGCACAGTCCGGTGCGAGCGATCCCAGCCCCTCGCAAGTGCCGTGCTAGAGTAGGCATCCAGCCTGGAAGGAGTATGCCTGCACAACGCATCTGGCCACCAGTGCGCCTCCTAGGCCCAGGCTACCCTACGCCTGCTCTACACACGGCAACCATCAGGCCTCTGCACAGCCCAGTTCGCCCTGTACCAGCACTCCGCTTGTGCAGGGCTGCTATTTCCATCCAGCCAGGACGGGTTGTGCAAGAGGTGCGCTCCAGACCTCCAGTGCTTACCCATGTCCCGGTGTATCCAGTTCCTGCTTCTCGTGCTGACCCTGAGATGTGTAGTCTGGCGTCTCCTAAACCAGCACCACGCACCAGGCTTCCAGTGCGTCAGCCCAGTCCAACTCGTCTTGTTCCTGCTCCATGCACTAGCCCTGAGGTGCGTGTCCCCAGTCTGGTACCTCCACTACCAGCCCCACGCATTAGGCTTCCAGTGCGTCAGCCCAGTCCCAGTCCAGAGTGTCCGGCAACAGTACCTCGTCCAAAGTGTCCGGCAACAGTACCTCGTCCAGAGTGTCCGGCAACAGTACCTCGTCCAGAGTGTCCGGCAACAGTACCTCGTCCAGAGTGTCCGGCAACAGTACCTCGTCCAGAGTGTCCGGCAACAGTACCTCGTCCAGTGTGTCCGGCAACAGTACCTCGTCCAGAGTGTCCGGCAACAGTACCTCGTCCAGAGTATCCAGCAACAGTACCTCGTCCAGAGTATCCGGTAACAGTGTCTAGTCCGGAACAGAGTGAGACGGCCTACTGTCCAGAACCGAGTGAGACGGCCTACTGTCCGGAACCGAGTGAGACGGCCTACTGTCCGGAACCGAGTGAGACGGCCTACTGTCCGGAACCGAGTGGGACGGCCTACTGTCCGGAACCGAGTGGGACGGCCTACTGTCCGGCACCGAGTGAGTCTGCCTACAGTCCGGAACCGAGAGAGTCGGCCTACAGTCCAGAGCTCCCAGAGTCGGCCTACAGTCCGGAGCTCCCAGAGTTGGCCTACAGTCCAGAGCTCCCAGAGGACAGTCCAGGGTCTTCAGTGACTGGCCTCTGGCAAAAGTATGCAGTGGGGTTGGTTTGGTCAGGTAGGGGATTAAGGCCTGAGCCTAAGCCACCTCTACTGTAGGAGGTTTGGGGAGGGGGGGGGGGGGGTGTAGCACAGGAGCCGTCACCAAATAAAAAGAAGATGAGTATATATTTTCCCGCTGCGTCTTGATCTTCACCCTACGACACCCGTGACACCTAGAGATGAACGTACTTTGGTGCGAAAAGTGCAAATCAATCCCAGAACAACAGCAAAGGACCTTGTGAAGATGCTGGAGGAAACAGGTACAAAACTATCTATCCACAGTAAAACGAGTCCTATATCGACATAACCTGAAAGGCCACTCAGCAAGGAAGAAGCCACTGCTCCAAAACCACCATAAAAAAGCCAGACTACGGTTTGCAACTGCACATGAGGACAAAGATTGTACTTTTTGGAGAAATGTCCTCTGGTCTGATGAAACAAAAATAGAACTGTTTGGCAATAATGACCATCATTATGATTGAAGGAAAAAGGGGGAGGCTTGCAAGCCAAAGAACACCATCCCAGTGGCAGTATCATGTTGTGGGGGTGCTTTGCTGCAGGAGGGACTGGTGCACTTCACAAAATAGATGACACCATGAGGGAGGAAAATTATGTGGATATATTGAAGCAACATCTCAAGACATTAGTCAGGAAGTTAAAGCTTGCTCGCAAATGGGTCTCCCAAATGGACAATGACCCTAAGCGTACTTTTGTGGCAAAATGGCTTAAGGACAACAAAGTCAAGGTACTGGAGTGGCCATCCCAAAGCCTTGACCTCAATCCTATAGAAAAATTGTGGGCAGAACTGAAAAAGCTTGTGCGAGCAAGGAGGCCTACAAACCTGACTCCGTTACACCAGCTCTGTCAGGAGGAATGGGCCAAAATTCACCCAACTTATTGTGGAAAGCTTGTGGAAGGCTACCCGAAACGTTTGCTCCAAGTTAAACAATTTAAAGGCAATGCTACCAAATACTAATTGAGTGTGTGCAAACTTCTGATCCACTGGGAATGTGATGAATGAAATAAAAGCTGAAATAAATCATTCTCTCTACTATTATTCTGGCATTTCACATTCTTACAATAAAGTGGTGATCCTAACTGACCTAAGACAGGGAATTTGTACTCGGATTAAATGTCAGGAAATGTGAAAAACTGAGTTCAAATGTATTTGGCTAAGGTGTATGTAAACTTCCGACTTCAACTGTATATATTCCCATCTCAAGAGGTTAAATAAACAAAAAAATACTATAGTGGGAAAATATAAAGTAATTAAGTTAAGAGATGGAGGAATACAGCTGTTCTGAGGCAGAGGGCTCATTGTGAGGAAGACTGAGTACTATTTTTCACTTTGTGTGGTGAGCTTTCTGGCGCCCAGAGTTGCTGTGGCATCACCCAAGTGGGTGCTTCACAGAGTGGAAGAGGAGAGGTTCAGTGGCTAAATGACATAGGCTGCTTCCCAGACTAAGATCATCAGCAGACTCCATCACCATCATTTACCAGACTCTGACCAGCTCCCTCCGCTCAAGCCATGAACTGACCCTCTCCATCTGCAAAGGATGCAGCTTTTAAAAACATGGCCTCTATTGGTTGACCTGTCATTATATATTGCTTGTTTGTTTGTTTTTTGCTTATGAAGCGCTTTGAGATTTCTATTATAAAAAGAGCTATAGAAGTTTAGGTAACACTTTACTTGACACCCAGTGTCATAACACTTTATGAAACGGTCATAACAATGTCATAATGGCATTACAGCTGAAATAACTTGTCATAACATGGTCCATAACACTGTCATGACCCATATATTTACACCTGTTGTGATATCTATTGCATTATTTTATAGCTGGTTATGACACCTACATAAGAGTGTAAAAATCCACAAAACCTACCACGGTAGTTATTTTATGGCTGGTTATGACACCTACATAAGAGTGTAAAAATCCACAAAACCTACCACGGTAGTTATTTTATGGCTGGTTATGACACCTACATAAGAGTGTAAAAATCCACAAAACCTACCACGGTAGTTATTTTATGGCTGGTTATGACACCTGTATAAGAGTGTAAAAATCCACAAAACCTACCACGGTAGTTATTTTATGGCTGGTTATGACACCTGTATAAGAGTGTAAAAATCCACAAAACCTACCACGGTAGTTATTTTATGGCTGGTTATGACACCTGTATAAGAGTGTAAAAACCCACAAAACCTACCACGGTAGTTATTTTATGGCTGACGAGGGACAGTTTTTTTTATTACTTAAAATAAGTGGGTTAAAATCTCCCTAGAAGTCACAGAGGGTGCATGGACGGACATGTCAAAATGATGGATTTTGGAACTTTAGCAAATCTTTATTCATATATAAAAAATCGGATTTATTGAATTCTCTATGTGGTCTATATTAAAGGGCACTTCATTTAATATAATAAGCTGTTCAAATTCCATATTGGTGCACAATTTATACAAAAAATATCAAAAGGCACTCATTTTGTATAACAATATTACATCACAAGGAAATGCATTATTATTCACTAAATAGCCTGCATACAGTAGAATTGAAAATTATGTTACTAATTTCAGTGAGTGAAATCCTACACATAATAATCCATTGAAATAAAAGGCATATAATCAAAAGGGATTACTAATCATCAAGGACGCATGTAAGTCTAACAAAATCAACCAAACAATGCGGAAATCACGAAGTACTAAAGGAAAATCTACACCTTCGCTCATCTGATAGCCTACAGGTAGGCCTATAGTGGCGCTCCGTGCTGAATGGATATATGTATGTAATAGATTACTTTTCATGCGAAGAAATACTGTCATGTAACAAGATTACTTTTGTGAAGTGTAACAAGTAATATTTAATTACTTTTTCGCAGAACAAATCCCAACCCTGATTGCAGCACATTTCTTCAACGTCAACAGTTTAACAAATATATCTAATCACTTTTAAAAGGGTGAGAGTAAAACAACATCCTATAATGGCAGCTCTGCTCATTAAGCAGCTTCATCTCAGCTTGGTCTGCAGTGAAAGGATTGATAAAGACAGAAGATAGAGTGCTGCAGTGCGTGAACACATTATATGCAATTAAAACAGCATATTATGAATGTGCTTAAATATATCCCTGAGGTAAAGTAGAATTTGAAAGGAAACATTGCTAAAATTGTCTACCGACTTCACTTTCCAAAGACACCCGTGAAACAGGTAAAAGAGCAATTTATTTACACTGAGTGTACAAAACATTAGGAACATCTTCCTAATATTGAGTTGCACCCCATTTGCCCTCAATATGTTGGGGCATGGACTCTACAAGGTGTCAAAAGCATTCCACAGGGATGCTGACCCATGTTGACTCTAATGCTTCCCACAAGGGCCCATGTTGACTCTAATGCTCTAAAGTCAAGTTGGCTGGATGTGCTTTGGATGGTGGACCATTCTTGATACACACGGGAAACTGTTGAGCATGAAAAACCTGCCAGCATTGCAGTTCTTGACACACTCAAACCGGTGCGCCTGGCACCTACAACCAAATCCCGTTCGAAGACACTTAAATATTTTGTCTTGCCCATTCACCCTCTGAATGGCACACATACACAATCCATGTCTCAAGGCTTAAAAATCATTCTTTACCCGTCTCCTCCCCTTCATCTGCACTGATTGAAGTGGAATTAACAGGTGACATCAATAAGGGATCATAGCCTTAACCTGGATTCACCTGGTCAGTCTGTCATGGAAAGAGCATGATGTTTTGTACACTCAGTGAATATATTCTCTTAGCTAGAGGTCAGATCTAAACCTGAGATAAAGATACTGGGCAAAACACTTTCACAAACAAACCTGCCTGCAGGTGTGTGTTTATTAAATAGATTTGAATAAAGATTGACTCTAATAGACATATACTTGCCTTTGATGACAATCATCATACCCTATCACGATGACCAAGGACAGATACCGTGCAGTACAGTGCAGTACAGTGGAGTAAAGTAGGCCTCCAATGTAGGAAATGGCGGTAATGACAAAAAGAAGAACTAAGTTTGAAGAGACAATTTCTACCTTACTGGTATTAGTACTGAGTAGTGCACTAATGCATTTTGCCCTTCAGCAAGCTAAGGAAGGGCTTTTAAAACCACCTTACTGTAGCAGTGCACTAGACAGGCATGTATTCATATTTTCATAGAAATGTAATTCAACAAAACTCCTAGGCCTGCTTCCATGTCATGTTACATAGAGCCTTTATCAAATACTTTATCATAGTTCATCATATAGCATGTGAATCTTGTGTTAGGCTGGGGACTTGCTACCAATTTCTACACAAAGGTTTTCAAATCACACATACACTGACTCTTTGCTGACCTCCTTCCAGGCTCTTTACAGGCTTTTATCCACAAACTAGTTATGGACATGATATACAGTATAAGATAAGACCTACATAGTGTTATCTATACTAAACTATTGTCAATTCCCGAAGGCCAGGCTGTGAATAAGGCATTAAAGGAGACTGGACTGCAGGAAGGATGAAAGAAGACCATCAGGTACTATAGGAAAGGATCAACACCTCTGAGATGTTATCTATCTGCCTCCCAAAGATTTGGATCGAGAAAGAAGAACATTTTTGATTATATTAAGATATAGCAAGGTTCAGTAACCTCACCACCCACAATATATATTTGCCATAGGCCTACGGTTGTAAGTGTATTGTAAAATGTAATTATCCATTGTATGTTTGATGATACGAAAAGCCCTAACCATACCATAACTCTGTACCATTCACAGGGTTTTGAACATCATGAATAGTTTTGTTTCTAGTTTGTTTTAGTCAAAATGGTGTGTTCCGTGGCTGCATTCTCCTCCTACAGCATGGAAAGCACAATAAAAAATTAAATTGTACTAGACCAAGCTGAAAAAGACCATTATTCACTTTCAATGGGGACAACCTTATATATTGCCAATTCTTCTGGTAAAATGCTGCTGTGTCATAACAAATATTTCATCTTAAAAGAAAATAACATAAGTGGGAAAGTGCATCCTACAATAAAAAGTTTGCGAATAAGTTGTTTTGTAACACCTACAGTGTGTAACTACACAGTAATAACTGTAGTAACAACTTTGTAGTTACATAGGAACTGAAATGTAGATAGCACTAAATTAATTCAACTGAAGCTTCAAATCAAGTCTGACATTTGTAAACGCTTCTAAGATTTCAGAGCTAAGATTACATTTTTATTCAGTTATCTTTTTTCTGCTATAAAACTGCATAATTCCAGCTATAACATCTATTCTGCTGTACATTTGACCCTTCTCTAGGCTGAGCTCATTTATATTTTGTATGTAAATATGTGCAGGCCTACATCACTTCTGAGGAAGAAAATTCAAGTGTGGTTTGGTAAGAATAGAGTAAAATTATATATTTGGGTGGAAAATGGAATGATTAGAAGGTTTACTGCTCACATCACCCTTTCAGAGTAGGTTAATTAGTCTAAGGGACATCTTCTCTCAATTAAAATGTTCAGTCTGACAGGCATATGCTAGCATCCACAGAGGAAAATACCCACTGATGTTTGTGGCACATGCGAGCTCATGCATCGGTGATTGAATCTTACATTACCAATTGAGAACAGAACACAATGAGACTCTAACAATACGCGATGACTTGGAAAATAGCGTGATGTCAGCTAGATGGCAACAGTGGGCCTGTCATTAACCTAGCTACCGTTTCTGTACATCTGAATACAGGTGTTCACTCCCTTTGTCTGTTGATACATATCACCATAACACATTATGTTCTTCCATATAGGCAGCATTCTTTGTTTATTTAGTTCTATACCCAGTTTATAATGTTGGTCTGGTTATGACACTCATCGACTTCCATCTGCAAAATGTCAGATTCATTTTTGCTTTATGGAGCTGAGCTTTAGTGTGCTCTGAATGAATAAAGATAACTTATGCACTAATTCCAATTCAATGTATCTCTTTTTTCTCTCATGCTTAGCAATCTAAATGGATCTATCCAGCTATGTAGGCTATTATACTGAACCAAGAATGTTGTTTTATATAAAAGTCCACAGACATTTTGAAAGAAAAATCCAACAACCAGTATAAAAATAAATGTAACTTCAAATATCAATTTCAGGCTGTGTGGTGCCTCTTCGAGTGGATAGCAAAGCACATGTCTATTTAAAAAGGGCAGGCGAATGGAATGAATTAAAGGTTTCATGGATTGCAGGGTTTTTAAAGGATAAAACTACTGATATTTTCCCTTGACAAACCCTGGATTTTGTGCATGCTCTTTTGTCTCTTTCTGGCTGTGACAGTCACTGTGACATCAGTCTGATGAAAGGCAAGAACATCATACAATTTGTTAATTTATTTTACGTAGGGCTACATAATAGGTTGAACGTTCAAATGATACATTTGACTGATTACAGACTGAATTTGAAATGTACAAATAACAATGCATCAATTGTAAACAGATCCTTTTCTGAACATAACATTCAATTTTATGGTTCAGAAAAGCACCAGTCCATCTGGTCAAGTCATTTGCACATTCAACCAGGGATTTAGTGCCATCAAGTGGTTAACCAACAATGCAGTTCAAGAAATAGAGTGAAGAAAATATTTACAAAATAAACTAAAGTACATTTTTTAAATAAAAAAATAACACAATGAAATAACAATAATGAGGCTATTTACAGGGGGGACCGGTAAACGGGTAGCAGCAGTGTAAAAACAAAGGGGGGGGGGGGTCAATAGTCCGGGTGTTCAGCAGTCTAATGGCTTGCGGGTAGAAGCTGTTAAGGAGACTTTTGGACCTAGACTTGGCACTCCAGTACTGCTTCATATTCCATTCATCCAGTTCAATGTAACATCGATAGGTTTAGGCTATTACAGGATACTCTAATTTTGCCTATACTATACCCATCATGAGTTTGCTACAACATAGCCTATGAGTTAAAGTTTACAAAGTAGGTGCACACAGGTCAAGAGAAGAAATGTAGGTGACAGTGACACATGGACAGAGTAATCATTAGTCCACCAGTTGCGAACGAGAGTTTTATTGGACAAATTCAGTTATGTTTATTCCCAATTCATTCCTTTGTTTCCGTTTAAAAACATTTTTCAACACAATCGGCAGAATGAATACACCCCTGAACATGCGTAAACACAGTTCACTTTCATAGCAGCCACGTTGCATTCCTTGTTGCATCTCTGTGCTTTCCTCCTCTCACCTTTTCCCTTCGCTTGTGGACTTCAATGCACAACACATCAGCTGTATGTGACCAGACGAAAAAACCTTTACATGCCGAACCATATCATAATCGAAGCACAGCCTACAACTTTTTCAGTTCTGCCCACACATTTTCTATAGGATTGAGGTCAGGGCTTTGTGATGGCCACTCCAATACCTTGACTTTGTTGTCCTTAAGCCATTTTGCCACATCTTTGGAAGTATGCTTGGGGTCGGTGTCCATTTGGAAGGCCCATTTGCGACCAAGCTTTAACTTCCTGACTGGTTTTTTTTGTGGCGGTTTTGGAGCAGTGGCTTCTTCCTTGCTGAGCGGCCTTTCAGATTATGTCGATATAGGACTCGTATTACTGTGGATATAGATGCTTTTATACCTGTTTCCTCCAGCATCTTCACAAGGTCCTTTGCTGTTGTTCTGGGATTGATTTGCACTTTTCACTCCAAAGTACGTTATAACGGCTGCGTGGTCCCATGGTGTTTTTACTTGCGTACTGTTGTTTGTACAGATGGACGTGGTACCTTCAGGCGTTTGGAAATTGCTCCCAAGGATGAACCAGACATAGTGGAGGTCTACACTTTTTTTCTGAGGTCTTGGCGGATTTATTTTGATTTTCCCATGATGTCAAGCAAAGAGGCACTGAGTTTGAAGGTAGGCCTTGAAATACATCCACAGGTACACCTCCACTTGACTCAAATGATGTCAATTAGCCTATCAGAAGCTTCTAAAGCCATGACATCATTTTCTGGAATTTTCCAAGCTGTTTAAAGGCACAGTAAACTTCTGACCCACTGGAATTGTGACACAGTGACTTATAAGTGAAATAATCTGTCTGTAAACAATTGTTGGAAAAATTACTCGTGTCATGCACAAAGTAGATGTCCTATCCGACTTGCCAAAACTATAGTTTGTTAGCAAGAAATTTGTGGAGTGGTTGAAAAACAAGTTTTAATGACTCCAACCTAAGTGTATGTTAACTTCCGACTTCAACTGTATGAACGATTCCTACACAGTCTTTGCTTACAGGAAACAGAGTGGAAGAGGCAAAGTCTCAGTATAGCAAAATCTTTGCTTGAAATTATGTCTTTATTTACGATAGTTGAAAAATATAACCCAGAAAGTTTATATGATAGAATTTAGCTTTCATCATGAGACCAACATGTTTAGGCTATTTCCTTTTTCTACAATGCCTCTGTACAGTTTATTCTACTTGCTGTAATAAACATGAAATGCATTTTGTTTGACGAGGGAAGTATGTATCATACAAAAAGTAGCTGTAGTAAAAGACGAGAATAAAAATAGAATAACTTCATTTTATAAAAGACAAGAGAATGGCCGTGTTCTGACCAGGCATTGCTGACACAGATCTTACAAAGCCTGGATAGGTATTTTAAGTATCAGCAAAGATTATCTATTATATTGACATGATATTCTAGTGACCACTCTAACAATAGAAATACATGTTGTCAATGATGGTTAGTGCTATACGGCATCCTTCATATTCACCCTATCAGCAGGGGTTCCAGGATTATTTCCAGCAACATCGCAAACTGTTTTAAAGACTGACGGACAGGGTGTGGTAGTGCTCCAGTTCTCCCTGTCAGAATACGCAACAGAGGACTTGGAAAGTATATCAGCTATTGTAGAAATGGCAATATGGTTATTGTGAGTAACCTAATATATTATGTTCTTTTAACTACACCTTCTATTGAGTTTATACAAACTATCATCTCCTACCATTCTGATAGATTGGAAAACATGGTTGTAAAGTTAATAATTTGGTTCTTACTCCATTGGTTACCTCGAGGCAGATGCCCCAGGCGCAGAGTGGCCCACACTCATGGAATATGGTGCTTTTAAATGTTAGAGCAATCACTAGTAAAACATTTCTTGTGAATGACCTCATTACTGAGCGCAAAGTTGTTGTTTATCACTGAAACATGGCTGTCTTCAGACTGTAGTGCCGCTCTTATTGAAGCTTCCCCTCTGGACTACAGCTTTTCATACTCTATCAAAAAAGGGAAAAGGTTAGGGGGACAGCCTCTATTTTTACAAATGCGCTCAATTGTAAGAACATTTCGTTTGGCTACTTTCAGTATTTTGAGCATCATGCTATGCTTTTTAAATGTCAGCCACCAGTGTTGGCCATAACCCTGTATTGGCCACCAAAGCACTGCTCCACATTGTTTACTGATTTCTCTGAACTATTGTCTATTGTCCTTGAGAACTATGATAAATCATTGTGTTGGGTAATTTAAATATTGATGTTGACAAAGAGCCTGACTCCAAGACCATTGAATGAATTATTATCTTTTGAGTTCTATGGACTTTATCCAACATGTTACTGGGCCCACCCATAACTGCGGCCCTACTCTGGACCTGGTTATTACCAAGGGGCTTTCTATTGATGATGATGTTGCTTTATCTGATCACTACTACCTTGTTGCCCATAGCAGAGGGTAATACTGAACGCATTATTAGGAAACTGTCACGACTTCCGCCGAAGTCGGCTCCTCTCCTTGTTCAGGCGACGTTCGGCGGTCGACGTCGCCGGCCTTCTAGCCATCGCCGCTCCACTGTTCATTGTTCCATTTGTTTTGTCTTGTTTCCCCGCACACCTGGTTTACATTCCCTAATCACACTACATATATATTCCCTCTGTTCCCCCCATGTCTTTGTGTGGAATTGTTCTTTGTTACGTGTTTTTGTGTGACGTGCCAGGCTGTTTTTTTCAGGTACCATGTTCACCCGTAGTATGTTTATATTGTTAAACATTTTTGCTTCATTGTGACTTTGTCGGGCTTTACACTTTCGCTTTCGCCTGGAGGTTTGTTTGACGCAGTTGCGTCCTACGGTTGTTTGCTTCTGCCTAATAAAGTGTGCACCTGAACAATACTCTCTGCTCTCCTGCACCTGACTTTTACACCAGTAGCGCACAACGCTATCTATCCTCTGAAGTTGCTACAGATTTTATTGAGTGTATGAACAATACTCCATCACCTATTCTGCCATCCTCTTGTGATGATTTAGTTGATAACTTGAATAGTGAATTGAGGGCAACCATTGATACCATAGCTTCAGTAAGGTTGATAAATGCCACATCCAAATGGAGAGCCCCTTGGATGAGTGAGGAAACGAATCAATTAAAGAGAAATTGCAGAAAGGCAGAGTGAAAGTGGAGTAAGTCAAAGTTGCAGGTTCATTATGATATTCTGAGACGGCAACTTGGCCATTAGAAATGCCAGACGGGCTCATTTTTCTAACTTGACCACTAATAATCAGAATAATTCGAGAGTGCTCTTCTAAACTGTTGATAAATCCTACCCCCACAAACCTATGTGAACTTTCCCTCACATCTAAATGTGGTGAGTTTGCGGCATATTTCAGAGATAAGATAAAACATTAGGCTGGGTATCAGACAAGCAAGACCTGATGAGAAGTTTGATGATATGTGCCCTAGTCTACCACGCAAAGTCATTAATGATTTATTTTCCCTGGTTGACACAGACATGCTCAGGAAAATGATATCACAACTCAAGCCTTCTATGTGCCGTCTTGATCCTATCCCCACCACCTTCTTCAAAACAGTTTTGAATTGCATATCTGAAGAAGTGCAAGCTATTGTTAAACACTCCCTGTTCACAGGCACTTTTCCTACTGCACTAAAACCTGCTGTGGTGAAAAAAAAACATTTTTAAGCAAAATTCTGGATAAATACATTTTCAAAGAGCTAAACTATTTTTGTCATGACTGTCCTGTGAGGATCCGAATGGGTCAGATCAGCTTGGCAATGGATGACAGTAACCAGACCCTCACTCACCCACAGAGGGGAGGAGGGAGCTGATGGGGGGATGACACCTCATGCCCTGTTGTCAATCAGGGAGAGAGAACATCCCTCTCCAAATTCACACAGGAATGCTCCTCTGTTCACAGACATTTCCCGCCAAAACTCTAACACGTTCTACAGCTGGAACAATATTTCTAACATAGAAATGTGGAGAATGGTCAGATATCTAAAGAATAATAATGTCATATGGATTGTTATTTTGTGATGTCATTAAAAGTGTTATAAAGGAAACACTGTAACTTGAAAAGTTCTACACTACATGTAGAAAGTCTTTATCCTTTACGTTGTGCAGGGAATATAAACAATGATGAAAGTATTTTTGTTAAGATAATAATGTGATTTTAGGAGCCAAAAGAGATAATTTGTCTCCTATAAACTTTACACAGTAAGTAGCCACGCCCCAAATGAGGTCAGAGAGAGTGTCAGTCTGACGGAACCGTCCCTTTCGACCAGAGTGCATAAAAGGATTGGTCTTTTATTTTTGCATTGAGACCAGAAAGGCATCGAGCTGCAGCTCACATCCAAAGAGGTTCGAATTCTGAATATCAACACGAGGTAGAGGTGAGAAGCTCACCTCCTGGACAATCCCTGGTACGGGTGATTAGCCATCCTAAGTAAAGTAACCAGAAAAGCAAATTTAAGTGGGACCATTCTACTACTCTTCAAACCATCCTGTTCTACTACTCTTCTCAAATCACCGTATTCTACTACTCTTATCACCAATGGGAACCATCGACACGGCCGGCTAGCCTATCTTCCAAGGAGCATCTTCCAGAGTGAACAACAGTAGAAGACGGGGGAGGGGGGGACCCCTTTTGGACAATCAGAGCCTTACAAGCGTGCCGCGGAAAGGCCAACACCCTTCCTAAAGAGGGTTGGTTCCGACAGAGATCCATGGCGAACAAAGGCATTTAAATGTAAATACATTCATTATTTCTCACTCCGAATGGGCGGCAGTTTGTGTTCAAAGTATAGGATTACTGTGAGAATAGTTCCTAAAATGTATCGACGATAAGTGGCTACGACTGTTCAGAATGATGATATGATACGGGGTTATGATTAATAAGTTTACTGTTTTATGGATGTGATAGGTAAAGACCTTTAGAGTTTAATTCGGGAGATGGTAACTCTTTAAACAACCGCTCTCGTGGTGCCCCAAATTCCTAATGAGTTAATTGTTACATGATTCATTTAATCGGGTAATAATTAAACATAGTTAGTTGATTAGATAAATAACAGTCATCAGATTAATAAAAGTAAAGTCACAAAACGTTTTAAGTGTTTTAAATGTATTTTTGAAAAATTCCAATATGGTTTTCGTGCCACCACAGCACAGAGACAGCCGAATGCCACATGCTTCCACTTATATCCTGTTAGGGCTAGGGGGCAGTATTACACGGCCGGATAAAAAACGTACCCGATTTAATCTGGTTATTACTACTGCCCAGAAACTAGAATATGCATATAATTATTGGCTTTGGATAGAAAACACCCTAAAGTTTCTAAAACTGTTTGAATGGTGTCTGTGAGTATAGCAGAACTCATATGGCAGGCAAAAACCTGAGAAGATTCTGTACAGGAAGTGCCCTCTCTGACCATTCCTTGGGCTTCTTGACTCTCTTTATTGAAAATGTAGGATCTTTGCTGTAATGTGACACTTCCTACGGCTCCCATAGGCTCTCAGAACCCGGGAAAAAGCTGAATGATGTCTTTGCAGCCCCTGGCTGAAAAACATTAGCGCCTTTGGTAAGTGTTCTATCAGAGGACAATGAGACTGAGGCGCGTGCACGAGGCGACCCCATGTTTTTATTTTCTCTCTGAACTAAAACACGGTTTCCCGGTCGGAATATTATCGCTTTTTTACGAGAAAAATGGCATAAAAATTGATTTTAAACAGCGGTTGACATGCTTCGAAGTACGGTAATGGAATATTTAGAATTTTTTTGTCACGAAACGCATCGGGCGCGTCACCCTTCTTTACCCTTTCGGATAGTGTCTTGAACGCATGAACAAAACAGAGGATATTTGAACATAACTATGGATTATTTTGAACCAAACCAACATTTGTTATTGAAGTAGAAGTCCTGGGAGTGCATTCTGATGAAGAACAGCAAAGGTAATAACATTTGTCTTATAGTAAATCTGACTTTGGTGAGGGCTAAACTTGGTGGGTGTCTAAATAGCTAGCCCTGTGATGCCGGGCTATCTACTCAGAATATTGCAAAATGTGCTTTCACCGAAAAGCTATTTTAAAATCGGACATAGCGAGTGCATAAAGGAGTTCTGTATCTATAATTCTTAAAATAATTGTTATGTTTTTTGTGAACGTTTATCGTGAGTAATTTACTAAATTCACCGGAAGTTTGCGGGGGGTATGCTAGTTCTGAACGTCACATGCTAATGTAAAAAGCTGTTTTTTGATATAAATATGAACTTGATTGAACAAAACATGCATGTATTGTATAACATAATGTCCTAGGATTGTCATCTGATGAAGATCATCAAAGGTTAGTGCTGCATTTAGCTGTGGTTTGGGTTTATGTGACATTATATGCTAGCTTGAAAAATGGGTGTCTGATTATTTCTGGCAGGGTACTCTGCTGACATCATCTAATGTTTTGCTTTCGTTGTAAAGCCTTTTTGAAATCGGACAGTGTGGTTAGATTAACGAAAGTCTTGTCTTTAAAATGGTGTAAAATAGTCATATGTTTGAGAAATTGAAGTAATAGCATTTCTAAGGTATTTCAATATCGCGCCACGGGATTACACTGGCTGTTGCGTAGGTGGGACGAAATCGTCCCACCTAGCCCAGAGAGGATATCAGTACATTGTAACAGCCCAGTGGCGTGTATTTATGGATGCCAAGGGAAGCAAGGGATCCCCAAAAAATAGACCAAGAAAAAAATATGTATTTTTCATCTCTCTGCGTTTCATAATTTTTCTTCAATTCGCAAGAGGCTGAATGTACTGTATCTCACCGGAGAAAGCATCTGAGGGCGCGAAACAGTGCCCATCTGTCTCTGTATGTGTAGGACATCTATCTGATGCTGTCTGCTCCAAAAGAGTATGACATTGTTGCCGCCAGTAGCACTGACTGCAAGGGAAACCAGCGAGCATTTGGCCAAAGATTTTTTTTATCTAAACCAAGATGGACCACAGCCTGTCCTTTCCAATGGGAACAAATGAGTCATGGTGGGCAGAACAAGCAAGGAGGTGGGAAGAGCTGACACGACTTCCGCCGAAGTTGGGTCCTCTCCTTGTTCGGGCGGCGCTCGGCGGTCCACTTTTCATTTTCCATGTGTTTTGTCTTGTTTTTCCTCACACCTGGTTTCAATTCCCTCAATCACTTGTTGTGTATTTAACCCTCTGTTCCCCCCATGTCTTTGTGTGGGATTGTTTATTGTAAGTGCTTGTGCACGTGGTGATTGGTGCGCGACGGGTTTTTGTACCCATATCTTGTTATTTTTTATGCCGTTGGTTTTGCTATTAAACTGCTCCGGCTATTACCAAGTTCTGCTCTCCTGCGTCTGACTTCCCTGCCACCAGTTACGTACCCCTTACAAGAGCCAAGCACGAGCTAGCGAGATCCTATTGGCCCGTTCTAGCATGAGTTCCACTTATTTGTTGTTTTTGTTGTTTTTTAAAGTAAAAAATTATACAAATTAAATCTAAGCAGCCGATTAATTTGTTATTTTTTTCTATCTCTCAGGCCATATTCCCATTGCTATAGTTATAGTTATTACATCATGTAATGAATGTAGTGCTCAGTAGAAAGTATATTTACTGGCAAATTGTAGTTAGCCATCAAGTGATTCTATGGAAATCAAGTCCAGTCTGCTGTAGAACTCGACATTGTGTAATACAACTCTCGTTGTACTGAACGGGACTACAGGACTTTGTTTGCTTTGTTTATAAAATAAATGACACAGTTAAATATTGGTGTAAGATATGATGATGAAATGCTAAGTATCCTTTTATATCCTGATGATATTATTTTGATGGCAGAAACTGAACAAGACCTGCAGAAAATGTTATAATGTGCAGTCAATTGGTGTAAAAGATGGAGACCCATGATCAACCAGACAAAAACATACAGTGAGGGAAAAAAGTATTTTATCCCCTGCTGATTTTGTACGTTTGCCCACTGACAAAGAAATGATCAGTCTATAATTTTAATGGTAGGTTTATTTGAACAGTGAGAGACAGAATAACAACAAAAAAATCAAGTAAAACGCATGTCAAAAATGTTATAAATTGATTTACATTTTAATGAGGGAAATAAGTATTTGACCCCCTCTCAATCAGAAAGATTTCTGGCTCCCAGGTGTCTTTTATACAGGTAACGAGCTGAGATTAGGAGCACACTCTTAAAGGGAGTGCTCCTAATCACAGCTTGTTACCTGTATAAAAGACACCTGTCCACAGAAGCAATCAATCAATCAGATTCCATACTCTCTACCGTGGCCAAGACCAAAGAGCTCTCCAAGGATGTCAGGGACAAGATTGTAGACCTACACAAGGCTGGAATGGGCTACAAGACCATCGCCAAGCAGCTTGGTGAGAAGGTGACAACAGTTGGTGCGATTATTCGCAAATGGAAGAAACACAAAAGAACTGTCAATCTCCCTCGGCCTGGGGCTCCATGCAAGATCTCACCTCGTGGAGTTGCAATGACCATGAGAACGGTGAGGAATCAGCCCAGAACAACACGGGAGGATCTTGTCAATGATCTCAAGGCAGCTGGGACCATAGTCACCAAGAAAACAATTGGTAACACACTACGCCATGAAGGACTGAAATCCTGCAGCGCCCGCAAGATCCCCCTGCTCAAGAAAGCACATATACATGCCAATCTGAAGTTTGCCAATGAACATCTGAATGATTCAGAGGACAACTGGGTGAAAGTGTTGTGGTCAGATGAGACCAAAATGGAGCTCTTTGGCATCAACTCAACTCGCCGTGTTTGTAGGAGGAGGAATGCTGCCTATAACCCAAGAACACCATCCCCACAGTCAAACATGGAGGTGGAAACATTATGCTTTGGGGGTGTTTTCTGCTAAGGGGAAAGGACAACTTCACCGCATCAAAGGGACGATGGACGGGGCCATGTACCGTCAAATCTTGGGGGAGAACCTCCTTCCTTCAGCCAGGGCATTGAAAATGGGTCGTGGATGGGTATTCCAGCCTGACAATGACCCAAAACACATGGCCAAGGCAACAAAGGAGTGGCTCAAGAAGAAGCACATTAAGGTCCTGGAGTGGCCTAGCCAGTCTCCAGACCTTAATCCCATAGAAAATCTGTGGAGGGAGCTGAAGGTTCGAGTTGCCAAACGTCAACCTCGAAACCTTAATGACTTGGAGAAGATCTGCAAAGAGGAGTGGGACAAAATCCCTCCTGAGATGTGTGCAAACCTGGTGGCCAACTACAAGAAACGTCTGACCTCTGTGATTGCCAACAAGGGTTTTGCCACCAAGTACTAAGTCATGTTTTGCAGAGGGGTCAAATACTTATTTCCCTCATTAAAATGCAAATCAATTTATAACATTTTTGACATGTGTTTTTCAGGATTTTTTTGTTGTTATTCTGTCTCTCACTGTTCAAATAAACCTACCATTAAAATGATAGACTGATCATTTCTTTGTACAAAATCAGGAGGGGATCAAATACTTTTTTCCCTCACTGTAGATAATGCATTTTATCAAACCAGGTACTAAGAGAAGTGTTTTTCAGTTTTGTTTTGGTGAGACATTCTTGAATTTACAAGCATTTAGAAATATTTGGGTATTTTTATTGATGAACATATTTCCTTTCTAAATGGAACATGACCGACTCAGAAAGTAGAGCTCTTGGGGGAGTTATAGGAAAAACAAAAACACTCAAAGATATTGGTTATGTTACGTATTCCAAACTGTATCAGACATGCGTGTGTCCTGTTCTGGACTATTCATCAGGAGTGTGGGGTGCTAAGATGTATTTTAGAAAGGAACATGTCCATAACAGAGCAGTATGTTACTTTTTAGGTGTCCACAAGTTTGCACCTATACTTGCAATAACTGGGGACATGGACTGGGAACCCTGTGACGTGAGATGGAATGCGTGTATGGTGAGACTGCCAGAATAGCTAGTAAAGTTTTTCAATGGGATCTGTCCATAGAGACAGCCTGGACAACTAAAATGTCTGACCTTTTTCAACAGTCTGTACAAAAAACGAATTAAGGGAGACATAGATATGATTAAAAAACAACTGATGCAATACTGAAAAAACGGGTGGAGGAGATTAATCATAAACCCAAATTGAGAACCTTTTGTTTGATTATGGGTGAATTTGTGTGTGAGCGATATATCATGTATAACCTACCTAAAAGCAAGAGATCACTATGTGCACAGGTCAGATCAGGGATATTACCTCTGCGTATTGAAACAGGTCAGATCAGGGATATTACCTCTGTGTATTGAAACAGCTATAATCAGGGATATTCCCTCTGCGTATTGAACAGGTAAGATCAGGGATATTGTCTCTGCGTATTGAAACAGGTCAGATCAGGGATATTGTCTCTGCGTATTGAAACAGCTATGATCAGGGATATTCCCTCTGCGTATTGAAACAGGTCAAATCAGGGATATTACCTCTGCGTAATGAAACAGGTCAGATCAGGGATATTCCCTCTGCGTATTGAAACAGGTCAGATCAGGGATATTGTCTCTGCGTATTGAAACAGCTATAATCAGGGATATTCCCTCTGCGTATTGAACAGGTAAGATCAGGGATATTGTCTCTGCGTATTGAAACAGGTAAATCAGGGATATTGCGTCTGCGTATTGAAACAGGTCAGATCAGGGATATTGTCTCTGCGTATTGAACAGGTCAGATCAGGGATATTGTCTCTGCGTATTGAAACAGGTAAATCAGGGATATTGCGTCTGCGTATTGAACAGGTCAGATCAGGGATATTGTCTCTGCGTATTGAAACATGTAAATCAGGGATATTGCGTCTGCGTATTGAAACAGGTCAGACCAGGGATATTGCGTCTGCGTATTGAAACAGGTAAATCAGGGATATTGCGTCTGCGTATTGAACAGGTCAGATCAGGGATATTGTCTCTGCGTATTGAAACATGTAAATCAGGGATATTGCGTCTGCGTATTGAAACAGGTCAGACCAGGGATATTGCGTCTGCGTATTGAAACAGGTAAGATCAGGGATATTGCGTCTGCGTATTGAAACAGGTCAGTATTGTGGTGAAATGGAAGAGGAAAGACTATGTAACCTTGAAGAAATAGAGAATGAATCTCAGTTCATCCTCTACGATATACGCTTGCTCTTATTCCAGAAAGCACACCAGATATACACTGGCATTATGTGGCTGAGTGATGAGGAGACATTTAAGTGTTTTTTTGTCCATTGTGTATTTAGATAAATCCTGGAATAAAAGAAAAAGGGCTACCTAGAATTAAATTGTAAAAATATTTCGCTTCTATGTGGTAAATGTCATGTGTGTGTATATAGATTGTGTATAGGCTTGTCTCCCATATGTATATATATTTTTTTTTGCCAGACTGGTTTCAAGTGACTTATGTTTCTTTTTATTTCTGTATTTATTTATTTGTCTGTCTGTCTGTATGTATATATGTATGTATATTATTTTACTGCTCTAGGGACGTAATTATTGTTTGGATAACCTTATTTACTATTATGTATAGATTATTATATATTTTTTTCACTCTTTATGCAATGCAGAGAACACCGGAAGAAGAATTATCATTTAATTACCATAGTGAATTATTGTAATGTTTGTTTATGTGTCAATTAATCCCGTAAGGGATGGGTTGCCAATTGGCGATTTGACACGAAAATAACATTTCATTAATTAATTTGACAAAATCGGTATCCCTTCTAGACATGACCAGTGGAGACTGCTTTGAAGCTCCCGCGGCTTTGGAAAACAGGAAGTAGAATGACGTTTGTTATTACAGTCACATGCTCAAGTCAAACTCGATCAGCTGACTGCATTCCTTCCCTTTTTGATGGTTCGATTTTTCTTCTCCAGTTATACGATTTCTGGGGGTGAATAGCATTATTTATATTATTCAGACCGTTTGTCGTCAATTGTAAACACCAACCTGAAGGTAGTGTTGTGAGATCGCCCGCAAAATATCGCGGTTTGGGTGATTGAGTGGATCATGAACGGACACGCCATTCTCTACACCGGGGTCACTTTGGCCTTCTGGAGTACTATTCTCATCGTCGGTAAGACAACGTTGTATATTTGCTAGCTAATGTAATGGGTTTAGTTAGCTAATGATGATGGCAAAAATATACTTTATTTAATTAAAAAAGCACTCGTTTGTATTTATTGATTGTGAATGTCTTTGCTTGACAGATACTGTGCTGACTTGCTAACTAACGTGACGTTATCCCGCTGCGCTACTAGTTAGTAGTAGTTAAGTTGGCTCTGCAGTGATGTGATGGCTAGTTCACATATGTCATAATGTTTCAGGATCCCTAGTTATTTAGCTTTCTAGCTTCCTTGCATTGTATATTGTTATTTACGCTTGTGGACCTGCCGTCCAAAAACTTGTTTAGCCATTTGTTTGTAAGAATTTGACAAAATGCTTACAGGAAGTAACGTAGCTAGCTAACTAGTTAATGTTAACTAGCAAGCGAGTAAACTAACTAATGTTCGACTGCATAATATAAGGCTACCCTGCACTAACAGCATAACTTTTTACTATAGAAAACGTATATACCACAACATGGCTAAATAAATCAAGCTAGCTTAGTTTCTACAGTCAGAAAAATAGGAACCTAAGCACTTCTCGTGTGAGGGTGAACTATCACACTTACCTTCTGACATTTTTTATAATTTCTCGGGCACAATTTGGTTCTGTAACTCAGTGGCTTGACATTGCATGTACTGTACAGAACTGTTCTGTACTGCAACACACATACATGTACATACAGTGCATAAACTCATGGAAACGTTTCCACTTTTATTCTGCGTTGGTGATATTTTTCAGGTATCTGCTACACAATCTTCGACCTTGGATTCCGCTTCGATGTGGCGTGGTTAGTATGACAGTCTCTTGTCTTAGTTAGAACAGTAGGATATATCATAGGCATAAGAATATAGGCTAACATTCTGAGTCTGGTGCTGATTACTAATAGAATTCCAGTCAGGTGGTATTTCAGAAGTGTTGACCTAGACTAAAGCTTAGATTGTTTGATTTTCATGGTAAAATGGTACTCTCTCCCTCAGGTTCTTGACAGAAACGTCGCCCTTTATGTGGGCGAACCTTGGGATTGGCTTGGCCATCTCGCTCTCTGTTGTCGGAGCAGCTTGGTGAGTATTCTTAATTTCCCCCTTTTGAATGTTGCATCAGAAGAGATTGTCCAATATGAATAGGGAAGTTCTGAAATTAGACTTGAAAATTCAAATAGCAACTCGTGTCTTGTCCCCATCCTCTTCCCTATTTCATGCAGGCTAAATTACTACTCCTGGATGGCAGGAGTATTATTTTAGTGTATCACTGTTTTTATGTTCTGCTTTATGTAGGGTTGGTCCAATTTTTATGATTAAATCGAATATAGTGATTTGACATTGACGATATATTGTGATGTGCTAGACTATACTCTACTTGAACTTTACAAATCAATACTGTGCAGTTTTATTAGTTAAGCGGTATCAATGTGTTAAATGATGTCTACATTTAATTAACTAAGCATTCTTTTTTCACCAAACTAAGATTATTAAGTGAGAATGCGACTATAATTTTGAAAATAACTGTAAATTACACAGTCTGGAATAATCTAGTCATTAACGCC
The DNA here is from genome assembly GCF_965601325.2 of Salmo salar. Classification (NCBI taxonomy): domain Eukaryota; kingdom Metazoa; phylum Chordata; class Actinopteri; order Salmoniformes; family Salmonidae; genus Salmo; species Salmo salar. The sequence continues at coordinate 25,750,502 of NC_138304.1, forward strand.
GCAAAACGATTATATCGGATATTGCAATATTTTGAATAACATATTGTAGAAGAGGTCCCCCAGGTATCATCCAAACCTAGTTTTATGTTCATAATGAATTTTGTCCTCCTTGTTTTACAGGGGCATTTACATCACGGGTTCCAGCATCATAGGAGGTGGTGTAAAAGCACCACGGATTAAAACAAAGAATTTGGTCAGGTAAGATATTCAAAGTGAAAATATGTCATTATGGGCCGGTTTCTCAGTCTCAGATTAAGTTTCATTTATTAAGTAAAAATGCTTTTTAGTCAAAATCTAGGCTTAATTTTTGTCTGTATTTGCGTACTGTGTATATATACATTCAAAAGTTTGGACACACCTATTCATTCCAGGGTTTTTCTTAATTTTTTACTATCTTCTACATTGTAGAATAATGGTGAAGACATCAAAACTATGAAATTACACATATGGTCCCCGAGTGGCGCAGCGGTTTAGGGCACTGCATCTCAGTGCTAGAGGCATCACTACAGACCCTGATTCGATCCCGGGCTGTATCACAACCGGCCGTGATCGGGAGTCCCATAGGGCGGCGCACAATTGGCCCAGCGTCATGAGGGTTTGGCCGGTGTAGGCCGTCATTGTAAAATAAGAATTTGTTCTTAACTGACTTGCCTAGTTAAATAAAGGTTAAAATAAAAATATGGAATTATGTAGTAATCACAAAAGTGATAAACAAATCAAAATAGATTTGAGATTTGAGATTCTTCAAAGTAGCTACCCTTTGCCTGGACAGCTTTGCACACTTCGCATTCTCTCAACCAGCGTCATGAGGTAGTCATCTGGAATGCATTTCAATTAACAGGTGTGCCATGTTAAATTGTGGAATTTCTTTCCTTAATGTGTTTGAGCCTGTTAATTGTGATGTGACAAGGTAGGGGTGGTATACAGAAGATAGCCCTATTTGGTAAAAGACCAGGTCCATATTATGGCAAGAACAGCTCAAACAAGCATAGAGAAACGACAGTCCATCATTACTTTAAGACAAGAAGGTCAGTCAATCTGGAAAATTTCAACGACTTTGAAAGTTTCTTCAGGTGCCGTTGCAAAAACCATCAAGCGCTATGATGAAACTGGCTTTCATGAGCACCGCCGCAGGAAAGGAAGACCCAGAGTTACCTCTGCTACAGAGAATAAGTTAGTTACCAGCCTCAAATTGCAGCCCAAATAAAAGCTTTAGAGTTCAAGTAACAGACATCTCAACCTCGACTAACCGGTTCCCCCGCACATTGACTCTGTACCTGTACCCTCTTTTTATATAGCCTCGCTATTGTTATTTTACTGCTGCTCTTTAATTATTTGTGACTTTTTTTTTCTTATTATTTACTTTTTTTGGGGTATATTTTTTTATTTTATTTATTTATTTTAACTGCATTGCTGGTTAAGGGCTTGTAAGTAAGCATTTCACTGTAAGGTCTACACCTGTTGTATTCGGTGCATGTGGCATACGATTTGATTTGATCAATGCCTCAAAGGAGACTGTGAATCAGGCCTTCATGGTCAAATTGCTGCAAGGAAACTACTAAAGGACACTAGTAAAAAGAAGAGACTTGCTTGGGCCAAGAAACATGAGCAATGGACATTAGACTGGTTGAAATCTGTCCTTTGGACTGATGTGTATGTTGAAGTCGGAAGTTTACATACACTTAGGTTGGAGTCATTAAAACTCGTTTTTCAACCACACCACAAATTTCTTGTTAACAAACTATAGTTTTGGCAAGTCGGTTAGGACATCTACTTTGTGCATGACAGAAGTAATTTTTCCAACAATTGTTTACAGACAGATTATTTCACTTATAATTCACTGTATCATAATTCCAGTGGGTCAGAAATTTACATACACTAAATTGACTGTGCCTTTAAACAGCTTGTAAAATTCCAGAAAATTATGTTATGGCTTTAGAAGCTTCTGATCGGCTAGACAATTGTAGACCTCCACAAGTCTGGTTCATCCTTGGGAGAAATTTCCAAATGCCTGAAGGTACCACGTTAATCTGTACAAACAATAGTACGCAAATACAAACACCATGGGACCACGCAGCCGTCATACCGCTCAGGAAGGAGACGCGTTCTGTCTCGTAGAGATGAACCTACTTTGATGGGAAAAGTGCAAATCAATCCCAGAACAACAGCAAATGACCTTGTGAAGATGCTGGAGGAAACAGGTACAAAAGTATCTACACTGCTCAAAAAATAAAGGGAACACTAAAATAACACATCCTAGATCTGAATGAATGAAATAATCTTCTTAAATACTTTTTTCTTTACATAGTTGAATGTGCTGACAACAAAATCACACAAAAATAATCAATGGAAATCCAATTTATCAACCCATGGAGGTCTGGATTTGGAATCACACTCAAAGTAGTGTGGAAAACCACACTACAGGCTGATCCAGCTTTGATGTAATGTCCTTAAAACAAGTCAAAATGAGGCTCAGTAGTGTGTGTGGCCTCCACGTGCCTGTATGACCTCCCTACAACGCCTGGGCATGCTCCTGATGAGGTGGCGGATGGTCACCTGAGGGATCTCCTCCCAGACCTGGACTAAAGCATCCACCAACTCCTGGACAGTCTGTGGTGCAACGTGGCATTGGTGGATGGAGCGAGACATGATGTCCCAGATGTGCTCAATTGGATTCAGGTCTGGGGAACGGGCGGGCCAGTCCATAGCATCAATGCCTTCCTCTTGCAGGAACTGCTGACACACTCCAGCCACATGAGGTCTAGCATTGTCTTGCATTAGGAGGAACCCAGGGCCAACCGCACCAGCATATGGTCTCACAAGGGGTCTGAGGATCTCATCTCGGTACCTAATGGCAGTCAGGCTACCTCTGGCGAGCACATGGAGGGCTGTGCGGCCCCCCAAAGAAATGCCACCCCACACCATGACTGACCCACCGCCAAACCGGTCATGCTGGAGGATGTTGCAGGCAGCAGAACGTTCTCCACGGCGTCTCCAGACTCTGTCACGTCTGTCACATGTGCTCAGTGTGAACCTGCTTTCATCTGTGAAGAGCACAGGGCGCCAGTGGCGAATTTGCCAATCTTGGTGTTCTCTGGCAAATGCCAAACGTCCTGCACGGTGTTGGGCTGTAAGCACAACCCCCACCTGTGGACGTCGGGCCCTCATACCACCCTCATGGAGTCTGTTTCTGACCGTTTGAGCAGACACATGCACATTTGTGGCCTGCTGGAGGTCATTTTGCAGGGCTCTGGCAGTGCTTCTCCTGCTCCTCCTTGCACAAAGTCAGAGGTAGCGGTCCTGCTGCTGGGTTGTTGCCCTCCTACGGCCTCCTCCATGTCTCCTGATGTACTGGCCTGTCTCCTGGTAGCGCCTCCATGCTCTGGACACTACGCTGACAGACACAGCAAACCTTCTTGCCACAGCTCACATTGATGTGCCATCCTGGATGAGCTGCACTACCTGAGCCACTTGTGTGGGTTGTAGACTCCGTCTCATGCTACCACTAGAGTGAAAGCACCGGCAGCATTCAAAAGTGACCAAAACATCAGCCAGGAAGCATAGGAACTGAGAAGTGGTCTGTGGTCACCACCTGCAGAACCACTCCTTTATTGAGGGTGTCTTGCTAATTGCCTATAATTTCCACCTGTTGTCGATTCCATTTGCACAACAGCATATGACATTTGTCAATCAGTGTTGCTTCCTAAGTGGACAGTTTGATTTCACAGAAGTGTGATTGACTTGGAGTTACACTGTGTTGTTTAAGTGTTCCCTTAATTTTTTTGAGCAGTGTATATCCACAGTAAAACGCATCCTATATCGACATAACCTGAAAGGCCACTCAGCAAGGAAGAAGCCACTGCTCCAAAACCGCCATAAAAAAGCCAGACTACGGTTTGCAACTGCACATGGGGTCAAAGACCATACTTTTTGGAGAATGTCCTCTGGTCTTATGAAACAAATAGAACTGTTTGGCCATAATGACCATCGTTATGTGTGGAGGAGAAATGGGGAGGCTTGCAAGCCAAAGAACACCATCCCAACCGTGAAGCCCGGGGGTGGCAGCATCATGTTGTGGGGGTGCTTTGCTGCAGGAGGGACTGGTGCACATCACAAAATAGATGGCATCATGAGGGAGGAAAATGATGTGGATATATTGAAGCAACATCTCATGACATCAGTCAGGAAGTTAAAGCTTGGTCGCAAATGGGTCTTCCGAATGGACAATGAGCCCAAGCATACTTCCAAAGTTGTGGCAAAATGGCTTAAGGACAACAAAGTCAAGGTATTGGAGTGGCCATCACAAAGCCCTGACCTCAATCCTAACGAAAATATGTGGGCAGAACTGAAAAAGTGTGTGCAAGCAAGGAGGCCTACAAACCTGACTCCGTTACACCAGCTCTGTCAGGAGGAATGGGCCAAAATTCACCCAACTTATTGTGTGAATCTTGTGGAAGGCTAACCAAAACATTTGAGTTAAACAATTTAAAGTCAATGCTACCAAATACTGAGTGTATGTAAACTTCTGACCCACTGGGAATGTGATGAAAGAAATAAAAGCTGAAATAAATAATTCTCTACTATTATTCTGACATTTTCAAGTTCTTAAATTAAAGTGGTGAATCTAATTGACCTAAGACAGGGGATTTTTACTAGGATTAAATGTCAGGAATTGTGAAAAACTGAGTTTAAATGTATTTGGCTAAGGTGTATGTAAACTTCTGACTTCAACTGTATGTATTGTATTGATAAGACCGCAGTCTTTCCCATCAATGTATTGTGTTAAATGCTATTGTCTCGTCCTGTCCCCACAGCATTATCTTCTGCGAGGCCGTAGCTATATATGGGATCATCATGGCAATCGTGATAAGTAACATGGCTGAGGTAAGCATGAGAGGTGGCTTATGATATGATAATCATTTGTGTCCTTTTTAACAGTGGTGGGGAAAAAGTACCCAATTGTCATACTTGAGTAAAAGTAAAGATTCCTTAATAGAAAATGACTCAAGTGAATGTCACCCAATAAAATACTGCTTGAGTAAAAGTCTAGTTAGTTTTAAATATACTTAAATATCAAAAGTAAATGTATTTGCAAAAATATTTTTACTTATCAAAGGTAAGAGAACCAGATGGTATAATTTTCTTGTTTTTAATATTTACGGATGGCCAGGGGCACACTCCAATACTCAGACATAATTTATAAATGAAGCATTTGTGTTAAGTGAGTCCGCCAGATCAGAGGCAGTAGGGATGACCAGGGTTGTTCTCTTGAGTGTGTATTGGACCATTTTCTGTCGTGCTCAGCATTCAAAATGTAAAGAGTTCTTTTGGGTGTCAGGGAAAATGTATGGAGTAAAAAGTACATGATTTTCTTTAAGAATGTAGTGAAGTAAAAGTTGTCAAATATAGAAATCGTAAAGTACAGATACCCCCCCCAAAAACGACTTAAGTAGTGGTGTAAAGTACTTATCACTAGTGACTATGATGATATAGTATTAAGATGTTTTTATCCCAAATGGCACCCTATTCCCTATATAGTGTACTCCTTTTGGTCAAAAGTAGTGCAATGAATAGGAAATAGGGTACCATTAGGGACTGAACCTGTGATAACTAGCCATAGCCTCAGGAAGGGCCATCTTGGAGAACGGCCTTGAATCTTTCTTCAGGCTTACTGATGTATGATACTGTAGTAGACAGTTCCAATTTTATTAGAGACATCATTCTATTTCTTTCCACCTCATCTTTCCCTTTATAGAGCTTTAGCGGCACTACACCAGAGACCATTGGTGCAAGGAACTACCAAGCAGGTAAGAAGATAATTGCCGACATTGGTTGTTAATTAGCCTGTTTGGCATGACCATGAGTGACAAGGAGTTGGCATGATGGCACTCAGGCTAGTCGTTGATTGGAAGTCGAACGTGTTCTTAATTTCCAATGATATAAAGGCAAACTCAACATTAGATGTAAAGTAGACACATTTTGCCATTGGCTTCAATAGCTCAAATGATTTACATTTACATTTACATTGTAAATGATAAAATACAATTTCAGGCTATAAAGTAAAGACTGTGCTGATAGTGTTCTTTCCTGACAGGCTACTCCATGTTTGGTGCTGGTCTTACTGTGGGCTTCTCCAACCTCTTCTGTGGCATCTGTGTTGGCATCGTTGGGAGTGGAGCCGCCCTGGCTGATGCCCAGAACGGCAGCCTCTTCGTCAAAATCCTTATTGTGGAAATCTTCGGCAGTGCGATTGGGCTATTTGGAGTGATTGTAGCCATCTTGCAGGTAACTGACATTCTTTTGACACAGTTTTCATCCTTTGATTGGTTGAATAGCATAATCATTCTGTAGCTGATTGCATGAACTGAATATAGGTTTACTTCTTCTAGTTTTTTTCTTATTACATAATCAAATATATGTATTTTCTTATAGACGTCGAAAGTAAAAATGGGTGACTAGAAGATGTATCCGCAAGACATAAGATCACGATGACAAGATCAATGGAAGACAAAGCTGGAGAAGCAGATGGATTGTGTAAATACATAGTAAATTATTGAAATGTCTTTTTTGTCTGTGATTGTTTTTAACCATTTGCTGAAGAGTGACATATTTGCACCATTTTGTCTTAAAGGAATGCAACCGAAAGGTTAGATTAAACTGCAAGTGTTTAAGACAAAATCCTATCCCTTTTGAATAAAATTCATGTTCGTATTACCGTAGTTATAGGAAAAAAGTAATTAATCTCTAGCAAACCTCTGGGCATTCCCCACATACTTTTACTGTTGTATCAATTACATTCAGTAGTAGTAGGGACATTTATAATTTATTTTTATTGGATTTCTTTAAAGCCATATTTTGGCAATGAGGCCCTGTCTACTTCCCCAGAGTCAGATAAACTCATGGATGCCCTTTTCATGAATATGTGTCCAGTATGAAGGAAGTTAGTTTCATGAGCCAACGCAAATCCGTAAAGAGCTGTTCTGTTCATTACATGGAATTGTGATAAATGCCTGTAAAAAAAATTGTTTGAAGTATTGAAATGTTAGTATGCAAAAGTCATGGTATAACAAAGCAAATTATTATATTTATGGCTAATGTAATCCATAATGTTTTTCACTAGTTTCAGTTACTATATATTTATCAATGACTGGTGTAAGTAACCAGTACTATAGTAACACTAAATGAATCAAAATGTATTGATACAAAGGTGATCTAAAGAGATATTACTCTGAAATGGTAATTCTTGGTTGTTTGACATTAGTCAGCTGTCATTCGTTTAATTTGTGTGGATGTATGCATACCATTTTGGTTGGCACTCTTCGCTTCTGATTGGTTAAAAATGAGAATAGTACATTTGTGTGTGTGTGTGTGTATATAAAGGGTCTGTTGTTTTGTGAACTATGAGGGTGTTTACCATTCTATGTACCTTAGCTTGGGTTGTCAGATTTTTTGTTGTTGATGCAAGTGGTCTTTATCCACAGTGAATGAGCTGTGGCTGAATATACATGTATTTGATTTTAAGTGACCATCTATTTTTTTTCGTTCTTTCCTTCTCAGATTGGTCTGTAACCCCCTGTTAACTATCTGTGGAGAGTGAGAAATGTAGCGGTTTTCTTCAAGACCATTAACCCGTGTACATTATTCTGCTTTCCTTCTGTTTTTGTGTAACTTTGAGCTTGGATATGCCAAGCTCCTTGTCTTTTGAATGGGCTGACATGTATTATTTTGGAGAGATGGTACTCGAGCAGAACATCGATAAGAACTTCTGACCGGTTGGCCTTTTTCTTAGTCGTGCTTTTGTTGAATTTTTTTTGAATTTATTGAATTAGCTGCAACATCTATGTCCACCAGCGCTACTGATTTTAAGACATTTAGATTGAGCCTTTAAATGTTAAATACAATCCTTGAGTCTATTGTCAACTATATATAGGACATAGGGTGCCATTTGAGATGCACTTATGGAGGGCTCACACTGAGTCCCCATCCTCTCCTTACCAACCATTTTATTTAAATGATTCAGCGGTGTTCATTCCTTACTTTTGAACATTCCTTAATGACCTTTGGTGTAATACAGGGGTGGTCATCTTGGTCCTGGAGAGCCTTGGTACTGAAGCATTTTACTTCAATGGATAACATTTGGACTGTAAGTCCCAACTGTTGTTGGTTTCAAAGTATGCTGCTTGAGAGAGGGCCATGAATGCTCATGTCTTACTTTGAGAGACTAGGTCCTTGGTTGGCCACCTGTACTGTAGTGGTGTGTCATTCCTCATGTAAATGAAGATCACTAGACCATGAAGATCTCTAGACCATGCCTCTGTCTTTAGTGACTGTGTTTAATATGTTGTGGTGAATCCATTGTTTTGTCATGTGTAAAAGTGGGTCCTCTTGACTTAATTGTCCTTGAAAGAATAAAATACACCAAACTGACCGTTCAATCAACTGTATTTTATGAAGCTTTTTACATCAGCAGTTGTCACAAAGTGCTTTAGAGATACCTGCTGCCCTACCAAGCAAAAAGGCACTAACTGCTCATAGTGTGGAACTGAGAAAAATGGCTATTATTTACTCTGGTTTCACAGCATGACCCCCATTTTCTCCAAAACACAATACAATATAGGCAGGATACTTGTCCCCATGATTAAGCATGTATTTCATGTATCAGAAATGACATTAACTATTTTTTTGACCAAATGAGCAGTTTTTGCTTGGTAGGGCAGCCTGGCCTAGACCTCAGAGCAAGCAGGGGTGGAATCAGTGTCCAGGAAAAACTCCCTAAAAGGAAAAAAACGTAGAGGAACCTGGCTCAGCGGTATGACCCATCCTCTTCTGGATGTAAGTCGTTTAAAAAAAAAATTGTTTCTGTAATGATCTTCCTTATGTCCCAGTCCTACTCTATCTATAATTTCGATAGATGGCGCTATATATTAAATCATTTGCACATTTACTGGGGACCTATCACACCGTATGCCTCTGCCTTATTGCTTAATTACGTTTACAAAAGTGGGGACAGCAACATTTGCTATATTAATTAATTTACTTTTATTGACATCAAATTGACGATATTACACTTACTGTTGTCCTGTCTTTTTAGCTGCAAACTACTAGAGATGTGCAATGCTGATAGGACATAGTGTAAGCTCCCTCTGGTGGCAGAATAACCGGGAGTTTGGACCAACTGAGACTCCGTACTGAAGAGAGCGAGATGAACCTGCTACAGTCTCCTTTTTGCTTCATATCAACACCAAACCTAACGGATTGACTGAATTATGAAGATAGAAGATTTACTGCACTATATTTGGCATATTGCCCTCCGTAAATGATCAAACAAAATGAGGCATTCATATCTGCCATGTCTTTTATATGGCAAAACGTTTTTAACAGTATCTGCACGAAAAATGAAATGACCGATTTTATCATCAGAAATAAAACGGGATCCATGCTTTATTACGTGCATTTTTTGTGAGGGATTTTTGTAATTTTAGTTTTTTTTTTATGACATTTACAGATTTCATATAAAAGCTTGGTGCAACAAAAAGGAAATGCATTCATAGAAGAGAGGAGGATTGCTTGCCACCTCAAGGTAAGACTATTATATTTCATTTGTTCATCACATTTCGTTCTTTTGTTTACCTTGTATTTTTTAATTTAGCCTGCCATCTTGATTCTTCTTTATTATCCCAAACATCTCCATTTATCAACATTTATATGTTTAATTGTGGTTATTGATGTTTTCGTTATACAATTTGCTTTGGTGTCATGCACATTTTGCTGAAGCATCCTAGACCCGCGATTCTACATGCATTTGCAACGTCCCTTTTTTCAAGAGACCCACACGTTCAACAACATTATTTCAATAAGCAGAACGGTCCTTGGAAGCAGCGATGGAAAGATCCATCCTGCGCTCTCCACTGGTATCTACACTGAACAAAAATATAAACGCAACATGTAAAGTGTTGGTCGCATGTTTCATGAAGTGTTCCATGCGCACAAAAAGCTTATTTCTCAAATTTTGTCCACAAATTTGTTTACATCCATGTTAGTGAGCATTTCTCCTTTGCCAATAAAATCCATCTACCTGACAGGTGTGGCATGTCAAGAAGCTGATAAAACAGCATGATCATTGCACAGGTGCACCTTGTGCTGGGGACAATAAAAGGCCACTCACAACTTTTGTCACACAACACTATGCCACAGATGTGTCAAGTTTTGAGGGAGCATGCAATTGACATGTTAACTGCAGGAATGACCACCAGAGCTGTTTCCAGAATTTAATGCTAATTGTGTTGTGAACATAGTGCCCCATGGTGGTGTTAGGGTTATGGTATGGGCAGGCATAAGCAATGGACAACGAACACAATTTCATTTTATCGATTGGCAATTGGAATGCACAAAAATACTGTGATAGGATCCTGAAGCCCATTATGAGGCCCATTGTTTTTAAGGTATCTGTGACCAACAGATGCATATCTGTATTCCCAGTTATGTGCCTTCCCTGTGGCTCAGTTGGTAGAGCATGGTGTGTGCAACGCCAGGGTTGTGGGTTCGATTCCTACGGGGGCCAGTACAAAAAAATGCATGAAATGAAATGGGTGAAATGTGGATAAGAGCGTCTGCTAAATGACTAAAATGTAAATGTAAAAAATGTGAAATCTATAGATTAGGGCCTAATGAATTCATTTAAATTGTCTGATTTCCGTATACATGTAATTCAGTAAAATGTTTGAAATTGTTGCATGTTGCGTTTATATTTTTGTTCAGTGTAGTTATAAGAAGATGTAGCTGAAATGATAATTGTGTAGATTGGCTATAGCAAATAAACTCATGAAATAGAGACCTACTTCTATACAGCCATTTTCATTTAAGTATCGATGTGTGTGTGTGTGTGTGTGTGTGTGTGTGTGTGTGTGTGTGTGTGTGTGTATACAGTACCTGTCAAAAGTTTGGACACACCTACTCATTCAAGGGTTTTTCTTTATTTTTACTATTTTCTACATTGTAGAATAATAGTGAAGACATCAAAACTATGAAATAACACATATGGAATCATGTAGTAACCATATGGAATCATGTAGTAACCATATGGAATCATGTAGTAACCAAGAAAGTGTTAAACAAATCAAAATATATTTTATATTTGAGATTCTTCAAAGTAGCCACCCTTTACCTTGATGACAGCTTTGCACACTCTTGGCATTCTCTCAACCAGCTTCATGAGGTAGTCACCTGGAATGCATTTCAATTAACAGGTATGCCTTGTTAAAAGTTAATTTGTGGAATTTCTTTCTTTCTTAATGCAATTGAGCCAATCAGTTGTGTTGTAACAAGGTAGGGGTGTTATACAGAATAGAGGCCGACCGATTAATCGGAATGGCCGATTAATTAGGGCCAATTTCAAGTTTTCATAACAATCGGAAATCGGTATTTTTGGACGGCGATTTTGTAAACATTTGTATTTTTATTGTTTTAGACCTTTATTTAACTAGGCAAGTTAGTTAAGAACACATTCTTATTTTCAATGACGGCCTAGGAACGGTGGGTTGACTGCCTTGTTCAGGGGCAGAACGACAGATTTTTACCTTGTCAGCTCGGGGATTCAATCTTGCAACCTTACGGTTAACTAGTCCAACGCTCTAACCACCTGCTTTACGTTGCACTCCACGAGGAGCCTGCCTGTTACGCGAATGCAGTAAGAAGCCAAGGTAAGTTGCTAGCTAGCATTAAACTTATCTTATAAAAAACAATCAATCAATCATAATCACTAGTTAACTACACGTGGTTGATGATATTACTAGTTTATCTAGCCTGTCCTGCGTTGCATATAATCGCTTAGGTACACGTTGCTCCGACCATAAACATCAATGCCTTTCTTAAAATCAATACACAAGTACCGTAAATTCCGGACTATAAGCCGCAACTTTTTTCCCACGCTTTGAACTTCGCGGCTTAAACAATGACGCGGCTAATATATGGATTTTTCCCGCTTTCAAATTTGTGGGTCCTGACAGCGTAAAGCATTGTCAAAAAATCCACTATCATCAACGGGTTTCGAAAGGCTGGACTGCTGCGTGTTGAAGAGGGCTCAGCGGGGGATTTGCCTCCGGATGAAAGTGACGAGAGCGACAATGAAAACGATCCAATATCGGATGAAGCAATTCTGAGGCTATTCAACTCCGACACCGAAGGAGATGGTTTCAGTGCACAGGAGGAGGAAGATAGTGACCAATGACTTTCTTGGTAGGCTACTGTTTACTGCAAATGTTTTATTTTTTGTTACAAGCCGTGTTTTGTTAAAGCCTATTTATTTTTGTTACAAGCCGTGTTTCGTTGAAGCCTATTTATTTTTGTTACAATCCTTGCTTTGTTAAAGCCTTTTTATTTTTGTTACAAGCCGTGTTTTGTTAAAGCCTATTTATTTTTGTTACAAGCCGTGTTTCGTTAAAGCCTATTTATTTTTGTTACAAGCCGTGCTTCGTTAAAGCCTATTTATTTTTGTTACAAGCCGTGTTTCGTTAAAGCCTATTTATTTTTGTTACAAGCCGTGTTTCGTTAAAGCCTGTGTAAAGTTCATTTGTTTCAATGTACCGGTAGGCACCTGCGGCTTATAGACATGTGCGGCTTATTTATGTTCAAATTAATAACAATTTTTAAATTCAGTGGGTGCGGCTTATATTCAGGTGAGCTTAATAGTCCGGAAATTACGGTATATATTTTTAAACCTGCATATTTAGTTAATATTGCCTGCTAACATGAATTTCTTTTAACTCGGGAAAATGTGTCACTTCTCTTGCAAACAGAGTCAGGGTAAATGCAGCAGTTTGGGCCGCCTGGCTCATTGCGAACTGTGAAGACTATTTCTTCCTAACAAAGACAGCCGACTTCGCCAAACGGGGGATGATTTAACAAAAGCGCATTTGCGAAAAAAGCACAATCGTTGCACGACTGTACCTAACCATAAACATCAATGCCTTTCTTAAAATCAATACACAGAAGTTTATATTTTTAAACCTGGTTAGCAGGCAATATTAACCAGGTGAAATTGTGTCATTTTGCGTTCATTGCACACAGTCAGGGTATATGCAACAGTTTGGGCCGCCTGGCTCTTTGCAAACAAATTTGCCAGAATTTTACATAATTATGACATAACATTGAAGGTTGTTCAATGTAACAGGAATATTTAGATTTAGGGATGCCACCAGTTATATAAAATTCGGAACGGTTCCGTATTTCCCTGAAAGAAAAAAACGTTTTGTTTTCGAGATTATAGTTTCCGGATTCTACCATATTAATGACCTAAGGCTCATATTTCTGTGTGTTATTATGCTATAATTAAGTCTATGATTTGATAGAGCAGTCAGACTGAGCGGTGGTAGGCAGCAGCAGGCTGGTAAGCGTTCATTCAAACAGCACTTTTGTGCATTTGCCAGCCGCGCTTCGCAATGCATTGCGCTGTTTATGACTTCAAGCCTGTCAACTCCCAAGATGAGGCTGGTGTAACCGATGTGAAATGGCTAGCTAGTTAGCCGGGTGCGCGCTAATAGCGTTTCAAACGTCACTCGCTCTGAGACTTGGGGTAGTTTTTCCCCTTGCTCTGCATGGGTAACGCTGCTTCGAGGGTGGCTGTTGTCGATGTGTTCCTGGTTCGAGCCCAGGTAGGAGCGAGGAGAGGGACGGAAGCTGTACTGTTACACTGGCAATACTAAAGTGCCTATAAGAACATCCAATAGTCAAAGGTATATGAAATACAAATGGTATAGAGAGAAATAGTCCTATAATTCCTATAATAACTACAACCTAAAACTTCTTACCTGGGAATATTGAAGACTCATGTTAAAAGGAACCACCAACTTTCATATGTTCTCCTGTTCTGAGCAAGGAACTTAAACGTTAGCTTTCTTACATGGCACATATTGCACTTTTACTTTCTTCTCCAACACTTTGTTTTTGCATTATTTAAACCAAATTGAACATGTTTCATTATTTATTTGAGGCTAAATTGATTTTATTGATGTATTATATTAAGTTAAAATAAGTGTTCATTCAGTATTGTTGTAATTGTCATTATTACAAATAAATAAAGAAAATCGGCCGATCAATCGGCAGCGGGGTTTTTGGCCCTCCAATAATCGGTATCGGTATCGGCGAAATTTAAAAAAAAAATCACAATCGGTCGACCTCTAATACAGAAGATAGCCTTATTTGGAAAAAGACCAGGTCCATATTATGGCAAGAACAGCTCAAATAAGCCAAGAGAAACGACAGTCCATCATTACTCAAAGACATGAAGGTCAGTCAATCTGAAAAATGTTGAGAACTTTGAGTGCAGTCACAAAAACCATCAAGCTGATGAAACTGGCTCTCATGAGGACCGCCATAGGAAATGAAGACCCAGAGTTACCTCTGCTGCAGAGGATAAGTTCATTAGAGTTAACTGCACCTCAGATTGCAGCTCAAATAAATGCTTCATAGAGTTCAAGTAACAGACACATCTCAACATCAACTGTTCAGAGGAGACTGTGAATCAGGCCTTCATGGTCGAATTGCTGCAAAGAAATCACTACTAAGGATACCAATACGAAGAAGAGACTTGCTTGGGCCAAGAAACACGAGCGATGGACATTAGACTTGTGGTGCTTTGCTGGTGACACTGTCAGTGATTTATTTAGAATTCAAGGCACACTTAACCAGCATGGCTACCACAGCATTCAGCAGCGATACGCCATCCCATCTGGTTTGCGTGTAGTGGGACTACCATTTGTTTTTCAACAGGATATTGACCCAAAACACACCTCCAGGCTGTGTTAGGGCTATTTGACCAAGAAGGAGAGTAATGTTGCTGCATCAGATGACCTGGCCTCCACAATCACCCGACCTCAACCCAATTGAGATTATTTGGGATGAGTTGGACCACAGACTGAAGGAAAAGCAGCCAACAAGTGCTCAGCATATGTGGGAACTCCTTCATAGTGTTGGAAAAACATTCCTCATGAAGCTGCTTGAGAGAATGCCAATAATATGCTAAGATGTCATCACAACAAAGGGTGGCTACTTTTAAGAATCTAAAACATAAAATATATTTTGATTTGTTTAACACTTTTTTGGTTACTACATGATTCCATATCTGTTATTTCATAGTTTTGATGTCTTCACTATTATTCTACAATGTAGAAAATAGTAAAAATAAAGAATAACCCTTGAATGAGTAGGTGTGTCCAAACTTTTGATTGATACTGTATATGTAACCATATAACATTGTTTGCTGAATATGCTGAAATTATAGGCTACACAAATAGATATCACTATCTCTTGATCAGAATCTGGTTGTCACATCATTGCAATTGTTCCTCATCTTAGTTGTCCATGTAACATTTACCCACTGTGTCATTTTGTGCATTGATGTGATAGGGTTTGTAGGGCCAAACTGATCATAGATGAATTCTATCCACACAAGTCTCACACTAATTATATCCCGCCTGATCACAAACTATTCAGGAATAATATGTTGAGCACTACTTGATTTTAGTTTGTGCACTCTAGCAATGTGGCAGGGCTCTACAGTGCTACCATTTTACTTGCATATGCACCTAAATGTGTTGCTGTGTGACCTGGATTCAAAATGTAGGCGCACCAGTGTGCCTACAAAAAAAAAGAATCACCCATATCATAATTTTTGCAATGATTACTTCACTACCACAGCCCCTAAGTGCTATGGAGAATACACTGAGCACAAGTTATTATTTTACTAGGCAAGTCAGTTAAGAACAAATTCTTATTTTACAATGACTGCCTACCCCGAAAGACCATGGGCCAGTTGCGCGCCACCCTATGGGACTCTCAATCACAGCCAGTTGTGATACAGCCCAGGATTGAACCAGGGTCTGTAGTGACACCTCTAGCACTGAGATGCAGTGTCTTAGACCGCTGCGCCACTCAGGAGCCCCACTTGCCCCACTATTCATGACCGCCATGCTTGCACCACTACTACAAAGAAAACATCTTGTTACCTCAAATATTTTTCATTGTGGTCCAAAATGTCTTTGTGTGCGCCTACATTTATCAGTTTAAGTGTACACGGGCTCCCTGTAAAAAAGGTAAGCATAGGCTATCTGTAGGCTGCCAACACACCAATACTATTTATGATCCTGGAACTTGCTCTCACATTTGCTCTCAAATCATTTTAGCTCCTCATATGTAACTCATTTATTTTTTGTGTTGCAACACCACCAAGTTGTTTACACGAGTACTCATTAACCTATTCAATCTGATGGCAACAGTCCCAATTTGAAATCTCTTATCATTCACAATGCATGGCTTCCCCTTAGGATTACACTTGATGGAGAACCTTGCTGGACGGATGCTGTTGTCTGGAGCTTTTGAGGCAAGTGGCCTTCGTGCATTCCAATGATTGTGGTCCATAGCCTGAGAGCCCCCTCAGGGTGGTCAAAGCAGGTGAGGGGTGACCAGGGCCTGATTTTAAGAAATCATAGGCCCTTTGTTTTAGTTTTTTTCATAGGCTTAGGTCCGCTTGTAGAATCTATGCCAAGGAACATTGAAGCTGTTCTGGTAGCTGGTGGTGGCGCAACACCCTTTTAAGACACACTATGTTGGTGTTTCCTTAATTTTGGCAGATACCTGTACAGTGAGGGAAAAAAGTATTTGATCCCCTGCTGATTTTGTACGTTTGCCCACTGACAAAGAAATGATCACTCTATCATTTTAATGGTAGGTTTATTTGAACAGTGAGAGACAGAATAACAACAAAAAAATCCTGAAAAACGCATGTCAAAAATGTTATAAAATGATTTGCATTTTAATGAGGGAAATAAGTATTTAACCCCTCTGCAAAACATGACTTAACACTTGGTGGCAAAACCCTTGTTGGCAATCACAGAGGTCAGACGTTTCTTGTAGTTGGCCACCAGGTTTGCACACATCTCAGGAGGGATTTTGTCCCACTCCTCTTTGCAGATCTTCTCCAAGTCATTAAGGTTTCGAGGCTGATGTTTGGCAACTCGAACCTTCAGCTCCCTCCACAGATTTTTCATGGGATTAAGGTCTGGAGACTGGCTAGGCCACTCCAGGACCTTAATGTGCTTCTTTTTGAGCCACTCCTTTGTTGCCTTGGCCGTGTGTTTTGGGTCATTGTCATGCTGGAATACCCAGCCCTGGCTGAGGGAAGGAGGTTCTCCCCCAAGATTTGACGGTACATGGCCCCGTCCATCGTCCCTTTGATGCGGTGAAGTTGTCCTGTCCCCTTAGCAGAAAAACACCCCCAAAGCATAATGTTTCCACCTCCATGTTTGACGGTGGGGATGGTGTTCTTGGGGTCATAGGCAGCCTTCCTCCTCCTCCAAACACGGCGAGTTGAGTTGATGCCAAAGAGCTCCATTTTGGTCTCATCTGACCACAACACTTTCACCCAGTTGTCCTCTGAATCATTCAGATGTTCATTGGCAAACTTCAGACGGGCATGTATTCTTGAGCAGGGGGACCTTGCGGGCGCTGCAGGATTTCAGTCCTTCACGGCGTAGTGCGTTACCAATTGTTTTCTTGGTGACTATGGTCCCAGCTGCCTTGAGATCATTGACAAGATCCTCCCGTGTAGTTCTGGGCTGATTCCTCACCGTTCTCATGATCATTGCAACTCCACGAGGTGAGATCTTGCATGGAGCCCCAGGCCAAGGGAGATTGACAGTTCTTTTGTGTTTCTTCCATTTGCGAATAATCGCACCAACTGTTGTCACCTTCTCACCAAGCTGCTTGGCGATGGTCTTGTAGCCCATTGCAGCCTTGTGTAGGTCTACAATCTTGTCCCTGACATCCTTGGAGAGCTCTTTGGTCTTGGCCATGGTGGAGAGTTTGGAATCTGATTGATTGATTGCTTCTGTGGACAGGTATCTTTTATACAGGTAACAAACTGAGATTAGGAGCACTCCCTTTAAGAGTGTGCTCCTAATCTCAGCTCGTTAACTGTAAAGAAGACACCTGGGAGCCAGAAATCTTTCTGATTGAGAGGGGGTTAAATACTTATTTCCCTCGTTAAAATGCAAATCAATTTATAACATTTTTGACATGCGTTTTACTTGATTTTTTTGTTGTTATTCTGTCTCTCACTGTTCAAATAAACCTACCATTAAAATTATAGACTGATCATTTCTTTGTCAGTGGGCAAACGTACAAAATCAGCAGGGGATCAAATACTTTTTTCCCTCACTGTATGTGCTTGTGATCAAACTTAATCCACAATAATTTTTTCTAAGCTATTGATCCTCTGTGGCTAAATTATGCTCTCTGGTGTATTTTGAACATTGAGAGCCCCTGAATCACACAATTGACCAGTCACATTTATTTATTATGCAGTTTTTGCTTCATTTTTTTAATCAATTACCCAATCAAGGCATGACACGTGGGCCCCCTACCTCCTCTCATCCCCCCATCTGATGATTAGCAGAGCGGCAGGCTGTCTACACTCATTGAGAGCGGGCTCCTGAGTTTTCCTATGGTTGGCGGTTGCAGTGAAAAAACATATAAAATATATACTACATATAATATATACTGTATATATAATATATACAGTATATATTTCCTTAATTCTGTTATTTTACTCATTTCTTGCTGCCTTTTGGGCCCCTCACAGGCCTGGACCCAGGGGCTTCATCCCCGGTAAGCATCTAGCTTTAAACCGGCCCTGGGGGTATAGCAGTGCCATTCACTTAATGGACTTGCCACTTGTTTCTTACACAACTGGATAGCCACATATCTTCACAGAATCTGGTCCTTTGTTTGACTTATCTGAAGCGTCACTGGATTTACGACTCTGTCTCTCATTCATCAAAGAATACTTGAGCAACTGACCTTGCACGTTTTGAAGTTTAAATTGATGAAATAGAATAAACCAGTGCTTTGTTCCTAGGAGGACTGCAATTGAAATTTTGATACAACATTCAATGTTGAGATTTGTTGCCATGGCAACAGCCAGGCATGAGCAACAAAGGTGCAGTTAGAGAAGATTGTTTCGCTCTTGGTGTTTCGCTCTTGGTGTTTTGTAAAAAGCAAAACAGGCTATTCAGAGCTGTAAATTGTGAGTTTCTTTCAAAATCTCAAAGGATGTGTCCTTGCGTACATTGATTAATTAACAGTCCGAAAGCGAGAGGTACACTTTAAAATTAGATTACTATGGATCAATGCAGATAGGAGTAATCATCAATTGCATTGCATTGCAAAGCACTTTTCCCCCCAAATGATTAATGACGGCATGGCACAATATACATACAATGATAGTTCTTGATGTGAAATGGTTTGTAACAAAACCCTTTGTGCTCATTATAACAATATAGCCAGTTATTAAGGCAAAAACCAGAGAATTATGTCTGAGATGGCCCAAAACCTACGGTGACTCCTAGGCTGTCCCAATGAAACCTTCCTTCCACCCAAGCAGTTAATTTTTGGGGGGGCTTTGTGGATCTGAAGAAGCAGAGAGTGAGGCAAGGCAAGTCTATATTTGATGGTGGAGACTTTAGAGCTTAGCAACTCTGGAGCATGGCCAAAATAGACTTGGCTACATTCTGGTGAAGATGGCAATCTCAACAAAAGTATGAAAGAAATGCTTACAATGTCATATAATATATGATAAGAATGTCATAACCAGTGCTCTTCAGAGTGTAGACCTATCACATGAAAGGAAGCACAGTGGTAATGTGATACCCGCTTGTACAGAGTTCTGTGGAATCCTGCTGTCAGCTTCTCTGTCATTGTAGATTAATGTAATGTCCCGTGAGTCAAATCCAGCAGTACTGAACAGTACTGTATTATTATGAGAACCTTGGTGGGAGAACATCATAGGATCATTGCACTACAGTGTTAGAGCTTGAATGATGTATAAATAGCTTAGTTCACTAGTCAAATATTTGATATGAATATTTGGCATGTAGCCTGAATTATTTTTTTATCCGGATTTCTTAGTAGAAGCACGACAGACCTTCCTTGACAAGAGTGTCAGTCCGTTTTCCATTTGTTGAAATGTGAAACGTGCAGTGCTTCTGACAAGAGTCAACAGGCTGAACTGTGCGTGTGCTCAGTGCTACACGGTGTTGATGGTAATCGGGTGTGAGTGTGAATTCTGATATCGGGGATCATCTCCAGTCCTCCAGCTGTGAGAACATCTCTGTTTGTGATGTTACACAACATGCATTATCAATAGTTCTTCCCCTTCAATTGCACCACTTTTGTTTTTGTTTTACCCCTCTGTGTTATTCTGTATGGGTGCAGGTGAAAGATAATTATTTGTTTACAAATTTTCTGAATCAGTGCATTGGCCATAATGGCCAAGAAGACAATATTGGTTATCAATACCAGCTTATAATTTCCATATCTGTCCATCCCAAAGTAATATCTCAAGCCCAAGTATTCACACACGTTTGCTTCCTAGAAATAGTGCCAGGTAATTTCTGGAATGTATTTTGTTCTCAGGGCCGGTCCTTGCCGTTCTGCCGACATAGGCGAGACCAAAAAATGCCACTGCAAAACTAGAATCGTTCCCAGTAAGCAAAATGATGTTGAAAAGCCATCTAAAAGATGTATTTACCGGAAGTTGAAGTTAAGTTCACTTTAGGTTTTGAATGAAAGTTGAAAATAAATCATTTATAGATGTCTATGTTTGTGCCAAATCAAGCCTGGTCTCACCAGACAAAATCTGAACCAAACATCGGCGTCTATGATTGGTTCACAGCCGATGTTTGGTTCACATTTGGTCCGGACCAAAATCCAATGTCCGTGGATGTGTAAATCAAGGCTGGTCCGGAACTGCACCAACAAAAGACGTCCAAAAGGTGTCGGCTCGGGCCGTGCTTACTGAGGTGTAGCCTACAGTGTTGCCTGAAATTGTATTTTATGAATGCCCATCTAGGTGGTAAGCCTGCCATTTGTAAAGCACCAAACACGTCTCGTGCTTACTGGGTTGTAGCCTACCATGTCGGACTACAACGGAATTTTGTGAATGCCCATCCATGTGGTAGGCCCACCGTTTGTAAAACAGGCGATTGCGTTGCCTTTATTATTCCTGATTCCTGTGACAATTTGGGTATTTAAGCTCTTAATATCAGCTACCCAACTTATCAGGAGTTATCGCATGCCTATTTGCGGTGTGTTTACACAGCAGGAAATTTAGAAGTATTTTCTTTTTCACTTAATTTACAGATGACAGTTATGATTGTCCATTTACAACAGCAGTTGTGACTGTTCATTCCATATTGTCCATTTTACTTTGACCTGTCCAGTTTTAGGCATTGTTTGTTAACATGACAGCGCATTTTTTTTGATTGAGCGCCATTTAAGTTAGGCTATTTGATCGGAGAAACCTGCATGTGTCACGTTCGTCGTAAGGAGTGGACCAAAATGCAGTGGGTATATTTATCATCTTCTTATTTATTGAAGGAAAAACACTTAAACAAAACAAACGACGAAAACAGTCCAATAAGGTGCACAGACTATACTGGAAACTACCACCCACAAACACAAGTGAAAAACGAACACACTTAAATATGGCCTCCAATTAGAGACAACGACAACCAGCTGCCTCTAATTGGAGGTCATTGAAAAACACAACATAGAAATAGAAAACTAGAATAAACATACAAATAGAAAATATAGAACATAAATCAAAAACCCCGAAACACACAAAACAAACATCCCCTGCCACGCCCTGACCAAACTACAATAACAAATAACCCCTTTTACTGGTCAGGACGTGACAGCATGATGTAAAACGTGTCTGTCTCATTACATTGTCATACATTTTATCTCCAGCCTTTAGGCTACAGAAAAGGCCACATACGCTTTCTACCATATCCTATATCTGCTACATGATTTGTGTTAGATAATTCTTTTGGACGGAACGTTGTTGGAGCACTACAGAGATACATCTCTCCAACAGCATCCTGGAGAGGAGCGCTGGGAATATTTTGCGCCCCTGCTTTTGACAAAGTGGCCACTGCTTATCAAAGGGCGTCATCAGCGCTCACCTAAAAATCATCCCATATGCCACTGGTTGAGAGAAATTGTCATTGTTTTTGGGAAGAATTATGTGAGGTTTTATGTGTTGTTGTTGGAGGTGCGTCTTGGTCAGTTTAGCTCAGAAAATGCCCCCTTCGTCAATCTGCCGCCATAGGCGGTCACCTAATTCTGGCTAATGAGCGAGCTGTTTGTTTACAGCTCCTATACTGTATAAAGCAGGCCTAACTTTCCCCCAGGGGAGCAGCACAGAGGAGTGTTTGTGCCAGTCAGAAGGTGAGGGATGTTCCCACCCCAGAGTGGTTGGCATGAGCAAGATGAGATTCCAGACAAGAGGGCAGTGACCCACAGCTTGCCCTTCACACCCCGCACTGTCTCTGTTTATCTGGTCTTTAGTCTCGTAGTCATTTGACAAGAAACACCTTTGACTCCTTGTATGACTCCCTGGGACTGAAATATGTCTTGTGCCGACTGTGTAATGTTACATTAAACAAAAACCCATGCTAATTGGAGCATTAGTTTTATTATATATCCTTGAAATTGTTTTGTTAATGTGATGTCTCCTTGCAAGGCATTGCTTTTAATAATGTTTCTTTTTGTATGCCTGTATGTATTCTGAATGCTGATGTATAGTGCATATGTGTATAATGCATATACAGTGCATTTGGAAAGTACGTTGCAGCCTTATTCTAAAATGGATTAAATAGATTTTTTCCCTCATCAATCTACACACAATACTCCATTATGACCAAGCAAAAACAGCTTTTTAGAAATGTGCTGATGGCATATCACAGTTTAAATTGAGGAATGCTATTACATTGATATAACAGACAAGGTGCAATGTGTTATTCATTAGAACAGACGTTTCCAAACATTTTTGGCCCACAACCCCACTGTGATATAAAAAAAAATGTGACCCCACCATTTGAAAAAAGTGATGTAATCAACGGCCAATGTTTACTTTTTTAATTGGGCCTAAGACGGTCTATTACAATCAGTATTTCAATCTGTAGGAAGTATCTCTTGAAGTGAGTAAAATGCATCAGAAAGGTATTGGGAAGTTCAATAATTTTGTATGATCTTCTGTGTAGAAAAGAACGTCGTCATTGATTATGTTCTTTTCCCCCCAGTCCGATTTAGTGCCTGGTCTTGTCCACTCTGTTCTGATGAGGCTTGTGGGTATTGTAGAGGGACATGCATGTTTCTGTGAGTCTTTCAGTGATGGTGTCATATTATTTTGTACTTTAAACGGTTCAAAAAATAGAGCCACATTTGTTACAACCGCATCTATCGGATACCGGAGGTTACTGACATAACCCCGGTTCTATGAACCAAGCGCAATTGTATCTATTTTATTTGAGTTCTCTCGCGACCCCATTTTCAAATCAGGCGACCCCTAGTTTGGTAAACGCTGCATTAGAATATGCCCATGCCTCCTTTGCATTTTGAACATGTTGTACTTTGCACATTTTGTAGGCCGACAGCTTCTATTTTATTCTATTCCATTTACACCCTTATCAGGTGGCAATTATCTGCATAATGGTGTAATACATTTTCAACATAAATCTATAAATAGGCCTAAATCTACATAGTATCTTAGAATAAGCAAGTAAGCAGAAGCATGTGGACAATGAACATTTCTATTGCATCTACTCAGGGTTTTGACAATGGACATGTCACCAAGCTCAGTGTTGTGTTGTCACACTATTTTGGGTGACCCAGATCTCCTCTGCAGTGAGTGTGTTTTGATGTGTTACCAAAACAGCGTGTACATACACGGGTGACAGGCAGCAGTGGCTGTGTTATCAAGGGAGCAACTCATCAGTGGGTTTTCTACACAGCATGTCATGGCCTTTTTACAGGACAACCAGGGCTATGTTTAGGCATTACTCCTGCCGACACATTTTGAATGATATAGGCAATTGTGAAAATCATTGTGTGGAAAGTGCTGTGAGTACAGCTAGCCTTTCTGAGCGGGCGTACATGTGATTTATTTGTTCAATTACACTGCATTATGAAGTTAATTAATACAATACATTACAGAATTGCTATTATCTTCACTATGCTATGAACATGAGAATCAGTCCTCAATGTCACACGACACATACATTACATGCTCCCTATTTTACTGCACAGATCATGTGAGAGAAATGACCTCGGCACTCCTATCAACGTAAAACCAGATTCTGTGAAGTACATACCTACAGGTCGCACCAGGACATAAATCCAGCCATCATTACATGTCCCTCCCTCACTGAGCATACAGTATACATTAACCATGAGTAATGCCCCTCGTACATGCATGAGGACTTGTTTGTTGGAAACTGGCATATGGCACAACGTTAGTTATTCTTTTTTTCTAATCAAATAATTAGGTGGGTGCTTACACTGAGTATACACAACATTAGGAACACCTGCTCTTTCCCTGACAGACTGACCAGGTGAATCCAGGTGAAAGCTATGATCCCTTATTGATGTCACTTGTTAAATCCTCTTCAATCAGTGTAGATGAAGGTGAGGAGACAGGTTAAAGAAGGATTTTTAATCCTTGAGACAATTGAGACATGGATTATGTATGTGAGCCATTCAACTCCCACTGACACACCCTCTGAGAGTGGTTTTAAAGTGATAATACACACCAAATCACAAATTCGTATGATTAACAGTGTTAAATAACAGTAATATGCGAAAACAATGTTTTTTTGTGAACAAATGTTTCATTTTGCCGTTATAACAAGGTTGGTAGCAACGTGAAAATAGTTGTGGAAATCTGTTGCAGCTCAAGTCGACTACAAACCCCACAATGCAATGCTCTCTCTAGGCTGGCTGGCTAGCTTGGTAGCGAGCTAGCAAACGTAGCTACACACAAGAACACCAAAGTCAATATCAGCATGTGAAGTAGCTAGCTAGCCAGCTGTAAAATCGCGATCAATTTAGGAGTCTATCTCACCGAGTGAAATTTATAGTCCGTCCTCTGCCCAGAGAGAGTGCAGAGTATGTTGCTATGGCAACAACTGCCCTTTCCCACAGACGCACATGGCGCATTGCGAGATGGTACTTGGAGAAACTGAGTTGAATAATTTGGTACACTGTTTAGATTTAGCACATCTAAGCGAAATATATATATATATATATATATATATATATATATATATATATATATATATATATATATATATATATATATATATATATATAATGAAATAAATTCATTAAGCCCTAATCTATGGATTTCACATGGGGGCCCAGCCATGGGTGGGCCTGGGAGGGCATAGGCCCACCCACATGGGAGCCAGGTCCACCGACTGGGCAGCCAGGCCCCCCTCCCCCCCACCTCAGATGATCCCGCAG
Organism: Salmo salar; assembly: GCF_965601325.2. NCBI lineage: Eukaryota > Metazoa > Chordata > Actinopteri > Salmoniformes > Salmonidae > Salmo > Salmo salar. Next base: position 25,775,858 of record NC_138304.1, read on the forward strand.
GTGAAGAAGCCGGATGTGGCGGTCCAGGGCTGGCGTGGTTACGTGTGATCTGCAGTTGTGAGGCCGGTTGGACGTACATTCAAATTCTCTAAAACGACGTTGGAGGGGCTTATGGTCGTGAAATGAACATTCAATTCTCTGACAATAGCTCTGTTGGACATTGCTGCAGTCAGCATGCCAATTGCATGCTCCCTCAAAACTTGAGACATCTGTGGCATAGTGTGACAAAACTGCACATTATAGAGTGGCCTTTTATTGTCCCCAGCACAAGATGCACCTGTGTAATGATCATGCTGTTTAATCAGCTTATTTTATTTCAGCTCATAGAAAACGGGACCAACACTTTACATGTTGCGTTTATATTTCTGTTCAGTATACTTTGTCATGACGATGTAAACGATATAGCACTGCATTGTTTGTATGTTTTTGAGGTGTCAAGCTAAAGAGAAGCCAGTGCTTACTACATTAGTGCTGGAAATGCTCCAATGCTACACTTTTGCCCAATGTTATCAAGTGTACCATGTCTTATGCATATTTGATGAGGCCATGAGGGCTGTGTGGTGGTATGCACTAGGGCCTTGGAGCGGAGCAGAGCAGGTAGAGGCTAGTGCTAGGCTAGAATCCTACCCAATGTTTTCCCTTTTAAAACGCCACATTTTGGACATCTTCTTCATAACAGCTGTTAACACATTTCTCTGTCTGACAACTGCTCATTATTGAGTAATAATGAAATAGTAACATGAAAAATAATAATATAAAGACAGAAATAACAAAGTTATTCACATCTGGAGTTTATATTTTTATTTCACATCCGCATTCCCCCAGCTGTGTTGACAAAAACAATTTAACAGTGGAGTACTATTGCTTAAGGGCTATACTCTAAATATCTAACCTACTACTTAACCATCTCTCACTGCTGCTCTGGATTTGCTTTTGCTCTTTAACATAATGTAAACAATTCACTAATGAGTACTTTGTAATCTACTGTGCCTTCAGAAAGTATTCACACCCCTTTACTTTTTCCAAATGTTGTTGTTAAAGCCTGAATATAAAATTGATTAAATTGAAATTTTGTGTCACTGATCTATACGCAATAGATGTGGTAAAGAGGTCAATGGGGAACGCAGGCCGTGGGGGCTAGAAGAAGGACGACGGATTGGCGCACATTCAACAAACTGACCTAACAAAGTGGATATTAGTCAAATCCGTCATGATTTATGTATTATAACAGGCCCACAATGTTGTTACTAACGTCTGATTTGGAGATACATGTATTTGGCTGTTTTTGATTTAGAAGTAGTCCCTTTTCAGGTTTAGAAGAAATGACTGCTAAATTCTAACTCCCGTCAGTGTAAGCTGGTAGCATAGCTATATTAGCATAGATAAATCAGTGGTGGTAGTCAAAGTTGTTTTTAACTGTAGTGGAGTTGATTGGTGACGATGATATGAACATGTATGGGGGTTGACATCCATACAAGCATTATACTCCGATTTTCACCTCAACATAGTGTGAAATACACACATAAACAATAGCCTAAATGTAGGTTATTTTGGTGGGGGCAATTTGGAGATTCGGGATCTTTCCCCCACGGCATCCTTCCCTCACGAGTTTCCATGGTATTTCCATTGTTTTGGTCGAGTTCCATTGACCTTTTTACCACATCTATACCCCATAATGTCAAATTGGAATTTTGTTTGTAGAACATTTTAGAAATGTATAAAAAATGTCAAGCTGAAATATCTTGAGTCGATAAATATTCAACCCCTTGTTATGCCAAGCCTGAATAAGTTCTGGAGTAAAAATGTGTTTAACAAATCACATAATAAGTTGCATGGACTGATTCCGTGTTCAGTAATAGTGATTAACATGATACAATTATCTGTAAGGTCCATCAATGGAGTAGTGAATTTCAAACAAGAGATTCAAGCACAAAGAACGGGTCTTTCAATGCCTTGCAAAGAAGGGCCAATTGGTAGATACAGTATATAAAAATATATGTATATATACAAAACTGCTGAATATCCTTTGATGGTAAAGCATGGTGAAGTTGTTAATTAGGCTTTGGATGGTGTATCAATATACCCAGTCATTACAAAGATACAAGCGTCCTTCCTAACTCAGTTGAGGAAGGAAACTGCTCAGGGATTTTACCAAGAGACCAATGGTGAGTTTAATGGTTGTGATATGAGAAAACTGAGGATGGATCATTGTAGTTCAAATCAAATCAAATCAAATGTATTTATATAGCCCTTCTTACATCAGCTGATATCTCAAAGTGCTGTACAGAAACCCAGCCTAAAACCCCAAACAGCAAGCAATGCAGGTGTAGAAGCATGGTGGCTAGGAAAAACTCCCTAGAAAGGCCAAAACTTGGAAGAAACCTAGAGAGGAACCAGGCTATGAGGGGTGGCCAGTCCTCTTCTGGCTGTGCCGGGTGGAGATTATAACAGCACATGGCCTAGATGTTCAAATGTTCATAAATGACCAGCATGGTCAAATAATAATAATCATAGTAGTTGTCAAGGGTGCAACAAGTCAGTAACACAAGAGTAAGTGTCAGTTGGCTTTTTCATAGCCGATCTTTGAGAGTATCTCTACCGCTCTTGCTGTCTCTAGAGAGTTGAAAACAGCAGGTCTGGGACAGCAGGTCTGGGACAGGTAGCACGTCCGGTGAACAGGTCAGGGTTCCATAGCCGCAGGCAGAACAGTTGGAACTGGAGCAGCAGCACGGCCAGGTGAACTGGGGACAGCAAGGAGTCATCAAGCCAGGTAGTCCTGAGGCATGGTCCCAGGGCTCAGGTCCTCCGAGAGAGAGAAAGAGAGAATTAGAGAGAGCATATTTAAATTCACACAGGACACCGGAAAAGACAAGAGAAATACTCCAGATGTGACAGACTGACCCTAGCCACCCGACACATAAACTACTGCAGCATAAATACTGGAGGCTGAGACAGGAGGGGTCAGGAGACACTTTGGCCCCATCCGATGAAACCCCCGGACAGGGCCAAACAGGTAGGATTTAACCCCACCCACTTTGCCAAAGCACAGCCCCCACACCAAAGCTTTATGTTTGGGGCAAATCCAACGCAACACATCACTGAGTACCACTCTTCATATTTTGAAGCATCGTGGTGGATGCATCATGTTATGGGTATGCTTGTCATTGGCAAGGACTAGGGAATTTTTTTAGGATAAAAAGAAACAAAATATAGTTATAAGCACAGGCAAAATCCTAGAGGAAAACCTGGTTCAGTCTGTTTTCCAACAGACACTGGGAGACATTCACCTTTCAGCAGGACAATAATCTAAAACACAAGGACAAATCTACACTGGAGTTGCTTACCAAGATGACATTGAATGTTCCTGAGTGGCCTAGTTACGGTTTTGACTTAAATTGTCTTGGAAATCTATGGCAAGATATGAAAATGGCTGTCTAGCAATGATCAACAATCAAATTGACAGAGCTTGAATAATTTTTTTAAGAACAATGGGCAAATATTATACAATCCAGGTGTGCAAAACAATTAGACACTTACCCCAAATGACTCGCCGCCAAAGGTGTTTCTACAAATTATTGACTCAGGGGTGTGAATACTTATGTAAATTAGATATTTCATTTTCAATACATTTGCCTAAATGTATAAAAACAAGTTTTCACTGTCATTATGGGGTATTGTGTATGTGGATGGGTGAGAGAAAAAAATTATATTTAATACATTTTGAAATCAGACTTTAACACAACAAAATGTGGAATACGTCAAAGGGTATGAATACTTTCTGAAGGCACTTTACTAGGGGGTCAGCCACAAATCCTTGGTTTATGTCAAATCTCAAACTCTACAGATGATGACTCACCCAATAAGGTACATGAACTGCCATTGATTTTGTGGGTACTGTTCGCTCTCACTGTTATTGGGGTTGTTTTGGAGTTTAAACACATCCATTGTAACATTACTGCGTAAGTGTAAGACTCCTAATTGACAGCTTTGAGTGATAACAGTAATCTGTGCAGAGCGGAGATGACACCACAAACAACATAACAGGGATTGAACATATTACTCATCATCGCTGCAGCAATAGCCGCCGATGCCAATAAAGTGATAAATAACTTGTACTGGCCAGTATCAATGTTGTTTACGACATTTAGTCTTAATATATCTGTCATGGGGGAGACGGTCCTGGTAGAGAGACTAACTAGCTATTTTATAATGAATTATGCACTGAAAGATTAGCTAGGAGCCACATCAAGAGCCATCACGCTATTCAAATTTGAACATATACATGCTGTAGACATTTGTTGCCAGCACATTTGTAGGGCTTTACTGGTGTGTTGGTTAACTCTAAAAGCCTAAAAGAGTTATCAGCATCCATTTAGTGTCCAAGGGTATGGAATTAACTATTCATTAGACACTGGCTTCTAAACCATTATCTTGATCCCGTGTTGACGTTCTCTAGTGCTAAAGCCTGGTTCGACTTCACATATAGGCTATTGTGCTCTTTTTATGCTCTTTTTAGCTCAGACATGTTATTGTAAATAAAATCCTGCATTATTTTTTATTCGAAATTATGTTGCCTTGCCTTTAATGTTAGTGAGAGAAGTGCTAAACTTGTGTGGGCTTTCTAAAGGTTAATCTGTCTTTGTTTGACCTCATGCCTCTTAACAGTGTGGTGTTTCAGCCGTCTAGAGTGGCCTATTCTTAATGTAGAGATGATAAGGCTTCTAAAGCTTTCACCAACTAGCCTACTCCTCCATGAGGTCAGTCTTGCTCTGGTGAATATTTTACAAGAATTATAACTGTACTGTTGGATGTACAAAATTGTTCTTTGAGACAGCATTTGCCATTTCGATTGAAATACAGAGGATCTTCGCCAAGTCAATTTATTACTGAACTTACAACTACAGGTCAGTCAATATGTTATAGTATTTGAAGTTTGCCTTAGAAGTCATATTGGGAAGTCATATTGGCTGTAAACTACTAGGGAGTTACAGCAATAGCAGAATATTTGGTACACCATTTATAGCTTCCTCATCAAACAGACAGCATCACTGTATTATTTTTGTGTGCAAGTCTGCGAGACAACCAATGAGTGAGTCCAGACTGGGTGAGAGAGAGTTGGTTCTGACGTTGATAGAGGTGTTCCATCCCACTGCCCCCCTTCCACTGCCCTCCTGGCACTAAGACCGCACGAGCTGTATAAGTCCATAAGCAAACAATAAAATGCTATTCCAGAAGCGCCGCTCCTAGTGGCCTGGAACTTTAATGCAGAGAAACTTAAATCCGTTTTGCCTAATTTCTTCCAGCATCTCACATGTGCAACCAGAGTAAAAAAATTATAGACTGCCCAGTGACGTGAGCCTACCAGATGGGCTAAATGCCTTTTATGCTCGCTTCGAGGCAAGCAACACTGAAGCATGCATGAGAGCACCAGCTGATCCGGACGACGGTGTAATCTCGCTCTCCGTAGCCGATGTGAGCAAGACCTTTAAACAGGTCAACATTCACAAGGCCGCGGTGCCAGTCAGATTACCAGGACGTGTACTCAGAGCATGCGCTGATCAACTGGCAAGCGTCTTCACTGACATTTTCAACCTCTCCCTGACCGAGTCTGTAATACCTACAAGCAGACCACCATAGTCCCTGTACCCAAGAAACCGAAGGTAACCTGCCTAAACCACCCCATAGCACTCACGTCGGTAACCATGAATTGCTTTGAAAGGCTGGTCTTGGCTCACATCAACACAATCATCCCGGAAACCCTAGACCCACTCCAATTCACATACTGCTCCTACAGATCCACAGATGACGAAATCTCAATCGCACTCCACACTGCCCTTTCCCACCTGGACAAAAGGAACACCTATGTGAGAATGATGTTCATTGACTACAGCTCAGCGTTCAACACCATAGTGCCCACAAAGCTCATCACTAAGCTAAGGACCCTGGGACTAAACACCTCCCTCTGCAACTGGATCCTAGCCTGTTAGGGCTAGGGGGCAGTATTGACACGGCTGGATAAAAAAACATACCCGATTTAATCTGGTTACCACTCCTACCCAGTAACTAGAATATGCATATACTTATTACATATGGATAGAAAACACCCTAAATTTTCTAAAACTGTTTGAATGGTGTCTGTGAGTATAACAGAACTCATTTGGCAGGCAAAACCCTGAGACATTTTCTGACAGGAAGTGGATACCTGATGTGTTGTATTACCTTTAAACCTATCCCATTGAAAAACACAGGGGCTGAGGAATATTTTGGCACTTCCTATTGCTTCCACTAGATGTCACCAGCCTTTACAAAGTGTTTTGAGTCTTCTGGAGGGAGATCTGACCGAACAAGAGCCATGGAACGATGATGGCCCATTAGACACCTGGCGCGCGAGTTCATGTTGGGTACCCTCGTTCCAATACGTTATAAAAGAGTATGCATTCGTCCACCTTGAATATTATTCATGTTCTGGTTAAAAAAGGCCCTAATGATTTATGCTATACAACGTTTGACATGTTTGAACGAACGTAAATATATTTTTTCCCCTCGTTCATGACAAGAAGTCCGGCTGGCTTAGATCATGTGCTAACAAGACGGAGATTTTTGGACATAAATGATGAGCTTTTTTGAACAAAACTACATTCGTTATGGACCTGTGATACCTGGAAGTGACATCTGAGGAAGAGAATCAAAGGTAATGGATTATTTACATAGTATTTTCGATTTTAGATCTCCCCAACATGACGTCTAGTCTGTATCGCAACGCGTATTTTTCTGGGCGCAGTGCTCAGATTATTGCAAAGTGTGATTTCCCAGTAAGGTTATTTTTAAATCTGGCAAGTTGATTGCGTTCAAGAGATGTAAATCTATAATTCTTTAAATGACAATATAATATTTTACCAATGTTTTGTAATTTTAATTATTTAATTAGTGGTGCTGACTTGACTGCCGGTTATTGGAGGGAAACGATTTCCTCAACATCAATGCCATAGTAAAACGCTGTTTTTGGATATAAATATGAACTTGATAGAACTAAAAATGCATGCATTGTCTAACATAATGTCCTAGGAGTGTCATCTGATGGAGATTGTAAAAGGTTAGTGCATCATTTTAGCTGGTTTTATGGTTTTGGTGACCCTGTCTTTGAATTGACAAAACATTACACACAACTCTTGTAAATGTACTGTCCTAACATACTCTAAATTTATGCTTTCGCCGTAAAACCTTTTTGAAATCGTAAAACGTGGTTAGATTAAGGAGATGTTTATCTTTCAAAGGGTGTAAAATAGTTGTATGTTTGAAAAATTTGAATTTTGACATTTATTTGGATTCAAATTTGCCGCTCTTGAAATGCACCTGCTGTTGATGGAGTGCACCACGGGTGGCACGCTAGCGTCCCACCTAGCCCATAGAGGTTAGACTTCGACGGGCCGCACCCAGGTGGTAAGGATAGGCAACAACACATCTGTCAAGCTGATCCTCAATACAGGGGCCCCTCAGGGGTGCGTGCTTAGTCCCTTCCTGTACTCACTGTTCACCCATGACTGAATGGCCAAGCACGACTTCAACACCATCATTAAGTTTGCTGACGACACAATAGTGGTAGGCCTGATCACTGATAACGATGAGACAGCCTATAGGGAAGAGGTCAGAGACCTGGCATTGTGGTGCCAGGATAACAACCTCTCCCTCAACGTGAGCAAGGCAAAGGAGCTGATCGTGGACTACAGAAAAAGGAGGGCCGAACACGCCCGCATTCACATCGATGGGGCTGTAGTGGAGCGGGTCGAGAGTTTCAAGTTCCTTGGTGTCCAAACACACCAAGACAGTCGTGAAGAGGGCACGACAACGCCTTTTCTCCCAAAGATTTGGTCCCCAGTTCCTCAAAAAGTTCTACAGCTGCACCATCAAGAGCATCTTTACCGGTTGCATCATCACCTGGTATGGCAACTGCTCGGCATCCGACCATAAGGTGCTACAGAGGGTAGTGCGTACGGCCCAGTACATCACTGCGGCCAAGCTTCCTGCCATCCAAGACCTAAATACTAGGCAATGTCAGAGGAAGGACCAAAAAATTGTCCAAGATTCCAGTCACCCAAGTCGCAGACTGTTCTCTCTGCTACCGCACGGCAAGCGGTACCGGAGTGCCAAGTATACGTCCAAAAGGCTCCTTAACAGCTTCTACTCCCAAGCCATAAACTGCTGAACAATTAATCAAATTGCCACCTTGACTATTTACATTGACACCTCCCCTCCCCCCCTTTGATTTTACACTGTTGCTATTCACTGTTTATTATATATGCATAGTCCATTTAACCCTACCTACATGTACAAATTACCTCGACTAACCTGTACCCCCGCACATTGACTCGGTATCGGTACCCCCTGTATATAGCCTCGTTATTGTTATTAATATTGACTCCTGAACATCTAATCAAATTCCTACCCAGACATTGCCCCCCTCTTTTACACCGCTGCTACTCTCTGTTGTTATCATCCATGCATAGTCACTTTAATAACTCTACCTACATGTACATATTACTGCGACTAACCGGTGCCCCCGCACATTGACTCTGTACCGGTACCCTTCTGTATATAGTCTCGCTGTTGTTATTTTACTGCTGCTTTTTAATTACTTGTTAATTGTATTTATTATTCTTATGCATATTTTTTTAAACTGCATTGTTGGTTAGGGACTCGTAAGTAGAGGTCGACCGATTATGATTTTTTAACGCCAATACTGATACCGATTATTGGAGGACCGAAAACGGCCGATACCGATTAATTGGCCGATTTTTTTAATTAAAAATATATATATTTATTTGTAATAATGACAATTACAACAATACTGAATGAACACTTTTATTTTTACTTAATATAATACATCAATAAAATCAATTTAGCTTCAAATAAATTATGAAACATGTTCAATTTGGTTTAAATTATGCAAAAACAAAGTGTTGGAGAAGAAAGTAAAAGTGCAATATGTGCCATGTAAAAAAGCTAACGTTTAAGTTCCTTGCTCAGAACATGAGAACATGAGAAAGCTGATGGTTCCTTTTAATATGAGTCTTCAATATTCCCAGGTAAGAAGTTCTAAGTTGTAGTTATTATAGGAATTATAGGACTATTTCTCTCTATACAATTTGTATTTCATATACCTTTGACTATTGGATGTTCTTATAGGCACTTTAGTATTGCCAGTGTGACAGTATAGCTTCTGTCCCACTCCTCGCTCCTACCTGGGCTCGAACCAGGAACACATCGACAACAGCCACCCTCGAAGCATCGTTACCCATCGCTCCACAAAAGCCACGGCCCTTGCAGAGCAAGGGGAACAACTACTTCAAGGTCTCAGAGCGAGTGACGTCACCGATCGAAATGCTATTAGCGCGCACCCCGCTAACTAGCTAGCCATTTCACATCGGTTACACCAGCCTAATCTCGGGAGTTGATAGGCTTGAAGTCATAAACAGCTCAATGCTTGAAGCACAGCGAAGAGCTGCTGGCAAACGCACGAAAGTGCTGTTTGAATGAATGCATACGAGCATGCTGCTGCCTACCACCGCTCAGTCAGACTGCTCTATCAAATATCAAATCATAGACTTAATTATAACATAATAACACACAGAAATACAAGCCATAGGTCATTAATATGGTCAAATCCGGAAACTATCATTTTGAAAACAAAATGTTTATTCTTTCAGTGAAATACGGAACCGTTCTGTATTTTATCTAACGAGTAGCATCCATAAGTCTAAATATTCCTGTTACATTGCACTACCTTCAATGTGATGTCATAATTACGTAAAATTCTGGCAAATTAGTTCGCAAACGGGCCTGGCGGCCCAAACTGTTGCATATACCCTGACTCTGCGTACAATGAACGCAAGAGAAGTGATACAATTTCCCTAGTTTAATATTGCCTGCTAACCTGGATTTATTTTAACTAAATATGCAGTTTTAAAAAAATATACTTCTGTGTATTGATTTTAAGAAAGGCATTGATGTTTATGATTAGGTACATTCGTGCAACGATTGTGCTTTTTTCGCAAATGCTCTTGTTAAATCATCCTCCGTTTGGCGAAGTTGGCTGTCTTTGTTAGGAAGAAATAGACTTCACACAGTTCGCAACGAGCCAGGTGGCCCGAACTGCTGCATATACCCTGACTCTGTTGCACAGAACGCAAGAGAAGTGACACAATTTCCCTAGTTAAAAGAAATTAATGTTAACAGGCAATATTAACTAAATATGCAGGTTTAAAAATATATACTTGTGTATTGATTTTAAGAAAGGCATTGATGTTTATGGTTAGGTACACATTGGTGCAACGACAGTGCTTTTTTCGCGAATGCGCTTGTTAAATCACCCGTTTGGCGAAGTAGGCTATGATTCAATGATAAATTAACAGGCACCGCATCGATTATATGCAACGCAGGACAAGCTAGATAAACTAGTAATATCATCAACCATGTGTAGTTAACTAGTGATTATGTTAAGATTTATTGTTTTTTATAAGATACGTTTAATGCTAGCTAGCACCTTACCTTGGCTCCTTGCTGCACTCGCATAACAGGTAGTCAGCCTGCCACGCAGTCTCCTCGTGGAGTGCAATGTAATCGGCCATGATCGGTGTTCAAAATGCTGATTACCGATTGTTATGAAAACTTGAAATCGGCCCTAATTAATCGGCCATTCCGATTAATCGGTCGACCTCTACTCGTAAGTAAGCATTTCACTGTTGTATTCGGCACATGTGACTAATCAAATTTGATTTGAATTTACATTGCAGCTTGGGCATCTATTTATCTGCTAGGCTTGATCCAAGCAGTAATCTGTGATATCAGGTGCTTTCCCCTTGATGTTTCCACCTGTGATCCCGCCTAGGGATCGAGCAGCGCATAGGGTGTTAGCCCTTAGGCTAAAGGCTCAGTCGGTTTACTTACAAACCACCCACCTCTCTGCTTGGCTCAGACAATTCTCTCTCTGCTTGATTGAAAAAACCTATCAAATTGAAGTTGTTCGCGGTGGAGGTTTTGATGGGCCACAGAGAGTCATTTCCTCTTTGTCTCTTTCTTCTTGCATGCCCAGTCAAGCCATTTTATTATTAGGGGTTCACATCGAAGCTCAAGCATAGATTGGTAATTTGGCACACAGAAACTAGAAGCCATGAGTAACTTGGTCAAAAGGACGGGCACCGATTGACCTATAGGTGGCGCTGTTATACGTAGTCTCACTTAAATCCTCATGTCCACCACCTTGTTTGACCCAGAGAGTTGAACCATTGTATGTAGATGTCTTTCCTCATGCTGATCAAACCCATAAGGTCCGCCAGGATATATTTTCCTCCATCTTGGACATTTTGGAAAATAACACCAAATTCAATGTGTAGGCCCATGGTACGTCTCTTCACTTAGTTTGAAAAAAGCTTAGGGATTGGTTAAGATAAGGCTGAGTTTTTGATAAATCAGGAAATCAGATTATACTTTACTTTTACTTCACTACATTCCTAAAGAAAAGTATGTACTTTTTAATCCATACATTTTCCCTGACACCCAAAAGTACCCGTTACGTTTTGAGTGTTTAGCAGGAGAGAAAATGGTCTAATTCACACTTATCAAGAGAACATCTGTCACGTCCTGACCAGTAGAGGGTGTAGTTGGGTCAGGACGTGGCAGAAGGGAGTAAGTGTTTTATTGTTTCATTTAATTTTGGCCGTGTGACTTCCAATCAAGCACAGCTGTAGAGGGTTGTGGTTGATTGGGAGTCACACATAAGTTGCCTACGTTTCCGTTGTGGGGTGTGGGTAATTGTGCTTGTCACTGTTGTTGCACCTGACAGGACTGTGTTGGCTGTCAGTTTTGTTGTTTTGTTAATTGCATAGTGTTCGTAACATTAAAAATGACGAACCCTAACTCCGCCGCATTTTGGTCCACTTCTTCCGTAGACAGCCGTTACAGAATTACCCACCAAACCAGGACCAAGCGGCGGAAGAGGAAGGAGCAGCAGGACTACTGCGTTATGGACAAATGGACATGGGAACAGATCCTGGACGGAGAGGGACCATGGACTCAGGCTGGGGATTATCGCCTCCCGCAGTGGGAGATTGAAGCGGCGAGAGCGGAGAGGCGATACTACGAGGAGAGAGAGCGCAACGAGCGCGAGAGGCAGCCCCAATATTTTTTTGGGGGGGGGCACACGGGACAGTCGGTGGAGCTGAGGTCGGAACCAGAGCCAGTCGGGATGACATTGGAGGTGAGCGAGGGCTATGAGACAGAGACTGTGACGGGGTTAATGGGAAAATTAGGAGAGAGAGAGATGAGAGAGCTGCTAGTGTGGTGCATAAAGTACGGCATTCGCCCTAATGAGCGTGTCGTGGGTATGATGTCACCTGAGGCAGCTCTCCATACTCGTCCTGAGGTGCGTGCTGGTTGTCTGGTAAAGACTGTGCCTGCGCCCAGAAACAGGCCTCCTCCATGTCTTCCCAGCCCTGCACATCCTGTACCTACACCCAGAACCAAGCCTCCTGCATGTCTTCCTATCCTGGTCAAGCCCGTGCCTCCTCCACGGACCAGTACTCCAGTGGGTCTCCCTATCCTGGTCAAGCCCGTGTCTCCTCCACGGACCAGTCCTCCAATGGATCTCCCTATCCTGGTCAAGCCCGCCAGTCAACAGTCGCCAGAGAGGCCGGACTGCCCTGAACTGCCGGAGTGGCCGGACTGCCCTGTTCTGCCGGAGTGGCCGGACTGCCCTGTTCTGCCGGAGTGGCCGGACTGCCCTGTTCTGCCGGAGTGGCCGGACTGCCCTGTTCTGCCGGAGTGGCCGGACTGCCCTGTTCTGCCGGAGTGGCCGGACTGCCCTGTTCTGCCGGAGTGGCCGGACTGCCCTGTTCTCTGCCGGAGTGGCCGGACTGCCCTGTTCTGCCGGAGTGGCCGGACTGCCCTGTTCTGCCGGAGTGGCCGGACTGCCCTGTTCTGCCGGAGTGGCCGGACTGCCCTGTTCTGCCGGAGTGGCCGGACTGCCCGGTTCTGCCAGAGGTGCCCGCCTGCCCTGATCTGCCAGGGTGCCCGGCCTGTCAGGATCAGCCCGAGTGGTCCTCCTGCCCTCCGGTCCAGCCCGAGTGGTCCTCCTGCCCTCCGGCCCAGCCCGAGTGTTCCTCCTGCCCTCCGGCCCAGCCCGAGTGTTCCTCCTGCCCTCCGGCCCAGCCCGAGTGTTCCTCCTGCCCTCCGGCCCAGCCCGAGTGTTCCTCCTGCCCTCCGGCCCAGCCCGAGTGTTCCTCCTGCCCTCCGGCCCAGCCCGAGTGGCCCGCATGCCTTCCGGCCCAGCCCGAGTGGCCCGCATGCCTTCCGGCCCAGCCCGAGTGGCCCGCATGCCTTCCGACCCAGCCCGAGTGGTCCGTCTGCCAGGGTCAGCCCGAGTGGCCAGTCTGCCCGGCGCAGCGATCGGCGCCAACAGAGTGGGTGACGCCGAAGGTGGAGCGAGGTCCACGTCCTGCACCTGAGCCACCTCCAGGATAGGTGGGTTGGGGAGGGAGGGTGTAGCACAGTGCCGTCGGTGACGGCAGCCACCCTCCCTTCCCTCCCTTATTGTTTAGGTGTTCCTTTTTGTTGGGGATTTTTTTTGTGTTTTCCTTTTTGTAGGTGCATCCCGGGGTCTGCACCTTGAGGGGGGGGTACTGTCACGTCCTGACCAGTAGAGGGTGTAGTTGGGTCAGGACGTGGCAGAAGGGAGTAAGTGTTTTATTGTTTCATTTAATTTTGGCCGTGTGACTTCCAATCAAGCACAGCTGTAGAGGGTTGTGGTTGATTGGGAGTCACACATAAGTTGCCTACGTTTCCGTTGTGGGGTGTGGGTAATTGTGCTTGTCACTGTTGTTGCACCTGACAGGACTGTGTTGGCTGTCAGTTTTGTTGTTTTGTTAATTGCATAGTGTTCGTAACATTAAAAATGACGAACCCTAACTCCGCCGCATTTTGGTCCACTTCTTCCGTAGACAGCCGTTACAACATCCCTGGTCATCCCTACTGCCTCTGATCTGGTGGACTCACTAAACACATGCTTCGTTTGTAAATTATGTCTGCGAGTTGGAGCGTGCCCCTGGCTATCTGCTTTGCCTAATATAAGGAATTTGAAATGATTTATACTTCTACATTTACTTTTGATACTTTATGTGTTTAAAACCACATACTTTTAGACTTTTACTCAAGTAGTTTTTTTTACTGCGTGTTCTTTCACTTGTACTTGAGTTATTTTCTATAAAGGTATCTTTACTTTTACTCAAGTATGACAATTGGGTACTTTTCCCACCACTGCTCCACAATGGCTTATCAACTTGAAACTTAGGGTCATCAAAGACATTCCCATGAAGAACCGTGTTAAGTTTGGCATTGATATCTTAAAGATAATAGAAATTGACTTTTTTGACTATGTAACGCTCATGCTTAAAATAATAATAACTAAATAATAATAACTATCTAGTTAATAACTATCTGACTTTCTGGACTAAAAGTCAGATTCACTCCAAATTTGGTCTTTGGACTCATCACAATAGTCCCTAAAGAGTTTGAGAAAATAACGATTATGCCTTCAAAGTTTGCCACACTAAACCAGTAGATGCATATTAGCATATGCAAAACATATAGGACCAAATGACACCATATTTGGATTGTAAAAAAATCAGATTTTATGTGTCCATTTAAACCACTGCAAATCCACTTCACAGTGGTCTATCAACTTGAAACTTGTCATCACTATCATGCACTTGGTGAAAATCTGTTAATGTGCCCTTGAGCAAGGTACTTAACCCTAATTGCTCCTGTATGTCTCGATAAGTGCATCTGCTAAGTGATTAAAATGTAATAGACGTCCTTAAGATGGACAACACTGAACTCATTCTTTGCATATGTAACTTTAATGCTCAAAATCATCTGCAATCATCTTCTCCTCATGAACCATACATCAGATTCACTCCAGATGTTGTATTTAGACTCATTAAATCAGTCTTTAATAAACATGGTCATGTTTTCACTGATTGCACATAGAGAAGATAGTTCCTACATGATAGTGCTTGCTTTGTTATCCAACTGATCTTGTCTCCTTTCTGTCGTCCTGTGAACCATGTTCATTGCTACTCACAGCTATAATTATAAGTGTTTTTCAAATCACATTGTTGGCTGGAATGGGCTATTGGCTACATTGGATTTTACTACCAAAATGGGTGCTGTTGGTTTATTCCTTGATTTGTCTTTTCTTTTCAACATGTACATGACATATAATATACAGATACTGTAGAAAGGATGGACAGACATAATTCGATAAGGCTACTGCTCTTTTCCTGTGTTAGGCCTAATTAACCTGAATGGCAACAAAATATATATTTAATTTTAACATCATGTTTTTCCCTGGTCCTTCCTTAGGTGATAGTGGGAGCCAGTGTGCAGCAGTCCAGGCCCAGGGGAGGGACCGACCGAGTGAATGCCCCAGGCTGTGCAGCGGGGGCGACAGGCTCGACCATGACTCGGCTGATGCTGGGCCGGACCCTGGAGCGCATCTGCAAGGCTGTCCTGCTGCTCTGCCTGGTGCACTTCGTCATCATGATGATCCTCTACTTCGACGTCTACAGCCAGCGCTTCGACCAGATCTTCAGCCGCTTCAACAATGGCCGCAACGCCAGCCGCAACGGACACCACTACTACTACAACCTCAGCCGGCCCAACGCCACCTACGCCAGCTACCTGGCCACCGCAGACCAGCTGCTGCCCACCATACGACCCGAGGGAAACCACACGCCGCCGACTACCAAGCCTATACCACCTTGCCCGGAGATACCCCCTGGTCTAGGTAGTTGAGGAGCCCCTTTTACACTAATGAAATAGTACCCTGTTCACATTACCATGCCGACCCGAACTATACTGTGCTGGCTCAGATATATTTGTTTAACTACTGTGGTTGATGCGTAACCAGACCGGAGCAGTTATTATAGCACAGATCAGATACTATCATCATTAGGAAATCTGAACAAGGGGCTTTGGTAATAGTTAATTACTCTAATTAGTATAGTGTGTTGTAATTTGAAAATAGATGTCAGAGAGATAGAGGCCTGCATGTGTTCGAGCAGCAGGCTCTCTGGCAACCACTTTCTATTCTAAAATGTAGTGGATGGAATGTTTACTCCAATTACTGTAAAAGCTAGTGTTTCTGTGGGTTTTCTGGGCTGCCCGGGTGAAACATAAAATGGATTTACTGTCAGCACTCTCGGCTCTAATATATATTTCATCCAAAGAAACACCACTAGTCCAACGCGACGTTGGAAAGACTAACACAACAGTATTCTTTCAAATACTGGAAAATATAGTCAACTAAGATATATGGCTGTGTGGCGTTAGAGTTATTCCTTTTAGGCTTTCAGCAAACTCAATTTAAAGCTGCTGCGATAGGGAAATCCCAGTTACCTTTGTAAGAATTCCCTTCATCAGCAGAAAACCTCATTAACTTCCTTGTCATTGCGAGGCTTTTCTTGCTCATTATGCCATTAGATATGCCTGCGAGCACAAGGCCTTTGCCACTCAGCTCCTGCTAATGAGTTTTAAGTAGAGGTCTTGAGGGAGTTGTGGGCAAACCAACTCTTTGTCTCATGACCCTCCACTTCTATGCATCTGTTTCCCTCTTTATTTCTCTTGATTGAGGTTTCCACTGACTTTACAGTTGTTGACTGGATGTCTTTAGGAGACACATCAGCACTGAGTGGTTGTTTACTGTTAGACCCCCCCCCACTTGGCCCACACACACACACACACACACACACACACACACACACACACACACACACACACACACACACACACACACACACACACACACACACACACACACCCTCCCTCCTACCCTCAATGAGTGGTTGATGCACTGGCTCTAAAGCTTGTTACAAAGCCTGGGCTTTACCACGGTCCGTAAGTGCATTGTGTGATTGCAAAGAACAGAGCTCCAGCTTTAACTTTCATTCATGACCTCGCATTTTGTCTAGCTAGAATAGATGCAAGCAACGAGGTGCGTTGTGTAATTCTGTTTATCTCAGCGTTGCTCTGTGTGTAGGGTATTCTCAGATAATCACTGTCTTTGCTACAGAGATGTCTGCCTGGGGAAACTGCTGTAGGAAGGCTTAAGTAGCTAATCTGCTGTTGTCTGGGTGGCTTGATGGAGCTGTTTTAATGACCCCACTATGACAGATTCAAAGTGGAAGAAATTAACACTTTGAACCTGACACTTCTCTTGACCATGTAGATAGATCTGAAGTGTGTGTATGAATTAGTGTTACTGTGTTGTTAGGCACATTATGGTAGTTCAACCATTCCATATCAGTAAACTAGTCCGTTTGATACATTTTTGTTGCTGTTGTCGACCAATTATCTACAATGTCAAAATCCCAAATCAGAATAATGATTCATTATCCAGATGAATGTGAATCAACTTTTCATAGAGTCCATAATGAATGCAATTACCCGTTCTGTAATTAGGCTATTTCAATTGAATTAGATTTGATATGACTCTGTGACTGCCACTGCCTTCTCTTTCCCTAGCATGGAGGGAGAGGAGGCTGCGTGGTCTGGTGCTTCATGGCCAGCCCAGGTAGCTAGCTGCCTAGCCTTCCTCCCTCCTTGCCTCTTCTCTCAATGATGGAGTAGGTGCCTGGGGTGGTAATGAATTGCAGACAGAGTCAGAGACTGAGAATGCCTCTGTGTTAGTCACAGCCAGGTGCAGATAGATAGATGATGGTGGAGGGGAGAGGGAGGGAGGCCCCAGGGAGAGGGGGCCATGGCCAGGGCGAGACGGGGGAGACTCCCAACCCAGCTGACAGGTGCTGCTTGTGTTTGGACTTGCGGTGGGCTTCCATTCCATTGCAGCTTTCTCTCTCTCCATCTCCCTCTCTCTCGCACTCTTCCCTCCCTCCCTCCCTCCCTCCCTCCCTCCCTTAAAGGTGCAATATGCAGAAATCGCTTGACCATTTTCTGTCTGTTAAAATTTTAATAGTTTGCCTAATAACAGTTTATATGACAAAACAAGCAATGTATAGTGTAGAGAATCATTGTACCATCTAAACTGCTGTGAAATCTATGTTCAGTAACCTAAAATATTCTATTTCCAGCTGTTTGAAGCTGGTGTACAAAACTGAAAGTAAAAGATACAAAAGCGAAACATAAGAACGGGAAGCATAGAAATAGCGCACAAAGGACAGATCTACCGCTACTTAGACTTGCTTTCAATGAGAATGACAGACCTATAACTCACATTTCTATATGAATTTGGTCAGCTTTAATGGCAGTCAGTCAGCTGTCATTGTGGGTATGCAACCTCTGCAACCTCTTAACAAAACAAATTGTAATGGCAAAATATGGAATATTTGCCTGACAGGGTTGCAGTATTTTACGAATGTTGGAGCTATAACATTTTCCTAGACACTCTTATCCAGAGCGACTTACATTAGTGAATGCATAATTGTTTTTATTTTTCCGCACTGGTCCCCCGTGGGAATCAAACCCACAACCCTGGCATTGCCAGACAGGAGGACTATGCTGGTGCAGTGCTGGTGTTATCACTTCCAACAAATAATGTAATTTAGAACTCATTGAGGCATACACATTTTTTGTTGTTGCCTATATTGGAGTTGGTGTCCATAGGTTTATTGATTTCAGTCTTTTTAACTTCCCTGCTGTACTAATACTAAAGCCAATCCTATGCTGCTGGATGCCGGGCACTGAACCAACCCTAATGCCAAATTCTGCTGGGTTTTCAGTTCAGTCTGAGGGGACTGACACAACTCCCCATCAGAGGAGACAGCTCCAGTCTTTCTCCCTGGCTTGTCATTGGTATTTTTCCCCGTTGGATTACACCAATCACTGCTGTGGTAGTGTTGCTTTCTGAAGGAGGATCATCACTCAGAGAGAGTGCAAAGTTGATGGATGTCTGTTTGCTTAGCATGTAATTACCAGGTCTGGGGTTATACATCTACTACTGTAGGTCAGCTGAACAAAGCCATTACACTGCTTTGAGAAATGACACTGTTCGGAATGTCTACCTGGCTCCATCAAATCAAAATACAAGTCTTGACCTTTTCTGTACTTACACAGTAATGTTTCAGATCCTGAAGGCCACTACATCTGAATTTATCTTCCAGGCCAAAATGTGTCATAGTGCATTAGTTTGGTGTCCAGTGCATGTACAGTTGAAGTTGGAAGTTGAAATACACCTTAGCCAAATACATTTAAACTCCGTTTTTCACAATTCCTGACATTTAATCAGAGTAAATATTCCCTGTCTTAGGTCAGTTAGGATCACCACTTTATTTTAAGAATGTGAAATGTCAGAATAATAGTAGAGAGAATGATTTATTTCAGCTTTTATTTCTTTCATCACATTCCCAGTGGGTCAGAAGTTTACATACACTCAATTTGTATTTGGTAGCATTGTCTTTAAATTGTTTAACTTGGGTCAAACGTTTTGGGTAGCCTTCCACTAGTTTCCCACGATAAGTTGGGTGAATTTTGGCCCATTCCTCCTGACAGAGCTGGTGTAATTGAGTGGGGTTTGTAGGCCTCCTTGCTCACACACGCTTTTTCAGTTCTGCCCACAATTTTTCTATGGGATTGAGGTCAAGGCTTTGTGATGGCCACTCCAATACCTTGACTTTGTTGTCCTTTTGCCACAACTTTGGAAGTATTCTTGGGGTCATTGTCCATTTGGAAGACCCATTTGCGACCAAGCTTTAACTTCCTGACTGATGTATTGAGATGTTGCTTCAATATAGCCACATCATTTTTCTTCCTCATGGTGCCATCTATTTTGTGAAGTGCACCAGTCGCTCCTGCAGCAAAGCACCCCCACAACATGATGCTGCCACCCTTGTGCATCGCGGTTGGGATGGTGTTCTTCGGCTTGCAAGGCTCCCCCTTTTTCCTCCAAACATAACGATGGTCATTATGGCCAAACAGCTCTATTTTTGTTTCATTAGACCAGAGGACATTTCTCCAAAAAGTACAATCTTTGTCCCAATGTGCAGTTGCAAACCGTAGTCTGGCTTTTTTTTTGTGGCAGTTTTGGAGCAGTGGCTTCTTCCTTGCTGAGTGGCCTTTCAGGTTATGTCGATATAGGACGTGTTTTACTGTGGATATAGATACTTTTGTACCTGTTTCCTCCAGCATTCTCACAAGGTCCTTTGCTGTTTTTCTGGGATTGATTTGCACTTTTCACACCAAAGTACGTTCATCTCTAGGAGACAGAACGCGTCTCCTTCCTGAGCGGTATGACGGCTGCGTGGTCCCATGGTGTTTGTACTTGCGTGCTATTGTTTGTACAGATGAACGTGGTACCTTCAGGTGTTTGGAAATTGCTCCCAAGAATGAACCAGACTTGTAGAGGTCTACAATTGTTTTCTGAGGTCTTGGCTGATTTCTTTTGATTTTCCCATGATGTCAAGCAAAGAGGCACTGAGTTTTAAGGTAGACCTTGAAATACATCCACAGGTACACCTCCAATTGACTCAAATGATTTCAATTAGCTTATCAGAAGCTTCTAAAGCCATGACATCATTTTCTGGAATTTTCCAAGCTGTTTAAAGGCACAGTCAACTTAGTGTATTTAACCTTCTGACCCACTGGAATTGTGATACAGTGAATTATAAGTGAAATAATCTGTCTGTAAACAATTGTTGGAAAAATTACTTGTGTCATGCACAAAGTAGAGTTGTTGAAAAACGAGTTTTAATGACTCCAACCTAAGTGTATGTAAACTTCTGACTTCAACTGTATGTGAAGCATAGCCACCAATACAGGAGATCCACCACCAAAGTTCTCAGTATAGTGACCTAGGGCTGGGCAATATATCAAATTAATTTGATTAATTTATATGTATGTTTTTGCGCGATTTTCCAAATGCCTGTATCGGAAGAATCAAGGTTTTGTTATTTTTCGTTTTTAAGACCGTTTATGTCCACTTGTTTTCATGTTGTATTTTTGGTCTTGTCTCTTTCGTTCCTTCTGTGCTGTGTGCATCTCTTCATTTACACCAGAGATCCGTATATAATGAAGAGTTGCATGTCTCCGCCCTAACAATGGGAGTCGTTGTCCCAAACGCGGGAAGGCAGGTGACCAGTTTTTATTCAAAATAAACCCATAGAAATGCATTGGGCTTATTTTGGACAGGTTTTAGGCTTTGCCTCTTCCTCTATGGTTTACACATACCAAGCACCTCCAGCTGCCTCTCACACCAACAAAGTTGAGAGATCACTTCTTCCTCTCTTACAAGTGGTTTCAACTCACTATTTGCATTTGAGGTTTGGTCTAACAGAATCGGTCATAGGGACATTGAGATGATTTTACTGTAAAAGAGTTGAAGTTAACCTTTCTAAAGATACCTTTTTTATGTCTCAACTACTCAGATTGAGAGCAGACACTACTACAACATGAACATTGATGAATATTGAATCTGGAAAATTCATGCTCAGTTCGTTGCGCATGGCATTGTGGTACCATGTCCCGCTAGCAGCATTTTAGCCAAAGACTGTTATATTAGCAGTTTAGTCTGTGTTTTATAAATGTGCAATAAGCATAAAACACAATTATATAAGGAATTGGCAATTCGTTCTTATTCTGAGAAACAAGGTAGGCCACTTGCGTACAGCATCTGAACAAAGTGGACAGGCTAACATGCGTTTCAAACAGTTAGAGACAGACAGAAGGGAGTGTTCATAACAATTCAACTGTTGAACTGTTAGCTAGCAAATAGATCCAAGTTGGTTAAACTTGAAATATAAAGATTAGCTGGCTAATCACTAGCATGTGGGCTTGAGAGATTTTTGATGAGACCTGTGTTCAGTTTCTATAGCCGAAAGCCTGACACAAGAAGATATTTGTGAATGTGCATTATGTATGGTTCTATTTAAATTTGTAATAAAAAAGGTCATTTTTATAGACTGACTTGAAAGCCAGAAATGCAGTGTATTTGACCTTTAATTGTAAAACAACTCTTATTTAGAGAAAACATATTTTTAGATATACAGTACCAGTCAAAAGTTTGGACACACCTACTCATTCCAGGGTTTTTCTTGATTTTGACTATTTTCTACAGTGTACAATACTAGTGAAAACATCAAAACTATGAAATAACACATATGGCATCATGTAGTAACCAAAAAAAGGTTAAACAAATCCAAATATACTTTGTATTTGAGATTCTTCAAAGTAGCCAACCTTTGCCTTGATGACAACTTTGCGCACTCTTGGCACACTCCCTCAAGAGGTAGTCACCTGGAATGCATTTCAATTAACAGGTGTGCCTTATTAACTTCTTAATGCGTTTCAGCCAATCAGTTGTGTTGTGGCAAGGTAGGGTTGGTATACAGAAGATAGCCCTATTTGGTAAAAGACCAGGCCCATATTTTGGCAGTAACAGCTCAAATAAGCAAAGAGAGATGACAGTCCATCATTACTTTAAGACATGAAGGTCAGTCAATCCGGATAATTTCAACATTTCAAGAACTTTGAATGTTTCTTCAAGTGCAGTCACAAAAACCATCAAGCGCTATGATGAAACTGGCTCTCATGAGGACCGCCACAGGAGACCCAGAAGACCTAGAGTTACCTCTGCTGCAGAGGATAAGTTCATTAGTTACCAGCCTCAGAAATCGGCAATTAACTGCACCTCAGATTGCAGGAAAAATAAATTCTTCACAGAGTTCAAGTAACAGACACATCTCAACATCAACTGTGTGAAGACTGCATGAATCAGGTCTTCATGGTCGAATTGCTACAAGGAAACCACTACTAAAGGACATGAATTAGAAGAAGAGATTTGGTTGGGCCTAGAAACACGAGCAATGGACATTAGACCGGTGGAGATTTGTCCTTTGGTCTGATGAGTCCAAATTTGAGTTTTCTGGTTCCAACCGCCGTGTCTTTGTGAGACGAAGAGTAAGTGAACGGATTATCTCTGCATATGTAGTTCCCACCATGAAGCATGGAGGAGGAGGTGTGGGGGTGCTTTGCTGGTGACACTGTCTGTGATTCTTTTTAAATTCAAGGCACACTTAACCAGCATGGCTACCACAGCATTTTGCAGCGATACGCCATCCCATCTCGTTTGCTCTTAGTGGGACTATCATTTGTTTTTCAACAGGACAATGACCCAACACACCTCCAGGCTGTGTAAGGGCTATTTGACCAAGAAGGAGAGTGGGGGAATGCTGCATCAGATGATCTGGCCTCCACAATCACCCGGCCTCAACCCAAATAAGATGGTTTGGGTTGAATTGGACCTCAGAGTGAAGGAAAAGCAGCCAACAAGTGCTCAGCATACAGTGGCAAGAAAGAGTATGTGAACCCTTTGTAATTACCTGGATTTCTCTATAAATTGTTCATAAAATTTGATCTGATCTTCATCTAAGTCACAACAATAGACAAACACTGTCACACCCTGATCTGTTTCACCTGTTTCTGTGATTGTCTCCACCCCCTCCAGGTGTCGCTTATTTTCCCCAGTGTATTTATCCCTGTGTTTCCTGTCTCTCTGTGCCAGTTCGACTTGTATTTTAGTCATGTCAACCAGCGTGTTTTTCCCGTACTCATTTTGCCATTCTCACTGCCTTCAAGCAGCACATCCTTCCCCTAGTCGCCTTCCTCAGGAGGTTAGCAAGACTGTATATGTCTCTGATATCCCCACGGAATACCATGACCTCCTGGAAGTGTTCAGTAAGGCACGTGCTACTTCCCTTCCGCCGCACCGTCCTTATGATTGTGCCATTGATCTTCTCCCAGGCACTTCACCACCTTGGGGTCGGTTGTACTCTCTGTCCGGACCAGAGACCATTGCTATGCAGGAGTACATAGAAGAGTCTCTGGCCACTGGGGCTGTCTGTCCGTCTGCATCTCCTGGGTTTTTCGCAGGGTTTTTCTTTGTGGAGAAGAAGGACAAGACCCTGCGCCCATGCATTGACTACCGGGGACTTAGCAATATCACTGTCAAAAAAACGTTACCCCCTACCTCTCCTCTCCTCGGCGTTTGAACCTCTCCAGGGGTCTACCATGTTTTCCAAGTTGGACCTTCGGAATGCCTACCACCTGGTTCGGATACGCAAGGGGGATGTGTGGAAGACAGCCTTTAACTCAGCCAGTGGACGATATGTCTTCCAGGCTTTGGTCAATGATGTGCTTCGGGACATGCTAAACCGGTTTGTGTTCGTCTACCTGGATGACATCCTGTTTTGTACTCCATGTCAGACAGGTCCTTCAGCACCTCCTGGAGGACTGTTTGTGAAAGCCGAGAAGTGTGAGTTCCACCGCTCTTCTATCACCTAACTGGGATATGTCATTGCTGAGGGCAATGTTCAGATGGATCCTGGAAAGGTGAAAGCAGTGGTGGAATGGCCTCAACCAACGTCCAGGGCGCAGTTGCAACGGTTTCTTGGTTTTGCAAACTTCTACCGCCGTTTCATTCGGGATTACAGCACCCTGGCGGCCCCCATCTCAGCACTCACCTCCCCCAAGGTACCGTTCAAATGGTCTCCAGCTATCGACAAAGCCTTTGTGGACCTGAAGCATCAGTTCATAACAGCACCCATCCTCATCCATCTGGACCCCTTTGTGGTGGAAGTGGATGCTTCG
The DNA here is from genome assembly GCF_965601325.2 of Salmo salar. NCBI lineage: Eukaryota > Metazoa > Chordata > Actinopteri > Salmoniformes > Salmonidae > Salmo > Salmo salar. Next base: position 25,800,506 of record NC_138304.1, read on the forward strand.
GTTTTTGGAGTGGGGGCCATCCTGTCCCAGCGATCATCCCAGGACCAAAAGCTTCATCCCTGTGCTTTCCTGTCCCATCGTAGTTCCTGCTGAGAGGAACTACAATGTTGGCAACCGAGAACTCCTGGCGGTGAAGATGGCGTTGGAGGAGTGGAGGCACTGGCTGGAAGGAGCAGAACAGCCATTTCTGGTGTGAACTGACCATAAAAACGTGGAATATCTCCGTTCAGCCAAGCGCCTCATCTCAAGGCAGGCCCGGTGGGCCCTCCTGTTTACCAGATTCAACTTTACCATTTCCTACCATCCAGGGTCTAAAAATGTGAAGCCTGATGCTCTCTCCCGCCTATACAGTTCCTCTGCCACACCCTCGACTTCCGAAACCATTCTCCCCACCTCATGCCTTGCTGCCACTGTGGATTGTGGTATTGAGAACCTGGTTCACGAGGCGCAACGCTCCCAGCCTGGACCTGAAGAGGGCCCTGCTAACTGACTGTTTGTCCCTAACCCAGTCCAGTCCCGGGTCCTGGAATGGGCTTATTCCTCCAGGCTGACCTGTCATCCAGGGTCCCGTCATACACTAGCTTTCCTTCGACAACATTTCTGGTGGCCCACAATGGTCCCTGATGTCTCTACCTTCGTCACCGCATGCACTGCGTGTGCTCAAAACAAGACTCCATGGCAAGCTCCTTCTGGCCTCATGCAGCTACTACCGGTTCCTCATCGTCCCTGGTCTCATATATCTCTGGACTTTGTCACTGGGCACCCTCCGTCTGACAGCAACACTGTCATTCTGACGGTAGTCGACTTGTTCTCCAAGACTGCCCATTTCATCCCTCTCCCCAAACTACCTTCTGCCAAGGAGATGGCCCAGTTTATGGTGCAGCATCTCTTCCGGATCCTTGGACTCCCAGTTGACATGGTCTCCGATCAGGGTCCTCAGTTCTCGTCTCAGTTCTGGAAGGCATTCTGCACCCTTATTGGGTCGTCGGGCCAGCCTGTCACCCGGATTCCATCCCCAAACTAACGGTCAGTCGGAGCGAGCCAACCAAGACCTGGAGACCACCTTAAGGTGCCTGGTCTCAACCAATCCCACTACCTGGAGCCGTCAACTGGTCTGGGTGGAGTATGCCCGGAACACTCTTCCCAGTTTTGCCACAGGACTCTCCCCTTTCGAGTGCTCCATGGGGTATCAGCCTCCACTCTTCCCTGAACAAGAGCAGGAGGTCAGCGTACCCTCAGCCCAGATGTTTGTCCTCCGCTGTCGACGTACCTGGAGAAGAGCCAGGGCGGCTATTCTCAAGACCAACTCCAGGTATCGTCGACAAGCGGACCATCGCCGGACCCCAGCTCCCCGCTACCGCATTGGGCAGAGGGTATGGCTTTCCACTTGGGATCTACCCCTTCGGATAGAGTCCCGCAAGCTGTCTTCCCGGTTCATTGGTCCTTTTCCCATCTCCAGAGTCCTGAGTTCCACTGCTGTCCATCTTGTGTTCCCCCGTACCCTTCGTATTCACCCTACCTTCCATGTGTCTAGAATTAAGCCTGTGTCTCACTGTCCTTTGTCTTCTATCTCCAGGCCCATCCCTCCCCCCCCGGGTTATCGGTGGCCAGCCAGCATATACGGTGAGACGCCTCCTGAAGGTTTGACCACGGGGCAGGGGTTTCCAGTACCTGGTTGACTGGGAGGGTTATGGCCCGGAGGAGAGGTGCTGGGTCCCTGCTAAAGACATCTTGGACCCGGCCCTCATCGCCGATTTCCACCGCCGACACCCCGGTCAGCCAGGTATGCGCCCAGGTTCGACGCCAGGTGGCGTCAGGTGGCGTCCCTAGGTGTCGAATCCTATGATTGTCGACACCCCCACCGGTGTCGCTTATTTTTCCCAGTGTATTTATCCCTGTGTTTCCTGTCTCTCTGTGCCAGTTCGTCTTGTATGTTAGTCAAGTCAACCATCGTTTTTCCCAATCTCCTTTTGCTATTCTCTTTTTGATATTCTTCCCGGTTTTGACCCCTGCCTGACTCTGGACTATCTTCCCGCCTGATCATCCTGTCTGCCCTGACCTTGATTCTGCCTGCCCTTTGGTACCTTTTGGACTCTGAACTGGTTTTGACCTTTTTGCCTGTCCACGACCATTGTCTTGCCTTACCCTATTGGATGAATTAATATTGTAAGACTCCAACCATCTGCCTCCTGGGTCTGCATCTGGGTCTCGCCTTGTGTCATTATAAACACAGTCTGCTTAAACTTATAACACACAAACAATTATACGTTTTCATGTCTTTATTGAACACACTGTGTAAACATTCACAGGGCAGGGTGGAAAAAGTATGTGAACCTTTGGATTTAATAACTGGTTGACCCTCCTTTGGCAGCATTAACCTCAACCAAATTATTTATGTATTTGTGTATCAGACCTGCACAGTGGTCAGGAGGAATTTTGGACCATTCCTCTTCACGAACTGTTTCAGTTTAGCAATATTTTTGGGATGCCTGGTGTGAACCGCTCTCGAGGTCATGCCACAGGTAGAGGTCAGTACTCTGACTGGGCCACTCCAGAAGCTGTATTTTCTTCTGTTGAAGCCATTCTGTTGTTGATTTACTTCTGTATTCTGGGTCGTTGTCCTGTTGCATCACCAAACTTCTGTTGAGCTTCAATTGGCGGGCAGATAGCCTTACATTCTCCTGCAAAATGTCTTGATAAACATGGGAATTCATTTTCCTGTCGATGATAGCAAGCTGTCAAGGCCCTGAGGCAGCAAAGCAGCCCCAAACCATGTTGCTCCCTCCACCATATTTTACAGTTGGGATGAGGTTTTGCAGTTGGTGTGCTGTGCCTTTTTTTTCTCCACACATAGTGTTGTGTGTTCCTTCCAAACAACTCAACTTTAGTTTAATCTGTCCACAGAATATTTTGCCAGTAGCGCTGTGGAATATCCATGTGCACTTTTGCAAACTTCAGACGTGCAGCAATGGTTTTTTTTGGACAGCAGTGGCTTCTTCCGTGGTGTCCTCCCATGAACACCATTCTTGTTTAGTGTTTAACGTATTGTAGACTCATCAAGAGATGTTAGCATGTTCCAAAGATTTCTGTAAGTCTTTAGCTGACACTCTAGGATTCTTCTTAACCTCATTGAGCATTCTGCGCTGTGCTCTTGCAGATATCTTTGCAGGGCGGCCACTCCTAGGGAGAGTAGCAACAGTGCTGAACTTTCTCCATTAACCTGTTGGGTCTAGGGGGCAGCATTTGCACGTCTGGATAAAAAAAATGTACCCGATTTAATCTGGTTACTAATCCTACCCAGTAACTAGAATATGCATATACTTATTATATATGGATAGAAAACACTCTAAAGTTTCCAAAACTGTTTGAATGGTGTCTGTGAGTATAACAGAACTCATTTGGCAGGCAAAACCCTGAGACATTTTCTGACAGGAAGTGGATACCTGATGTGTTGTATTGACTTTAAACCTATCCCATTGAAAAACACAGGGGTTTAGGAATATTTTGGCACTTCCTATTGCTTCCACTAGATGTCACCAGCCTTTACAAAGTGTTTTGAGTCTTCTGGAGGGAGATCTGACCGAACAAGAGCCATGGAACGGTGATGTCCCATTAGACACCTGGCGCGCTACTTCATGTTGGGTACCCTCGTTCCAATACGTTATGAAAGAGTATGCATTCGTCCACCTTGAATATTATTCATGTTCTGGTTAAAAAAGGCCCTAATGATTTATGCTATACAACGTTTGACATGTTTGAACGAACGGAAATATATTTTTTCCCCTCGTTCATGACGAGAAGTCCGGCTGGCTTACATCATGTGCTAACGAGACGGAGATTTTTGGACATAAATGATGAGCTTTTTTGAACAAAACTACATTCGTTATGGACCTGTGATACCTGGAAGTGACATCTGATGAAGAGAATCAAAGGTAATGGATTATTTACATAGTATTTTCGATTTTAGATCTCCCCAACATGACGTCTAGTCTGTATCGCAACGCGTATATTTCTGGGCGCAGTGCTCAGATTATTGCAAAGTGTGATTTCCCAGTAAGGTTATTTTTAAATCTGGCAAGTTGATTGCGTTCAAGAGATGTAAATCTATAATTCTTTAAATGACAATATAATATTTTAACAATGTTTTCTAATTTTAATTATTTAATTTGTGACGCTGACTTGACTGCCGGTTATTGGAGGGAAACGATTTCCTCAACATCAATGCCATAGTAAAACGCTGTTTTTGGATATAAAAATGAACTTGATAGAACTAAAAATGCATGCATTGTCTAACATAATGTCCTAGGAGTGTCATCTGATGGAGATTGTAAAAGGTTAGTGCATCATTTTAGCTGGTTTTATGGTTTTGGTGACCCTGTCTTTGACTTGACAAAACATTACACACAACTCTTGTAAATGTACTGTCCTAACATACTCTAAATTTATGCTTTCGCCGTAAAACCTTTTTGAAATCGTAAAACGTGGTTAGATTAAGGAGATGTTTATCTTTCAAATGGTGTAACATAGTTGTATTTTTGAAAAATTTGAATTTTGACATTTATTTGGATTCAAATTTGCCGCTCTTGAAATGCACCTGCTGTTGATGGAGTGCACCACGGGTGGCACGCTAGCGTCCCACCTAGCCCCAAGAGGTTAATAGACTGATGAACATCAAGGCTTTTAGAGATACTTTGTAACTCTTTCCAGCTTTATGCAAGTCAACTGTTCTTAATCTTAGGTCTTCTGAGATCTCTTTTGTTCGATGCATGGTTCAGATCAGGCAATGCTTCATGTGAATATCGAACTCCCATTTTGTGAGTGGTTTTTATATTGCAGGGCAGCTCTAACCAACATCTCCAATCTCGTCTCATTGATTCGACTCCAGGTTAGCTGAGTCCTGACTCCAATTAGCTTTTGGAGAAGTCATTAGCCTAGAGGTTCACATACTTTTTCCAACCTACACTGTGAATATTTAAATTATGTATTCAATATAGACAACAAAAATACAATAATTTGTGTGTTATTAGTTTAAGCACACTGTGTTTGTCTATTGTTGTGACTTAGAGGAAGATCAGATCACATTTTCTGACCAATTTATGTAGAAATCCATGTAATTCCAAAGGGTTCACATACTTTTTCTTGCAACGGTATCTGGGAACTCCTTCAAAACTGTTGGAAAAGCATTCCAGGTGACTATCTCATGAAGCTGGTTGAGAGAATGCCAAGACTGTGCAAAGCTGTCATCAAGGCAAAGGGTGGCTACTTTGAAGAATCTAAAATCTAAAATATATTTTGATTTGTTTAACCTCTATGGGCTAGGTGGGACGCTAGCGTGCCACCCGTGGTGCACTCCATCAATAGCAGGTGCATTTCAAGAGCGGCAAATTTGAATCCAAATAAATGTCAAAATTCAAATTTTTCAAAAATACAACTATTTTACACCATTTGAAAGATAAACATCTCCTTAATCTAACCACGTTTTACGATTTCAAAAAGGTTTTACGGCGAAAGCATAAATTTAGAGTATGTTAGGACAGTACATTTACAAGAGTTGTGTGTAATGTTTTGTCAAGTCAAAGACAGGGTCACCAAAACCATAAAACCAGCTAAAATGATGCACTAACCTTTTACAATCTCCATCAGATGACACTCCTAGGACATTATGTTAGACAATGCATGCATTTTTAGTTCTATCAAGTTCATATTTATATCCAAAAACAGCGTTTTACTATGGCATTGATGTTGAGGAAATCGTTTCCCTCCAATAACCGGCAGTCAAGTCAGCGTCACAAATTAAATAATTAAAATTAGAAAACATTGGTAAAATATTATATTGTCATTTAAAGAATTATAGATTTACATCTCTTGAACGCAATCAACTTGCCAGATTTAAAAATAACCTTACTGGGAAATCACACTTTGCAATAATCTGAGCACTGCGCCCAGAAAAATACTCGTTGCGATACAGACTAGACGTCATGTTGGGGAGATCTAAAATCGAAAATACTATGTAAATAATCCATTACCTTTGATTCTCTTCATCAGATGTCACTTCCAGGTATCACAGGTCCATAACGAATGTAGTTTTGTTCAAAAAAGCTCATCATTTATGTCCAAAAATCTCCGTCGAGTTAGCACATGATCTAAGCCAGCCGGACTTCTCGTCATGAACGAGGGGAAAAAATATATTTCCGTTCATTCAAACATGTCAAACGTTGTATAGCATAAATCATTAGGGCCTTTTTTAACCAGAACATGAATAATATTCAAGGTGGACGAATGCATACTCTTTTATAACGTATTGGAACGAGGGTACCCAACATGAACTCGCGCGCCAGGTGTCTAATGGGACATCATCGTTCCATGGCTCTTGTTCGGTCAGATCTCCCTCCAGAAGACTCAAAACACTTTGTAAAGGCTGGTGACATCTAGTGGAAGCAATAGGAAGTGCCAAAATATTCCTAAGCCCCTGTGTTTTTCAATGGGATAGGTTTAAAGTCAGTACAACACATCAGGTATCCACTTCCTGTCAGAAAATGTCTCAGGGTTTTGCCTGCCAAATGAGTTCTGTTATACTCACAGACACCATTCAAACAGTTTTAAAAACTTTAGAGTGTTTTCTATCCATATATAATAAGTATATGCATATTCTAGTTACTGGGTAGGATTAGTAACCAGATTAAATCGGGTACATTTTTTTTATCCAGACGTGCAAATGCTGCCCCCTAGCCCTAACAGGTTAACACTTTTTTGGTTACTACATGATTCCATGTGTTTTGATGTCTTCACTACAGTGGTGTAAAGTGCTTAAGTAAAAATACTTGAAAGTTCTACTTAAGTCTTTTACTTTACTATTTATATTTTTGACAACTTTTAATTTTACTGCACTACATTCCTAAAGAAAATAATACTACTAGTACTATTTACTTCGTACATTTTCCCTGACACCCAAAAGTACTCGTTACATTTTGTCAGGAATATGGTCTAATTCACACACTTATCAACAGAACATCCCTGGGCATCTCTACTCCCTCTGATCTGGCGGACTCTCTAAACACAAATGCTTTGTTTGTAAATTATGTCTTGAGTGTTGCCATGGCTATCCATCAATTACATTTTTTTAAGTAAAATTGTGCCGCCTGGTTTGCTTAATATAAGGAATTTTAAATGGTTTATACTTAAGAACATTTGAGCAATTCCATTTACTTTTGAAACTTAAGTATATTTAAAACCAAATACTTTTAGACTTTTTCTCAAGTAGTACTTTACTGGATCACTTTTACTTGAGTCTATTTCTATTAAGGTATCTTTACTTTTACTCAAGTATGACAATTTTGTACTTTTTCCACGACTGCTTCACTATCATTCTACAATGAAGAAAATAGTAAAAATAAAGAAAAACCCTTGAATGAGTACGTGCGTCCAAACTTTTGACTGGTACTGTATATATTGTGAATCTCCCTAAAACCCCATTAGTGGTGCCCCCCCCCGCCTCCCCCCGTCACAGTACAGCATGCAGTAAGTGACTTTTAGCTGTATGCACTGCTCCTTTGAGCTTCAGGCAGGAAAAGGAGAGCACTCTCTTTACTTATTTATCCTCAAACTTTTCCTGCCTCTTTCTTCCCCCATTTCCACTTTTTAAATTAGCGTCTTTTCCGTTATAATGGTGGCCTGACACTGGGGTTTTGTATTTATTCATGTTTCCCTGTCTGGGACTGGCACTGGGGGAGGGCAGAGGATGAGGGCCTTCTCTCTATGAGGAAGATCTTTGTAGCGTTATCTAGATCAGGGTTTCACAACCCTCTCCTCGGGGACCACCTGTCACGTCCTGACCAGTAAAAGGGGTTGTTTGTTATTGTAGTTTGGTCAGGGCGTGTTTCGGTTTTTTTGGGTTAATGTTCTATGTTAGTATATTTCTATGTTCGTTCTAGTTTTTGTATTTCTATGCTTAGTTTATTGGGTTGACCTTCAATTGGAGGCAGCTGTTCCTCGTTGCCTCTAATTGAAGGTCCTATTTAGTAGGGGTGTTTTTCCATGGGTTTTTGTGGGTAGTTGTTCCGTATGTAAGCTGTGTGCCTTACAGGACTGTTTTTCGTGGTTATTTTTGTTTAAGTGTTTGTTTTGGTTTTCTTCGTAATAAAAGATGAGCATACACATTCCCGCTGCGCCTTGGTCCAATTCCTACGACGAATGTGACACCACCAGACGTTTCACATAGTTGCTGTAGCCCTGAATTGGCACATCTGATTCAATTAGTCAAGGGTTTGGTTATAGTGGAATAATTGATTCAGGTGTGCTAGTTTAGGGCTACAACAAATATGTGAAACGTCTGGTGGTCCCCGAGGAGAGGGTTGTGAAACCCTGATCTAGAGGAGAGTCAGCACCAGCCCTCACCACCCCTTCAACAACCCCCCCCCCCCCCCCCCAGCCTCCTGCCTGCTACCTTTCACCCCTTAACCCCCCAGCCTCCCGCCTGCTACCTTCCAAATGCTCAGTGAATATTTAGGTCATGATGCAGCATATGTAATTAGTGATCCTCCTCCTAGCGTAAAATTGATTGGTTGGGAGGACGGTGTCATAGGAGTAGGTTCATTGGCTCATCTTACTGGCTGACATTGTTATTGTGTTAAGAACAATGGCATGTGCTGGGTGGCTAGAAACAACACTTTATGTTTTTAGGAGTGTGGTCTCTTTGGGACTGTGGTCTTCGTTTAGGGTGCTCTCTCTTCCTAGAACAGGGAATAGTGATAGTGGAAGTACATTTTTAATCTATTCCTCTGTTCTATCCGCTCGCATTCCCTATGAGTGAATACTGTAACGTTTTGTGAGTGCTTCCTGGAGCAAACTAAGACCGTCATCGATCTCAGCCCAGATGGTGAATTAGGAAACGGACATGTTATGACATACAGTATGTAAGAGAAACGACCGGGCTCTGAAAAGAGAACAGTTCATTATCTCAGCTCAAACTGCAATGTGTTCAATAATACTGTGACTGTCCCTTCAGATACAGACGACCAGCTTCAATTACCCAGCGAGACATACAAAACCAGCCCGACAATGACACTAAAGTGCTCTGGACACCATAATAGCATAATAGGCACTTTAACTGCATATAAATTAGATGGTTTCCTATCCTCATCCTACTGCATCCAAAGGACAATCTTGTTGTGATGAACTTTTGGCCTGCCCAGATGCTTTGTGGATTCTGTAAATATATATTTTCAGATATTTAATGGGGTGTCGGTATTAAGATTGTCACATCAGGTCAGCGTCTCGGGGAGAATAGTGGACACAGAATCAATGAACGCCAAAGCAAGGCTCCGGGTTTGTGCGTCTAGCGGGGATAGAAAATTGCTTCCGTCCCTTTCGTTCCTCCTCCACTCCCAGGCAACCATTAAGATATGCCTGGCCTAACTAGATGAACCTCTAGCTCTCTAAATGATAAATGACAAAACAGGCTTGATATTGTCATCTGCAAGGCAACAGAATTGTTTTCCTCTCTCTCTATCTCTCTCTCAGCAAGCCACAGCAACAGAATGAAAATACAGAAAAGACACAAAGGTCTCCACATACAGTATATATACTACTCTTAGCATCTTGCTGCCTGCATTACTTCATATAGAATACCATACCGCATGTGGATTGTTCTCAATAAGAGGAATTGTAGAAACATGCTTCGCTTTATAATTGATCAATTTATTTATAATGCATTGTCTCTAATGCATGCGGAGGTATGCCGTGTCACAGAGTTTTAACCTGTACTGTACATGTGAGCCTTGAAAAGATCAAAGGATTTGAGCCAGCCCAATTGAATTAGCCATGGACCTATTCATACAATAAGCTTAGCCGGATGGTCATGAACAATACATAATAGGATGAGGGGTTTGGCTAGTGGTGTACAGATGTTATGATGCATTGTAGTTTGATGTTGCAGCGCTTTGACATTTTAGAAGGCCAAATGACCATGATCAATTTATTTTGTTCACTTATGACCGAGGATTCCTATGTGGATATTTTTCATATTGTATATCTATCCTGGATCATGTTTAGCAATAGGTACCCTCCACTACCACTCATGACTCATCTCTAGTATTGCTTCATCAAAGTGTTTTAAGTTATGTTTGTTTATACTTTCTCTGGTTGAGAGCTATAACTCAGTCAGTCTGTCAAATTGTCTGTAGCATTCCTCACTAGAGAAATGCCACAGGATATAGTGTGACAGACTGGCAGCTCTGACAAATTGTCCTCAACACTGTACTCCCGCAAACTGACAACTGTCTGATTAGTGTAGTTTTAACAAACGGGTGAACTGTCAAGGTAGCTAGAAAAAAGGTTATGAAAGTCAAATAAAATGTCATATCACCGTCAAAGAATGTTGTAACAAGATGGCTTTAAGTGACAAGAGGAAAGATATACAGCAATTAGCCATTTACAGTGGGGCAAAAAAGTATTTAGTCAGCCACCAATTGTGCAAGTTCTCCCACTTAAAAAGATGAGAGAGGCCTGTAATTTTCATCAAAGGTACACTTCAACTATGACAGACAAAATGAGAAAAGAAAATCCAGAAAATCACATGGTAGGATTTTTAATGAATTTATTTGCAAATTATGGTGGAAAATAAGTATTTGGTCAATAACAAAAGTTTATCTCAATACTTTGTTATATACCCTTTGTTGGCAATGACACAGGTCAAACGTTTTCTGTAAGTCTTCACAAGGTTTTCACACACTGTTGCTGGTATTTTGGCCCATTCCTCCATGCAGATCTCCTCTAAAGCAGTGATGTTTTGGGGCTGTCGCTGGGCAACACGGACTTTCAACTCCCTCCAAAGATTTTCTATGGGGTTGAGATCTGGAGAATGGCTAGGCCACTCCAGGACCTTGAAATGCTTCTTACGAAGCCACTCCTTCGTTGCCCGGGCGGTGTGTTTGGGATCATTGTCATGCTGAAAGACCCAGCCACGTTTCATCTTCAATGCCCTTGCTGATGGAAGGAGGTTTTCACTCAAAATCTCACGATACATGGCCCCATTCATTCTTTCCTTCACACGGATCAGTCGTCCTGGTCCCTTTGCAGAAAAACAACCCCAAAGCATGATGTTTCCACCCCCATGCTTCACAGTAGGTATGGTGTTCTTTGGATGCAACTCAGCATTCTTTGTCCTCCAAACACGACGAGTTGAGTTTTTACCAAAAAGTTATATTTTGGTTTCATCTGACCATATGACATTCTCCCAATCCTCTTCTGGATCATCCAAATGCTCTCTAGCAAACTTCAGACGGGCCTGGACATATACTGGCTTAAGCAGGGGGACACGTCTGGCACTGCAGGATTTGAGTCCCTGGCGGCGTAGTGTGTTACTGATGGTAGGCTTTGTTACTTTGGTCCCAGCTCTCTGCAGGTCATTCACTAGGTCCCCCCGTGTGGTTCTGGGATTTTTGCTCACCGTTCTTGTGATCATTTTGACCCCACGGGGTGAGATCTTGCGTGGAGCCCCAGATTGAGGGAGATTATCAGTGGTCTTGTATGTCTTCCATTTCCTAATAATTGCTCCCACAGTTGATTTCTTCAAACCAAGCTCCTTACCTATTGCAGATTCAGTCTTCCCAGCCTGGTGCAGGTCTACAATTTTGTTTCTGGTGTTCTTTGACAGCTCTTTGGTCTTGGCCATAGTGGAGTTTGGAGTGTGACTGTTTGAGGTTGTGGACAGGTGTCTTTCATACTGATAACAAGTTCAAACAGGTGCCATTAATACAGGTAACGAGTGGAGGACAGAGGAGCCTCTTAAAGAAGAAGTTACAGGTCTGTGAGAGCCAGAAATCTTGCTTGTTTGTAGGTGACCAAATACTTATTTTCCACCATAATTTGCAAATAAATTCATTAAAAATCCTACAATGTGATTTTCTGGATATTTTTTTCTCATTTTGTCTGTCATAGTTGACGTGTACCTATGATGAAAATTACAGGCCTCTCTTCTTTTTAAGTGGGAGAACTTGCACAATTGGTGGCTGACTAAATACTTTTTTGCCCCACTGTATCTGTCCATCACGTGATAGCAGATATTCCCTCCAATTAAATGATCCTGTTAGACTTGGACAAGGTAGTCAGGCAAACTAGCTAAAAATAGAAATCTCTGTTGAATTTGTTTCCTCATATTTACATAAAAGTAAATGAAGAATTGTTTGAGTGACAATCTGCCTTAGAATGAAGGGATACTGCAGACTATTATATACCAGTTACAAAGGGAAGATCAAGGTTTAGACTACATTTCTCTTTATAGTCACTTTATAGTTTACTAGTGTAGTTTATCCATAGATTCATGATATGACATGATCATGACAATATTTCTGTATTTTAACTGTTTACCTCACATCAGTGTTATGAAGCGTACAGTAGGTTTATGTTTGGTGCATTATAATACAGGTAACTGCCAAAGTAATGGAAACACTTGAGTAAATGATGGATACAAAGAATATTGAAAGCAGGTGCTTCCACACAGGTGTGGTTCCTGAATTAATTAAGCAATTAACATCCCATCCTGCTTAGGGTCATGTATAAAAATGTTGGGCAGGCCATTATTTTGTCTACTATGGCTTTGCCCCCATAGGATGACAATGCCCCCACCCATAGAGCATGAGAGGTCATTGAATGGTTGGATGAGCATGATTTTTCCATTGGATTCAATTATTCATGTCATAACGGTGTATAACTGAATTGTTTACTGGTAAGTGCCATTGGACAACATGGGATAAAAGGCCAGTGCTAGAGGACGTGGAGTGGCTTCTATGTGGGAACTTTCAATATCGTTGAACTTCCAAGTTGGTTTAACGTTGGACCACCAGAGAAAATGTTAGCTAGCAGCACTATAATTAAAACACATCTTACCTTTTTGTAGTTAATAAACCCAATGTGAAATGTGATAACTTGAATTGAAAAAGTTAATCCACAACTCTCCCTAATTTCTGATTCATGCTTCTAATGTTGTCAGTAGGCTACAGTAACCTATGCTTCAGAGGGGAGGGGCAGGTAGCCTACACACACGCACACCCATTGGCAAAGATTTCCAGCTTGAATGAAAGGTGTCTGTGACTGTAGGAAGCCTGTTTAGGAACATTAAGTTATTTAAAAGATTGCTTGTTGTTTTTTGTTTATCATTTTGTCCAAAAATGCATCTTTCACTTACTGTCAAATCGCTGGAATTCCAATCGCTGTCTGTGGTGCTGAATCCTCTTGTAGGCTATATTTGCATGTTTGTTTGTTTACCTTTCACGTGGAAAAGTCACGACTGGCCATATCAATGTCAATGGTAGGCAATAGCTATATATATTTGGGAGCAGTAACGGTGTCTGGACATTCCCCCTTTCTCTTTATATTGGATATTTTTCACAGCTCCTGTGAAAAGTTTGGATGTGCGTAAAACCCTCCATAGTGTACATTGTCTTAGGCCTAATATTATATGCCCACAGGGAGCAATAATGGTGCCTGTAACTGTATTTACACATAGCCTATTTAAAACTAGTTGATGTTTCGTTTTATTAGAATTTGATAAGAATTATTCACAATCTTTTAGGTCTTATCAATAGTGACATTTGGCATGTCCATGGCTCAGTCATAATACGTTTTACAGTAGGCCTATATTAGTGTGAATGCTATGTTAACAATATATTTCCAAATGAAAGTGTAACGCTTGGGCGTAGTGGGTGCAGAGTCAGGAGCAGGAAGCAGAGAATGCAGGGTAGTGTTATTTATTAAACACACAACGGCAAAACACAAGCCGCCCCAACAGCGAACTAGAGCGCACACAAAAAACCAAAGTGCCCAAACACATGGGACAGAACAGGTCAGCGCAAAATACACACTCGCACCTCAAAACACAATGAGCGTGCATTCACAAGCTATACAATGATCAAATAATCCCGCACACAGAGCAGGTGGCTAATCAGCCCAAACCAAAAACAGGTGCACACAATAAACGAAAAGGGGGAAAAGGGAATCAGTGGCAGCTAGTAGGCCGGTGACGAGCGCCACCCGAACAGGAGTGGGAGCTACATACGGTAGGAGTCGTGACAGAAAGCCATGTATATTTAGCAAATATTTTTTTTTTTTTAGGCTATTTAACAAACTAGGCTATTACGAACTAACATTCAAATTTGTATTTGGTAGCTACTCTTCCTGGGGTACCGCAAAATTAAGGCAGTTTATACAATTTTAAAAACATTACAATACATTCACAGATTTCACAACATTCTGTGTGCCCTCAGGCCCCTACTCCACCACTACCACATATCTACAGTACTAAATCTATGTGTATGTATAGTGCGTATGTTATCGTGTGTGTGTGTGTGTGTGTGTGTGTGTGTGTGTGTGTGTGTATGCATGTGTCTGTGCCGATGTTTGTGTTGCTTCACAGTCCCCGCTGTTCCATAAGGTGTTTTTTAAATCTGTTTTTAAATCTAATTTTACTGCTTGCGTCAGTTACTTGAAGTGGAATAGAGTTCCATGTAGTCATTGCTTTATGTAGTACTGTTTGCCTCCCATAGTCTGTTCTGGACTTGGGGACTGTGAAGAGACCTCTTGTGGCATGTCTTGTGGGGTATGCATTGGTGACCGAGCTGTGTGCCAGTAGTTTAGACAGACAGCTCTTTGCATTCAACATGTCATTACCTCTCATAAATAAAAGTAGTGATGAGGTCAATCTCTCCTCCACTTTCAGCCAGGAGAGATTGGCATGCATATTATTAATATTAGCTCTCTGTGTACATCCAAGGTGCTGCTCTGTTCTGAGCCAATTGCAATTTTCCTAAGTCCTTTTTTTGTGGCACCTGACCACATGACTGAACAGTAGTCAAGGTGCGATAGTGTTGTTAGTGTTGTTAAGAAGGCAGAGCATCGCTTTATTATATAGAGACTTCTCCCCATCTTAGCTACTACCTCATCAATATGTTTTGACCATGACAGTTAACAATCTAGGGTTACTCCAATCAGTTTAGTCATCTCAACTTGTTCAATTTCCACATTATTTATTACAAGATTTTGTTGAGGTTTAGTGTTTTGTTCCAAATACAATGCTTTTAGTTTTAGAAATATTTAGGGCTAACTTATTCCTTGCCACCCACTCTGAAATTAACTGCAGCTCTTTGTTGAGTGTTGCAGTCATTTCAGTCGCTGTAGTAGCTGACGTGTATAGTGTTGAGTCATCCGCATACATAGGCACTCTGGCTTTACTCAATGTCAGTGGCATGTCGTTAGTAAAAATTGAAAAAAGCAAGGGGCCTAAACAGCTACCCTGGGGAATTCCTGATTCTAACTGGATTATATTTGAGAGGCTTCCACTGCACTGAAGTCTAACAAGACAGCCCCCACAATCATTTTATCATCATTCTCTCAGCCAATCATCAGTCATTTGTTTAAGTGCTGTGCTTGTTGAGTGTCCTTCCCTATAAGCATGCGGAAATTCTGTTGTCAATTTGTTTACTGTGAAATGGCATTGTATCTGGTCAAACACAATTATTTTCCAGAAGTTTACTAAGTGTTGGTAACAGGCTGATTGGTCGGCTATTTGATCCAGTAAAGGGGGCTTTACTATTCTTGGGTAGAATTGGGTGGAATTGGAGTTGATTGCAACACAATACATAAAATACTCAAATTGAAGCAACCACATATTTAGCCATGGAGCACGTTCTGATTGGCCAGTGAGGGGCCAAGCCTCGACACACCGACAACATGTTAAGTCTTCAAAACCTAGCCTTTTCGTTCCACCACCAGCCTCTGCGCTCATAATTCCGGTTATGAAAATAGCAAAGATATTTCTGACACACCACTTAATATATAACTCTACCGCTAGATTTATCATTGCGTTAGGTTTGTTAAAATATAGGCCAGAGGATACATAAATCCCAAATAGCACCCTATTCCCTTTATAGTGCACTACTTTTGACCTTTTCCCTTTATAGTGCATATGGCTCTGGTCAACAGTAGTGCACTATAAAGGGAATAGGGTGCCATTTGGGCTTGATGGGAGTGGGCGAGGGAGGGAAGCAGCCCTAATGTGAGAAAAGGAAGAATGCCTGTATGTCAGTGGTGAGTCTCAGGCCCTGTGGGGAAATGGCAGCATTTAGAAGGTCATATGGAGCAACGCAGACACAGGGCCTGAGTAGAACAGCCAGGTGGAGCATATTAGAGAATTTACATCTACGTACGTCATCTAATATCTACTTTATGTAGTAAACTGTAGTGGACAACACAGACCAATGATGTGGATGTTAGTGTTCAATGGGAATTGTTTGTATCTGATTATATCCCCAAAGCCAGTTGTCTTCTTGAAAGGTTTTTTTTTTTTTTTGCAGGGCTGATGAGAGATTATGTATTAGGTAAACATTTTACTGATTTAATACAGTAATGAATATTCAATATGCTATGCTCTACAGGGGTTTGTCTATCATGGGCATGTCTTACAGACAGATCTACTCAGTTCTAGCAGAAATGTAAACAGTTTTTTCCTTTGAAAGAAAATAAATGGCATGTTTGATTTATAAGGTTGTATAGTGTGTGTAGTGCGGAAGGGTGGTACAGTAATATGTATTGGATGAAGTCAGAATTCCGACCGCAAGACTATCTAAAAGAACACTTTCTATACAGTGATTACAGTGCCTCAGACGAACCTCCTTGAAAGACAGTCTCATTTACCGTACTATCAGTGGTTCAACCACAGCTGAGCCGTTCCATCTATAAAGTGTCTAGTGTAGCAGAGACCCACCTGAGACTGCAACCTCTGACTCCTTCACTCAGTGGTCCAGAGTCCCACTTACAACTCCTTAGCTCCTCCAATTACGTTCTGACGTGACCACATAGGACACTAGTGGAAAAAAACTCTCTGTGGTGTAACACCAGGAGTTGTAAGGAATTCATCTTTAACAGTTCCATAAATCACAGAAAATATACATTTTGATTCTGATTAAATTGGGGTTCTTTGTTGAAGTTTTCCCAGTTGCCCAAGTAATAGTGAAGTACAGTATTTATTTTAAATGCATAGGCTACATTTGTGCATTTACTGTAGATGTGATGATGTACCAGTTTGAGTCATGTAAGGCTATTTACTGATGCTAGTGGTCGTTTTCAATCAAAATCAAAATGTAGCTTTAATCCCACATCTCATCCTGTATCAAATCTGTCATTATTTATCCTTGTTGCGGCGCCATCTTGCCTTGACAGCAGTGTGCGTGTATGTGAACCATTAGCCCCGAGTGAATGGACCAAAGGTAACGAATGGAGCAGGCAGGCATACTGTACCAACTGTCCCAAAATGTTCAGTACCCCATGCATGCCAAAATTCTACTGTGCCCCTGCTGTGACTCATGTCTTGGATAATCCAACGTTTTCACAACGGATAATCACTGACAGTTGCTTGACAGTTGCCTTTGACATTTGGAACATTGTTTAATCTGGAAATTAGTCCTTAATATGTTTGACAGATGGTGTTGACATTTAAAACACTGTTTCTGTAATCATGGGCAATATTTGTGGGGGACCCAGGCTGTGGAGCATTCATTTGATTAGAACTAATGCAATTTAAAACATGTAACAACACTTAATTAGCTGCTTAAGGATTACAACAACATCGCTCAATATCAACTTTAGATTGGATTCAATGTAGGGCCATTTGAAACTGAAGAATGAAATGCTTTTTCAACCTTTTGAGTACATTTTGTGACTAGCTACCTTTTCTTTCTGATAAAGACTGAATGTTGTTGAAGGTTGAATCTGGAGAATATCTTCTGTTGATTATGAATGTCTGAGTGGGCTGTCGAGAGTCGTAAATCTAGAGACTAATGAAACAAACAAAACCCATACAGATGATGTTGACATATCTTCCGTTCCTTGCTCCTCCATTTGATTTGCACCTGTCAATCGCAGAAGCAGCAGAATTTAGCTGATTGTCACTGCTGTTGTGATTTGCCATTTCTTCAATGTTAAGCATAAGAAAATAGCTTAGACAAGTGATTCTCTCTCTATATTGCCTTGGTCACAATCAAAGTAATAGAGGAACGCTTTATTGTACTGGTTGCTTTATCTGGGTGCTCAGGCTGCAATATTGCCAGGGCTTGTTAATTTCAGCTCCAGCTGAACAGTTTACGGTAATTCTCTTTAGAGTCTAGTGAAAGACATCCACCGGTTAGAAGGCCAGCTCATACATCATCTGGACTTTTGGTAGACTGGGAGGAAGGCTGTTAAGGCTGGACATTAGAATAGCACAGCAGAATGTGGACAGAATGGGTAATTGCAAGACGAAAGTCAAAAACCTAGCAGAAAATCACCGCGGAAGCAAGATCTTTTGTGGTGTATCCAGAGCATAGATAGAGATATACTGATCATGGCTCTGGGTGTGTCTAAATAACTCACATAGATCAATTCATTTTACGCTGAAATGATTGCCAGAAAACAGGAAAAGCCAAAGATTTATATCCATAGAGACACAACTATGGATGTATCCTTGGATTGATCAATTGGTTTCGGCTCTGTAATAAGTGGCCAAAGAGTGTACGACCTCCCAGAAATGCAACATCGTGACAAGCTGTTATGAAGGTTAATGCATATTTCTCCCTACAGTTGGTATTGAACTGTAGACCACACAGCCATTCATCCTGGCTATATGTGCCAGAGAGTTGGCTTGACTTCTTTTCTTTCTCATTAGTGGCAGAAATATTCTCTCTCTCTCTCTCTCTCTCTCTCTCTCTCTCTCTCTCTCTCTCTCTCTCTCTCTCTCTCTCGGTGCATTATATATTTGGTATCCCCATTAGCGGTCCCCTCCTAGGGTCCACACAAAACATAAAACATGACACAATACAGAACATTAATAGACAAGAACAGCTCAAGGACAGAACAGCTCAAGGACAGAACTACATAAAAACACATGTATACTGAAAAAATATACAAACGCAACATGTAAAGCGTTGGTCCTATGTGTCATGAGCTGAAATAAAACATCCCAGAAATGTCCATACGCACAAAAAGCGTATTTCTCTTAAGTTTTGTGCACAAATTTGTTTACATCCCTGTTAGTGAGCATTTCTCCTTTGCTAAAATAATCCATCCACCTAACAGGAGTGGCATATCAAGAAGCCGATTAAACAGCATGATCATTAAACAGGTGCACTTGGGGACAATAAGGCCACTCTAACATGTCCAGTTTTGTCACACAACACAATGCCACAACACAATTGGAATGATGACTGCTGGAATGTCCACGAACTGTTGCCAGAGAATTTAATGTTCATTTCTCTACCATAAGCCGCCTCCAACATAGTTTTAGAGAATTTGGCAGTACTTCCAACCGGCCTCACAACCCATGCCAGCCCAGGACCTCCACATCCGGCTTCTTCACCTGCGGGATCGTCTGAGACCAGCCACCCAGTCAGTTGATGAAACTGTGGCTTTGCACAACCGAAGAATTTCTGCACAAACTGTCAGACACCGTCTAAAGGAAGCTCATCTACGTGCTCGTCGTCCTCACCAGGGTCTTGACTTGACTGCAGTTTGGTATTGTAACCGACTTCAGTGGGCAAGTGCTCACCTTCGATGGCCACTGACTGGCAAGCTAGAGACTTATGCTCTTCACGGATGAATCCCAGTTTCATCTTGCAGATGGCAGACAGTGTGTATGGCGTTGTCTATGGCGTCGTGTGGGCAAGCGTTTCGCTGAGTGCCAGTGGTTTGCTGAGTGCCCCATGGTGGCAGTGAGGTTATGTTATGGGCAGACATAAGCTACGGACAACAAACACAATTTTATTTATGGCAATTTCAATGCACATATATACCGTTACGAAATCCTGAGGCCCATTGCCATGCCGTTCATCCGCCGCCATCACCTCATGTTTCAGCATGATAATGCACGGCCCCATGTCACAAGGATCTGTACACAATTCCTGGAAGCTGAAGATGTTCCAGTTCTTCCATGGTCTGCATATTCAGCAGACATGTAACCCAGTGAGCATGTTTTGGATGATCTGGATCAACGTGTACGACAGTGTATTCCAGTTCCCGCCAATGTCCAGTAACTTCACACAGCCATTGAAGAGGAGTGGGACGACATTCCACAGGCCACAATCAACAGCCTGATCAACTCTATGAGAAGGAGATGTGTCGGGCTGGATGAGGCAAATGGTGGTCACACCAGATGCTGACTGGTCTTCTAATCCACGCCCCTACCTTTTTTTTTTAAGGTATTCGTGCCCAACAGACGCATATCTGTATCTCCAGTCATGGGAAATCCATAGATTAAGGCCTAATGAATTTATTTCAATTGACTGATTTCCATATATGAACTGTAACTCTGTAAAATCTTTGAAATTGTTGCGTGTTGCGCTTATATTTTGTTCAGTGTACAGTATATATAGCAGGTCCCACGTCTCTTCACCATCATGTCCCACGTCTCTTCTGCCTGCCTGCGAAGTGCCTTCTCTACCTCCTGCTTATTGGTCAAGAGATTTGGAAGGCTGTTACTAAATATATTCAGTTGGCAACAAGTATTGGCAGATTCCATTATATATGTTTTTAGCATTAACTGTTTGTTTTTTAAGAAGACCCAGTATTGCTAACAAAGTTGGCAATACCATCCAGTAACTAACACCAAATTGACTTAAAACACTGGCCTTAACAAATTGTGACTTAATTGTTAGTTCTTGTTGATCTCGGGAACACAACCAAATCTCCAGAAGTCTTGTGACGAGAGACTAGCTCAATAGTCCACCTGCATAGAGAGAAGGGTAGACGCAGATCCACCAAGCATTAGGCTATATCCAGGTAGAAATACGTCAACAGTTGCGTCTCAAATGGCACCCTATTCCATCTTTAGTGCACTACTTTTGGCGAGGGCACATAGGGCTGCAACAAACACTCAAACTGGACAGTTTTATCTCAGTCTCTTCATTCAAAGACTCAATCATGGACACTCTTACTGACAGTTGTGGCTGCTTTGTGTGTTGTATTGTTGTCTCTACTTTCTTGCCCTTTGTGCTGTTGTCTGTACCCAATAATGTTTGTACCATGTTTTGTGCTGCTACCATGTGTTGCTACCATGTTGTTGTTGTGTTGTGTTGCTGCCATGCTGTGTTGTCATATGTTGCTGCCTTGCTATGTTGTTGTCTTAGGTCTCTCTTTACGTAGTGTTGTGTTGTCTCTCTTGTTGTGATGTGTGTTTTGTCCTATATTTATATTGTATTTATTTTTTATTTTTAATCCCAGGCCCCCATCCCAGCAGGAGGCCTTTTGGTAGGCCGTCATTGTAAATAAGAATTTGTTCTTAACTGACTTGCCTAGTTAAATAAAGGTTCAATAAAATAAAAATAGGGTGCCATTTGAGAAGCCTCCAACACTGCTGGATTT
This sequence comes from Salmo salar, assembly GCF_965601325.2. Taxonomy (NCBI): domain Eukaryota; kingdom Metazoa; phylum Chordata; class Actinopteri; order Salmoniformes; family Salmonidae; genus Salmo; species Salmo salar. The sequence goes on from NC_138304.1 coordinate 25,821,887, forward strand.
AGAGTAAGCCAGCAGCAGTAGCAGTATCCATGGTATTGATCATGCTCACACAGTGGTAAGACTAGCCTACACTCTGTACAGACTGCACTGGCAGCGGCAGACTCTGCTTCCACACAATAAATGAATAGGCCTATAGTAATTTTTGGTGATGCACTTGTTTGAGAATTCCTGCTGGCAGGTGCCAGACAAAAAAAAGACTATCTGTCAAGGCACTTATGAAATGAAAAAAGTTAAGGTTTTTTAATCTTACTACTGTAATCATGTTATTGAGTGCTCTTGACATCTTCCATCGAATTCATCTGAATACATTGAGTGTCAGGTATTAGAGATTAGATATCTGACATGAAAGTTGATAATGCAGAAACAGAATACGACTGTTGCTATTGGACATGTATAGTATACACTGAGTGTACAAAACATTAAGAACACCTTCTTAATATTGAGTTCCAACCCCCCTCTTGCCCTCATAACAGCCTCAATTCATCGGGGCATGGACTCTACAAGGTGTTGAAAGGGCCCATGTTGACTAATGCTTAAAAATCCTTCTTTAACCTGTCTCCTCCCCTTCATCTACACTGATTGAACTAGATTTAACAAGTGACATCAATAAGGGATCATAGCTTTCACCTGGATTCACCTGGTCAGTCTATGTCATGTAAAGTGGAGGTGTTCATAATGTTTATTACACTCAATCAATTAGTCTATGCCCGTATACTTCAATCACACTCAAGGATAGATAGTCTTACAGTACATTTTCTAGCGTCACTCAATGACATACAGCCCACTCTCTCCTTAGTCTTCTGTGTAAAACATACTGCTTTGGATTCATTTGCTGCTGGTACCAGGCGTCCAGTTTTGGGGTGGTAGTCAAGCTATTTGCTTGTCCAGGCCTTTCTGCTCAGATAACCATCCTGCTGGTAAGGTACAGGGATTGTACTTGGCCCAGTTCTACATTTGGCGCTGCCTGGTCTGCCTGCGTGTCTGCCACGGCCATGTGCTTATAGGGATTGGCCCACTGAGGGCCCAAACCTTATGTCCTCTGACCCAATTAGACTGAGACTGGCTGGTTGGTTCTGCCACCCGTCTTTGGGATGGGACCACAGTCTCCTCTATCACTGTCAGGCTATTATCAAATCTGGTGGAAATATTATTCTCTCTCTCTCTCTCTCTCTCTCTCTCTCTCTCCCTCTCTGTCGTTGTCTCTGTCTCTCTCTCTGTGTCACTCTCTCTGTCTCTCTGTTTCAATCTTTCTCTGTGTCTCTGTTTCTCTGTCTCTCTCTCCCTTTGACTCTGCCGTAGATGCAGCGATGCACCTTGCTGCCAAACCACACCTGGCCATATTTGTCCTTTTTGCGATGCTAATGTTTGACTCATAGTTTCTGAGAGAGAGGCTCTTGAAGTTAATGAAGAGGTAGTGGTTTTTCATTGTAGCTACCAGCTACTGTTTAGCATACTGTGCGGTGCGAGGGCAAAAAATGTAAGCTAATCAAGGCTGTGCTTTTCACTTTTATTGGATTTGAGTGTTTCGCTTCTATTTTTCACTAGGGTGCCCTACAATGAGTCTGTATTGGCTACTTATTGCTCCACGATTCAAAACACTTGCAGATATTGAAGTGTTACATTATGTTAATGAAATTACTCCTGATTGCTTAAGAATTAGACCTGTTGTCCACTGAAAAGGCAGTAAAGGCAGTAAAGGTTTGCCTTCTGACTTTTTTTGGATGGTAGTAACTCCTAGCTTTTCTGTAAACATTATAGGTGGTAGGCAAAAATAACATGCAATACAAAATAGAACAGCAGAAGTTTGGAAGGCCTTTTCCCCCTCTGAGGAATTGGGATTATGTTTTAAACTTTGCCAAATGTTGCCTCACTAAGTATTAATTAGGAGTGCTCTAGAGTTTTAGCTTCTGGGTATGGCAGTCTGGCTCTGAATATTCCGGAATGAGACATACAGTACTACAACATGCCATAAACCCCCATGTCACTGCTGTAGTACTGGTGCTGGCCTTCTAACTAACCACTAATGACAAAACTCTTCCCAAGAAAACTTGCTGTTTCCCCTACAAATTACTTCTTTGTCACTTGTGATAAGGGCTGGGAGGAGATGAGAAGTCTCAAATAACTGATAAAGTTGTACGTGTAGCTAATAGCTTGTGTTAATCTTTGCCTCTGGTGCCAATTTACCATTTGACTGCCGTACCTCCGCCAAGGGAGCTACATTTCAGAGTGGAGGAGGGAAATGCAGTAAAATGATGCACGACTTCCAACTCACTCAGCTACCATTAAGGGGTTTATATGGAAAGAACAAACACACTTAACCACACTGACCTATCACTGGAACAGTAATACTATAGTCCAGGGCTCATCTACTAGATTCAGCCGCAGGACGATTTTTTTCTTACGCGGATAGTCAGGGGGCTGGAACATAATTACAAATCATTTGTAGACTGCAAATTTGCCGCAAGAAGCCCAAACAGATATACAGTGCATTTGGAAAGTATTCAGAACCATCGACTTTTTCCACATTTTGTTACGTTATACCCTTATTCTAAAATGTATTAAAATGTTTTTTTCTTCCCCTCATCAATCTACACACAATACCTCATAATGACAAAGCAAAAACTGTTTAGACATTTTGCTAATTTATTAAAAATAAAAACTGATATCACATTTACATAAGTATTCAGACCCTTTACTCAGTACTTTGTTGAAGCACCTTTGGCAGTGATTACAGCCTCAAGTCTTCTTGGGTATGACACTACAAGATTGGCACACCTGTATTTGGGGAGTTTCTCACATTCTTCTCTGCAGAGATGTTCGATCGGGTTGAAATCCGGGTTCGGGCTGGGCCACTGAAGGACATTTAGAGACTTGTCCCGAAGCCACTCCTGCGATGTCTTGGCTGTCTGCTTAGGGTTGTTGTCCTGGTCCCTGCCTCCCAGACCCTGCCGCGGAAAAACATCCCCACAGCATCCTTTAGGTGCCTTTTGGCAAACTCCTAGCGGGCTGTCATGTGGCTTTTACTGAAGAGTGGCCACTCTACCATAAAGGTCTGATTGGTGGAGTGCTGCAGTGATGGTTGTCCTTCTGGAAGGTTCTCCCATCTCCACAGAGGAACTCTGGAGCTCTGTCAGAGTGACCATTGGGTTCTTTGTCATCTCCCTGACCAAGGCCCTTCTCCCCCGATTGCGCAGTTTGGCCGGGTGGCCAGCTCTAGGAAGAGTCTTGGTGGTTCCAAACTTCTTCCATTTAAGAATGATGGATGCCAGTGTGTTCTTGGTGCCCTTCAATGCTGCAGACATTTGTTGGTACCCTTCCCCAGATCTGTGTCTTGACACAATCTTCTCTCGGAGCTCTACGGACAATTTCTTCGACCTCATGGCTTGATTTTTGCTCTGACATGTGCTGTTAACTGTGGGACCTTATATAGACAGGTGTGTGCCTTTCCAAATCACGTCCAATCAATTGAATTTACCACAGGTGGACTCCAATCAAATTGTAGAAACATCTCAAGGATGATCAATGGAAACAGGATGCACCTGAGCTCAATTTCGAGTCTCATAGCTAAAGGTCTGAATACTTATGTGAATACGGTATTTCCAGAATTTTTTCAAATATATAATAAAAACTGTTTTTGCTTTGTTATTATGGGGTATTGTGTGTAGATTGATGAGGATTTTTTATTTATTTAATCAATTTTAGAATAATGCCATGCAATCTCCGTAGACGAACATTGGCAGTTGAATGGCCTTACTGAATAGCTCAATGACTTTCAACGTGGCATCGTCATAGGATGCCACTTTTCTAACAAGTCAGTTCTTCAAATTTCTGCCCTGCTAGAGCTGCTGTAAGTGCTGTTATTGTGAAGTGGAAACGTCTAGGAGCACCAATGGCTCAACCGCGAAGTGGTAGGCCACACAAGCTCACAGAATGGGACCGGCGAGTGCTGAAGCGGGTAGCGCATAGAAATCGTCTGGCCTTGGTTGCAACACTCACTACTGAGTTCCAAACTGCCTCTGGAAGCAACATCTGCACAATAACTATTCGTCGGGAGCTTCATGCCTAAGATCAGCATGCATAATGCTAAGCGTCGGCTGGAGTGGTGTAAAGCTCGCCGCCATTGGACTCTGAAGCCGTGGAAACGCGTTCTCTGGAGTGGTGAATCACGCTTCACCATCTGGCAGTCCGATGGACGAATCTGTGTTTTGTGGATGCCAGGAGAACACCTCCCCGAATGCATAGTGCCAACTGTAAAGTTCGGTGGAGGAGGAATAATGGACTGTGGCTGTTTTTCATGGTTCGGGCTAGGCCCCTTAGTTCCAGTGAAGGGAATCTTAACGCTACAGCATACAATGACATTCTAGGCGATTCTGTGCTTGCAAACAGCTTGTGGAAACAGTTTGGGGAAGGCCCTTTACTGTTTCAGCATGACAATGCCCCAATTCACAAAGCGAGGTCCATACAGAAATGGTTTGTCGAGACCAGTGTGGAAGAACTTGACTGGCCTGCACAGAGCCCTGACCTAAACCCTATCAAATACCTTTGGAATGAATTGGAATGCTGACTGTGAGCCAGGTCTAATCGCCCAACATCAGTTTTCGACCTCATTAATGCTCTTGTGGCTGAATGGAAGCAAGTCCTCGCAGCAATGTTCCAACATCTAGTGGAAAGCCTTCCAAGAAGAGTGGAGGCTGTCATAGCAGCAAAAGGGGGACCAACTCCATATTAATACCCATGATTTTGGAACGAGATGTTTGACAAGTAGGTGTCCACATACTTTTGGTGTGGTAGTGTATCTCTCTATTATGCTTGGGAATACTTTGGACCAGATTTCTAAAATAAATATCACTTGGAGCTGGTTTTCTGGTGTTTTAGCAGCCTTTTATGTCCCCCCCCAAAAAAAATGTTTTTATTGGTAGCCAAATAAAATCACAAATTGGGAAACCCTGGCTGTTAGTTGGGGAGCCCTGCTATAGTGCTATCATATTAAGCCAATATTGGCTATAGGTTATAGCTAAGTTTGTCACAGTTGTGAAATATGTTTTAATCAAACAGCCTAGTAGTCAGTCATAATCACTCTCTTTATTCGTTTTGCCTGTCCACTCTGTACAGTCAGTCATTGTGTGTGTCCCAAATGGCATCATATTCCCTATACAGTATACTAACAGTATAGTGCACTACTTTTGACCTGAGCCCTATGGCACCTGCACTGAATAGGGAATAGGGGGCCGTTTGGAACACAAACAATTGAATTGTCCCGTGTGGTTCAATTGGTAGAGCATGTCGCTTGCAACGGCATGTATGTGGGTTTGATTCCAACAGAGGATCAGTATGAAAAAGTGTGAACATATGTCCACCCGTCGCTCCGGATTAGATCGTCTGCTAAATGACTAAAGTGTGAATGTAAAATGGTGTTAACGTTAGGGGTGTTGTAGGGAGCATTCACTCTGTGATGCTCTAAACACAGTCTACAGATTGAGGGGAAAGGGGGGAGAGATCACAAGAAGGAAGCTGTATAGTTTCACAGTCAGCCTTGAGAGAGAAGTACCTACCCGGCCAGAGGAGAGGCAGTGCTGAGAGGAGGAGATGAGTGTACAAACACAGGGGATCACTTCCTGTGTTTTTCCTCTTACTCCCCTCTTCTTTACAGTCTGCTGCTCTCATTTTGTGTCAATCCATCACCGAGTATGTTTATCCTGCTGTTCATCAATCTATACACCCATGCAGATTTCCAATGTGGGGCCTCATAAATGTTTCGGTTATGCTAATATAAGCACTGTCAGAGTTCACTATTTCCAGGGCTTGGCAGAAAAAGGCTTCTTTGCCTAGTACCCTGACACACGTCAGACTTTTGATTAAAAGTCTATATAATCGTCTCACCATCAGTTAATAACTCCAATGTTGTTATTGGAGGTCTAGTTTTATTACGGATGGCAATTGTTTGATTGTCACTCACCTGAAATATGGAACAGGATCTGATGTCTTTATATACTGCATTTTCTCCTTCTTTCAATGTCCGCCCCCTCTCTGACTATAATCATTTCAATGCGTATTTGCATGAGATCCCATTTCAATCCTGTTTTATATACTGTATATTACCTGAGTTAGGGCTGGCTGATATATCAAATTAATTTGATTAATTCGAATTGATGTTTTTGCGTGATATTCCAAATGCCAGTATCGCAGAATTTAGTTTGTTTTTGTATTTTTCATTTTTATAAGCGTTTATGTCCGCTTGAGCTCATGTTGTCATTTTGGTATTGTATTGTTCGCTCCTTCTGTGCTGTGCACCTTCCCATGTACACCAAGGATCTGTATATAATGACGAGATGCTCATGTCTCCGCCTTAACAATGGGAGTTATTATCCCAAAGGCGGGAAGGCAGGAGACAAGATTAGGTTCAAAATAAGCGCATTGAAACACATTGGGCTTATTTTGGACAGATGTTGGCGAGAGTGAAACCTCACGCGTTGCCTCTTTCTCCCAAGCCCCTCCCCCTACCACTCACAACAACAAAGATCAGAGGTCACTTCTTCCTCTCTGAAGAGGTTTCAACTCGCTATTTGCATTTGAGGCTTGGCCCAACAGAATGGGTCATATGGACACCAAAACACAAGGAGACGTTATTTTACTGTAATAGAAATGAACCTTTCGAACCATACCCTGTTTATGTTTCAACTCCTCACATTTCGAGCAGAGCAGACACTACTAAAACGGATGTACTGTACCAATGAACATTCATTCTGGAAAATGTATGCTCAGTTTGTCGTGTACGCATTACGGTACCACGTACCGCTAGCAGCATTTTAGTCAAATAAAGATTGTTATACTAGCTGTTTAGTCTGCGTTTTATATATGTGTGATAAGCATAAAACTATTATATAAGGAAATTGCAACTCGTTCTCATTTTGAGAAATAAGGTAGGCCACTTGATTTCAACATCTGAACAAAGTGGACAGGTTAGTATGCTGTTCAAACAGTTGGAGACAGACACAAGGTTGTCTTCATAACAATTCAACTGTTTTGCCTTGTTAGCTGAACTCAGAGACAGTGAAATTCTACCTAGATACAAGTTGGCTAAACTTGAAATATGAATATTAGCTGGCTACTCACTAGCACGTATGCTTGTGCTTGAGAGATTGTAATGCATGCTACATTATTGGTGAATGTGCATTATGCATGGTTCTGGTTAAATTTGTAATTTAAAGGGCATTTTTATAGACAGACCTGAAAGCCAGATCAGTGATTATTGCAAAAAAAAGCAGGTACAACTATTTTGATAAAATAATGTACTTATTAGTACTGGGTCTTATGGTTGTGGAAGGAATATATTCAGCCGAGGTATAATTACACAAACTCTGAATTCATTAGATTCGATTATTTATGACTGTTTTAAATGCAGTGGATTTGACCTTTAATTGTACAACAAACTTAATTTAGAGAAAATGTTTTTTTTTTTTTTAGATATATATATCGTGAATTGCTTGAAAAAGTTTGAAAAAATGTAGAGTTTTAGGCCATATCGCCCTAACTTGAGTCAGCATCTCAGTTCTGTTATGAACTTTATTCAAGCCAGTAAGAGCCAGTTTGGGATGTATTTACCAACTGAAGACTGCATCTAAACCAGAACGTTTTCATTCTCTTTGAAACACAGACATGTTGGCTACCTGAAAGACCAGTCTACCTCATATGTGTTAAAGTTGCACTATGCAGAAATCGCTCTGCCATTTCCTGGTTGCTAAATCTCTAATGGTTTGCTCAATTTCAGTTTATGTGACATAAAGATAAGCTAGCATAGTGTAGAAAATCATTGTAGTATTTAAACCGCTGTGGAATATAATTTCCATAACCAAAAATCTTGTTGTTTCAGCTGTTTGAAGCTGGTGCACAAAACCGAAAATAAAAGACGCAAAACAAAAATGAAGAACGGGAAGCATAGAAATAGCACACTTAGATAGTACAGATCTACCGCTTCTTAGACTTGCTTTCAAGTAGAATGATAGATCTATAACTCACATTTCTATGTGAATTTGGTCGAGTCGCCCCAAAAGTTACATATTGCCACTTTATGACGTTTACAACAGAATTGTTGCCTTATTGTGAGTGATTTAACTGCAGACGGTCAAAGGCCATTTTCATTAAGGAAAAAAACAACACTTTTGACAAGGATGAATGAGATCCAGATAGGTTACTTATAGAGGTGGATTTATCCCTATCCTCTATCTTTGTCTCTCTTTGTCTCTTTCTTTCTCTCTCTCACTCTCTTTCCATCCATCCCTCTCTCTCTATCCCTCGATCTCTCTCTCTCTTGCCAAACCTCTCTCTCTCTCCAAATCTCTCTCACACATTCTCTCTACCCCTCTCTCTGTGGCTCCACATGAAAGAGCATGTTGACTGGAGAGAGGGCAGCTGGCGGTCTGAAACAAAAGGAGCCTTCTAGCTGCTCTTAGTCTCTCTTTCAGCTGTCTCTTTTATAGCCCGGGCTCCGGCCTGTTTGTAAATCAAATCTGTCTCACTGGCCATAGAGAAGATGGAATCCGGTTGCCTAGGTTTTATCGTAGAGAAATGCAAAAACTCAGTTAAAGCAGGATGGAGCTGAATCAGGGCCCATGGCAAAAGTTCAATCCCACAATGCACCTGGGCTGACATCCCTCTCCGGCTTCTCTATTCTAATCGCCGTCTGAAGCCGAATCCACATTTGTGACCGACCGACCTCAATTCGGTCTTATGTAGCAAAGAAATTTGAAATGGTGTTGGACAAAAGTAGAGAATCAGAGCTAGAAAATTATATATCATACACTGCTGTTGAGGAACAATGGGAAAGTAATTCTGCTTTGAAAGTTGCTAAACCACTTTTGAGAAAATGGCCCGTGAATATTTTGGTACACCTACTGGGGAGCTCTTCGTTGTCTACACCCATTCAGCATCTTTCACACCCTTGGGCCTCCCGAGTGGCGCAGCGGTCTAAGGCCTAAGGTCTGAGGCGTCACTACAGATCCAGATTTGATCCCGGGCTGTGTTGCAGCCAGCTGCGACCGGGAGATTCACGAGGCGGCGCACAATTGGCCTAGCGTCGTCCGGGTTAGGGGAGGGTTTGGCCGGCCGGGATGTCGTTGTCACATCGTGCTGTAGCGACTCCTGTAGCGTGCCGGGCGCATGCACACTGACACAGTCGCCAGTTGGACGGTGTTTCCTCTAACACATTGGTGCTGCTGGCTCCCGGGTTAAGTGAGCAGTGTGTCAAGAAGCAGTGCGGCTTGGCAAGGATGTGTTTCAGAGGACGCATGGCTCTCGACCTTCACCTCTCCCGAGTCCGTACGGGAGTTGCAGTGATGGGACAAGACTGTAACTACCAATTGGATATCACGAAAAAGGGGTCAAAAATAATCAAATCACATGTGCCAAATACAACCTTACAGTGAAATGCTTACTTACAAGCCCTTAACCAACAGTGCAGTTTTAAGAAAATACCTAAAAAAAAGTAAGAGATAAGAATAACAAATGATTAAAGAGCAGCAGTAAATAACAAAGCGGGGCTATATACAGGAGGTACCGGTACAGAATCAATGTGTGGGGGCACCGTTGTCGAGGTAATTGAGGTAACATGTACATGTAGGTATAGTTATTAAAGTGACTATGCATAGATAATAACAGAGAGCAGCAACATTCTGGGGGGGCGGGGGCAATGCAAATAGTCTGGGAAGTCATTTGATTAGCTGTTCAAGAGTCTTATGGCTTGGGGTAGAAGCTATTTAGGAGCCTCTTGTACCTAGACATGGCGCTCCAGTACCGCTTGCCGTACGGTAGCAGAGAGAACAGTCTATGACTAGGGTGGCTGGAGTCTTTGACAATTTTTAGGGCCTTCCTCTGACACCGCCTGGTATAGAGGTCCTGGATGGCAGGAAGCTTGGCTCCGCTGATGTACTGGGCCATACGCACTACCCTCTGTAGTGCCTTGTGGTCGGAGGCCGAGCAGTTGCCATACCAGGCAGTGATGCAACCTGTCAGGATGCTCTCGATGGTGCAGCTGTAAAATATGGCAGTGATGCAACCTGCCAGGTTGCTCTCAATGGTGCAGCTGTAAAACCTTTTGAGGGTCTGAGGACCCATGCCAAATCTTTTCAGTCTCCTGAAGTAGGTTTTGTCGTGCCCTCTTCACGACTGTCTTGGTGTGCTTGGACCATGTTAGTTTGTTGGTGATGTGGACGCCAAGGAACTTGAAGCTCTCAACCTGCTCCACTACAGCCCCGTCGAAGAAAATGGGGGCGTGCTCGGTCCTCCTTTTCCTGTAATCCACAATCATCTCCTTTGTCTTGATCACGTTGGAGTCGTGCCTGGCCTTGCAGTCATGAGTGAACATGGAGTACAGGAGGGGACTGAGCACGCACCCCTGAGGGGCTCCTGTGTTGAATATCAGCTTGGCAGATGCGTTGTTACCTCCCCTTACCACCTGGGGGCGGCCCTTCAGGAAGTCCAGGATTCAGTTGCAGAGTGAGGTGTTTAGTCCCAGGGTCCTTAGCTTAGTGATGAGCTTTGAGGGCACTATGGTGTTGAATGCTAAGCTGTAGTCAATGAATAGCATTCTCACATAGGTGTTCCTTTTGTCCAGGTGTGAAAGGGCAGTGTGGAGTGCAATAGAGATTGCATCATATGTGGATCTGTTGGTGCGGTATGCAAATTGGAGTGGGTCTAGGGTTTCTGGGATAATGGTGTTGATGTGAGCCATGACCAGCCTTTCAAAGCATTTCATGGCTACAGACATGAGTGCTACGGGTCGGTAGTCATTTAGGCAGGTTACCTTAGTATTCTTGGGCACAGGGACTATGGTGGTCTGCTTGAAACATGTAGGTATTACAGACTCAGTCAGGGAGAGGTTGAAAATGTCAGTGAAGACACTTGCCAGTTGGTCAGCGCATGCTCAGAGTACACATCCTGGTAATCTGTCTGGCCCTGTGGCCTTGTGAATGTTGACCTGTTTAAAAGTCATTCGGAACAGCTGGTGCTCTCATGCAGTGTTACTTGCCTCGAAGCGAGCATAGAAGTTATTTAGCTCGTCTGGTAGGCTCGTGTCACTGTAATAGTTTGCAGGCCCTGCCACATTCGACGAGCCGGTGTAGTATGATTCGATCTTAGTCCTGTATTGACGCTTTGCCTGTTTGATGGTTCGTCGGAGGGCATAGCGGGATTTCTTTAGCTAGCAAGCCAGCAAGCTAACGTTCACCAGCTAGCTAACAGTACACTTTACCTTGCAATGAAACGACTTTCTGACAAAATTCGAAACCTATAATATCTGCAAATGTTGCTAGACTCTTGCCCGTGTACGTGGATGAACGATTCACGGCTTTAACTAAGTAAGACATCCTGGGTCTTTTCTGTTTTGTTTGTAGCTAGCTACAGCTTGTTTGGCCCGTTATGTCAAGTCACTCCGGTTCACACTGACCGTGTGCAGAAAGTAGTCATCACAACTTTTTCCCACTGATCTTTGTCTATAGCGCCTGTTAAATTCAGGGCAGCAATGTTGTTGAGAGCAGTAGCAACACTTTTGCAGTTCTTCATGGCTAACGTTATATCTTTCAAAAAAGCTGCAGTAGCAAGGAGTATCTACACATACTGAGCAGCTCATGTTATAGACAGAAGCATGCTACTGTACATAGCTGACGAATCCGAACTCTCGGCGTGTCTAGCCCATCCATTATCTCAGCCAATCATGGTTAGCGGGAAGTGTCCTGTCTTTTTCCGGTGGCTAATCCAACTAGGCTCATAATTTATCAATTTTATTCATAATTATAGATGGCATGCAAGTTTGTTATTAAGGCACATGAAAGTTCACATGTTCCAGATGGCATTTCTGACAAAAAAATAATTTTGATAAAAAAAGAAATAATAATTCCAATGCCTCTCCTGTGAAGTAGTGACGTGCGACATACGCCTAGCTTCTGGAAACGGGTCACATTTATGCTTACGTACAGTATTCTCAAAATCACATCCATGGTCCGGGGACTGATGTTTGTCGGATATGACCATAGACATCATTACCATTATCATTATTGTTGTCATCATCATGACTGTCACCATCATCACGATCATCACCACCATCTACATCAATACCGTCTGGAATGTGTTCAGATTAAATGTTAAAGGTGGTTTTGTAAAGAGACGCCCATTGGAGACTGAAAAGCATTATTTAGTCTATTGCATTCAGTATTGATTGTGAATGGCGTGCTCTTACACAGTACACATGATCAAAGTAAACAGTACAAGAATTGTTTGTAGGTATGCAAAACCATGAAAACATTAGCTGTTGGGTTTTTCAATTAGCTTTCTTCCAGGCTGAGCTGTATTCATGTGTTAATGAAAGCAATGTTTCTCCTGAAACGTAGGCCTAGATTAATTTTTTGTTTTATATTTGAATAGCTATATTTCCCATAAGGCAGTGTTTTCATAAGGTGGTTTGTCCTGTAATTTAAGTCTTCGGGATGTGTGTGTGCATGCATGCGTGCTGTCTCGGAGTGGAAGCGAATCACAGCGTTGTGTCTGTTCGTATTACTCCAGATAGACATCAATTCAGCATGGAACAACAACAGCATGAGCAGGTCAGCCCTTAATGACTGTTACTGCCCAGTCCGCTATCATTCTGACTTCCTCTCTCTTTTTAGTAAATTACATTACACAGACCATAGAATTACATATGTAATAGGATCTTTATGACTCAGACACTCAGCTGATGCTTATTCTCTAAGGCCAAGTCACTTTTTCCCTGGTTGTTTTAGGAATGAAAAAGTACCTTCATTGCCTGGGCATGAGTCTTTCCAACAAACGCTGAAAGAAATGATCAGACATGTAATGATAGCGTTTACCTCAACCGTGCCACCATCAATTCCAACGCTTAATAAATAACACACACTACTTAACAGATAAATAAATAACACACACTACTTAACAGATGGACACCATCATTTGCCATGGTGCTGACAGTTATTGCCTATTTTGATGAAATTGCCCCTGCTGTTGCAGTATTGGAGTGGTTCAGGCATCGTTTGCTCTGTACTGGATGGTGAGGGAAGTGGTAGTGGTGGATCCCCAGGTGCAGCAGACTCTCCCATGGAAGAGCCAGTCTGTCAGTTTGCCCCCTGGTGAGCAGGTGGATATCGCCTCATTTCTCAGACCTGTCTGCCACTCTCTCGTTCGCTCTCTCTCTCTGGTCAATGGGATCAGCTGTTCTTTCTCTCATCATTACTGCTTTTCTGGTAGAGTGCTTTGTCCTGATATTTTATTGCATCCCACATTGGGCTAAGAATAAGCATAGACACACACTTTTACTTGAATGGCAATGCCCTTTAGGCCAATACTATGTTGGCAGTGATTGCAGTGCTCTCTGTACTGTCGGCTACGGTTGGCTATGGGTTTGAGTCATGCTGCTGACGATGACAAAGGTTGTAACCTCACCTCATTCTATCTAGCCCCAGTCTATGGCATAGCACAGGCTCTTAACACTCTCAAATGTCATCTAACCTCTTAGATAACTGTCTGTCCTGTCCTGACACGGTGTCTGCACTCCAAATGGCACCCTATTCCCTATGGGCCCTGGTCTAAAGTAGTGCACTAAATAGGGAACAGTGTGCCATTTGGGACGGAGGTGTGTCCTCTGTTCCGGTTGCCAGGCAGGCACTCAGTGAAATGCTATAAACATCAGATCCAGCATGAGCTGAGCTGCGTTCACCTCTGCCTCATCACCTCTTTCAAAGAGCAGCTCAATTAAACAATGTGATATCTATCGAGCTCTCCGTAACCCAATACTCCACGTCCGCTGCCATGGGAGTTTGTTTTTAAACACAAGCCTTTGAAGTAGTCAGTCATTTGGGGACTAGATGTGTTTGAAATTCAAACATTGAATGACTTTAAGCACAGCCTTGCATTAAAAAACACTGTCTGATAAGTGGTTGGTTGGTTGGTTGGTTGGAAGAGGGGATAGAGATGAAAGAAGAGTGCGAGAACAATTTGCCTTGGATTGAGGTGACACAGGGCAGAGCCAGATTAAATCATTGGAATGGCACCTTTTTTTCTGGTCGGGATAAAGAGTGTTCAACTCATATTGTCAGAATCCAATGTATCAACGTCCACTTCCATGAGTATCATTTGGATGGTGGTTGTACTGTAGCCAGTGCAGACAACCATCATCCCAGTAGACCCCTGCCTGTCTAACCCCCAGCTCCACTCCACATGTGGTGCCCTGGTGTGACCATGGGTGGTGTTAGGATGGAAGCTACTGTTGGGGGTTAGCTATTGGCCACTGTGCCCTGCTGCCCACCTGTCATTGGCCCTGCCAGGGCAGATTAGAACGTGAAAAACCTCTCCCAGGGGTGCTGCCTGGCATGGCCAGTTCTGCTCGCCACAGGTCACAGTTCAGCTGTCTAATCAGGCGTAGCCAAAACAACACATTTATCACACACTCCTCTCTGTCCTCCCCCCTCTCTTTCTCGTTATGTCTATCCTCCGGTTCTCCGGCTGCCAGGGTGCAGCATTGTGTTACACCCTTCCTCCATCTGCTTCTCCTTCCATCCATCCATCCATCCCTCCCTCCTGTCCCTCGTCCCTCTGCCATGCTCTATCTGTCCCACCCTGCACCGTACCTACAGGATGTCCCTGTACACAGCACATATCTACCCTAGTGAGAATAGTGTAGCACTATCCCCGAAAGGGCCGTTGTGGGCACCAGTGTACTATCGACCCGGGGAACAGGTAGTCTGGGCCTAGTGGTCTCAGCTCTGGTCTTGTGAACTGCCTCAGGAGGGAGAATCACTACCCATGATGCCCCCCCCCCCCTTCTGGTACTGCACAAAAATCTAATTTGTATTTGGAGAAAGATGAAGGGATTGGGTCTCCTGGCCCCATTTGGGTTTCTACAACACCCTGGGTGCCAAATATGTGGAGGGAGGATTGGATTGTCCTGCTTGTATCTTGATCTGGGTAAAGGAGATTTTCAGATACTACTAATCTCCTTGAGACAGAGAGAGAGAAAGAAAGAACAGCTTCCAGCATCCCCTATCTCTGTCCCTTTCTCTATCCCTGCCCCTCCCTTGTCCCTGTCACTGTCCCTGCCCCTCTCCTTCACCCGTCCCAGGGCCTCTCCCCAGTCCCTGCTCCAGCCTCTTTCCCTGTCCTTGTCCCTCTCCCCAGCCCCAGCTACAGCACCTTTCCCTGTCCTTGTCCCTTTTCCCAGCTACAGCACCTTTCCCTGTCCTTGTCCCTCTCCCCAGCCCCAGCTACAGCACCTTTCCTTGTCCTTGTCCCTCTCCCCAGCCCCAGCTACAGCACCTTTCCCTGTCCTTGTCCCTCTCCCCAGCCCCAGCTACAGCACCTTTCCCTGTCCTTGTCCCTTTTCCCAGCCACAGAACCTTTCCCTGTCCCTGTCCCTCTCCCCATCCCCAGCACCTTTCCTTGTCCCTCTCCCCAGCCCCAGCCCCAGCTACAGCACCTTTCCTTGTCCTTGTCCCTCTCCCCAGCCCCAGCCACAGCACCTTTCCTTGTCCTTGTCCCTCTCCCCAGCCCCAGCCACAGCACCTTTCCTTGTCCTTGTCCCTCTCCCCATCCCCAGCCACAGCACTTTTCCTTGTCCTTCTCCCTCTCCCCAGCCCCAGCCACAGCACCTTTCCCTGTCCTTGTCCCTCTCCCCACCCCCAGCCCCAGCTACAGCACCTTTCCTTGTCCTTGTCCCTCTCCCCAGCCCCAGCCACAGCACCTTTCCTTGTCCTTGTCTCTCTCCCCAGCCCCAGCTACAGCACTTTTCCTTGTCCTTCTCCCTCTCCCCAGCCCCAGCCACAGCCACAGCACCTTTCCTTGTCCTTGTCCTTGTCCCTCTCCCCAGCCCCAGCCACAGCACCTTTCCTTGTCCTTGTCCCTCTCCCCAGCCCCAGCCACAGCACCTTTCCTTGTCCTTGTCTCTCTCCCCAGCCCCAGGTACAGCACCTTTCCCTGTCCTTGTCCCTCTCCCCAGCCCCAGCCCCAGCACCTTTCCTTGTCCTTGTCCCTCTCCCCAGCCCCAGCCACAGCACCTTTCCCTGTCCTTGTCCCTCTCCCCAGCCCCAGCTACAGCACCTTTCCTTGTCCTTGTCCCTCTCCCCAGCCCCAGCCCCAGCCACAGCACCTTTCCTTGTCCTTGTCCCTCTCCCCAGCCCCAGCCACAGCACCTTTCCTTGTCCTTGTCCCTCTCCCCAGCCCCAGCCACAGGACCTTTCCCTGTCCTTGTCCCTCTCCCCACCCCCAGCCCCAGCTACAGCACCTTTCCTTGTCCTTGTCCCTCTCCCCAGCCCCAGCCACAGCACCTTTCCTTGTCCTTGTCCCTCTCCCCAGCCCCAGCCACAGCACCTTTCCCTGTCCTTGTCCCTCTCCCCACCCCCAGCCCCAGCTACAGCACCTTTCCTTGTCCTTGTCCCTCTCCCCAGCCCCAGCCACAGCACCTTTCCCTGATACAGTAGTAGTGGTAGGAGCCATGCTCTCAGCAGCAGCACAGTAGTGTTCAGGCAGGATTTGTCTCCCTCTGCTCACGCAGCGTGTTGTCTCTCACACTGCATTATTTGTGTGGGTGTTATATAACAGCATGGCTCCTGGCTAACAGACCCCCACAAGCCCCAGCACGGAACGGCACAGGGAGGGGGAAAGAGCTGTGGGCACAGGGAGAGGGCAGGTACAGTACAATACATTACCTTACAGTGCAGTTAAGTACACCACTTTACAGTATAGTACAATATAGTGCAAAACAATACAGTACAACACATCACAGTACAATACAGTACTGAACACTTTCACACTGTTGCCTAAATTCTGCTGATACTAATGCAACCATAGAGAGCACAAGGAAACAAAGGCCTGGGTTGATGTCATGATATCTATTTCACTGGGGTCGAATGGCTTTTCCCCAGGTGGCCGGAGAGGATACATTTATCTGCTGCTCCCTCCATCCAGATCTGCTGGGAATCTATCAGCCCACTCTTAGAGCCTTAACAACAGAACAGTCATGGTGGTGCTGGTGCTTATTGCCTGGCTGGCTTTCAGGAGATGCAGTCTGTACTCTGCACCACAGGAGGAGCAGCGCACTGGCACCCGCTGTACTCACTCTCAACCCATATCTACAGTATCTGTATAGAGCTATGCTAGACTGTACTCACTCTCAACTCATATCTATAGTATCTGTATAGAGCTATGCTAGACTGTACTCCCTCTCAACCCATATCTACAGTATCTCTATAGAGCTATGCTAGACTGTACTCACTCTCAACTCATATCTACAGTATCTGTATAGAGCTATGCTAGACTGTACTCACTCTCAACCCATATCTACAGTATCTGTATAGAGCTATGCTAGACTGTACTCACTCTCAACCCATATCTACAGTATCTGTATAGAGCTATACCAGGCTGTACTCACTCTGAACCCATATCTACAGTATCTGTATAGAGCTATGCTAGACTGTACTCACTCTCAACTCATATCTACAGTATCTGTATAGAGCTATGCTAGACTGTACTCACTCTCAACCCATATCTACAGTATCTGTATAGAGCTATGCTAGACTGTACTCACTCTCAACCCATATCTACAGTATCTGTATAGAGCTATGCTAGACTGTACTCACTCTCAACCCATATCTACAGTATCTGTATAGAGCTATGCTAGACTGTACTCACTCTCAACCCATATCTACAGTATCTGTATAGAGCTATGCTAGACTGTACTCACACTCAACCCATATCTACAGTATCTGTATAGAGCTATGCTAGACTGTACTCACTCTCAACTCATATCTACAATATCTGTGTAGAAAGAGTCCATATAGAGCTATACCGGGCTGTACTCACTCTGAACCCATATCTACAGTATCTGTATAGAGATATACCAGACTGTACTCACACTGAACCCATATCTACAGTAATTGTATAGATAGAGCCTTATAGAGCCTGTATAGAGCTATACCGGGCTGTACTAACTCTCATCCCATATCTACAGTATCTGTATAGAGCTATACCAGGCTGTACTCACTCTGAACCCATATCTACAGTATCTGTATAGAGCTATACCAGGCTGTACTCACTCTGAACCCATATCTACAGTATCTGTATAGAGATATACCAGACTGTACTCACACTGAACCCATATCTACAGTAACTGTGTAGATAGACCCTGTTTAGAGATATAACTGGCTGTACTCACTCTTAACCCATATCTACAGCCATCCCTGTGGCTCAGTTGGTAGAGCATGGTGTGTGCAACGCCAGGGTTGTGGGTTCGATTCCCACGGGGGGCCAGAACAAAAAAATAAAATGCATGAAATGTATGTATTCACTACTGTAAGTCGCTCTGGATAAGAGCGTCTGCTAAATGACTAAAATGTAAAATGTACAGTATTTGTAGAGATAGAGGCTATACCAGCCTGTACTTACTCTAAATCCTTATCGAAAGTAACTATATAGATAGAGCCTTATAGAGCTATACCAGCCTGTACTTACTCTAAATCCTTATCTAAAGTAACTATATAGATAGAGCCTTATAGAGCTATACCAGGCTGTGCTCACTCTAAATCCCTATCTACAGTAACTGTATAGATAGAGCCTTTAGAGCCTGTATAGGGCTATATCAGACTGTGCTCACTCTAAACCCATATCTACAGTAACTGTATAGATAGAGCCTGTATAGAGATATATCAGGCTGTACTCACTCTAAACCCATATCTACAGTAACTGTATAGATAGAGCCTTATAGAGCCTGTATAGTATACCAGGCTGTGCTCACTCTAAACCCATATCTACAGTAATTGTATAGATAGAGCCTTTAGAGCCTGTATAGAGATATATCAGGCTGTACTCACTCTAAACCCATATCTACAGTAACTGTATAGATAGAGCCTTATAGAGCCTGTATAGTATACCAGGCTGTACTCACTCTCAACCATTATCTACAGTAATTGTATAGATAGAGACATATAGAGATATAACAGGTTGTATTCACTCTAAACTCATATCTACACTATATGTATAGATAGAGCCTGTATAGATATATAACATGCTGTACTCACTCTAAACCCATATATACAGTAACTGTATAGACAGAGATGTATAGAGCCTGTATAAAGATGTACCAGGCTGCAGGTTACAGTCACTTCACACCCTATCAATCTACTGTAATGTAACTGTATCGAAGCCTGTACAGAGATTTACCAGCATGCAGGTTTCAGTCACATCAATTTACTGTAACTGTAGTCTGGAATAGGGATTTACCAGCCTGAAGGTTACATTCACTCCAAACCCTTATCTACTGTAGCTATAGAGTCTTCACTTCACTGCATTAGATTTACCCCCAGCAGCACACACAGAGGAAAATAAAATGCTTACTAACACTGCCCTGGCAGCCCCTAATACAACACACACACACACACACACACACACACACACACACACAAGCTGAGGAGCAGGAGGCTCCTTTCCAGCAGCAGCCAGCGGCCTCTTTGACAGCATGCCTTTTTTCTCACATTAAGCAGCTAATTAAAAGTCGCTGGATCCCAATCTGCCTTTGTAGTGGGATCTCTTCAAAAGGGGCCGTCGGTTGGAGAGATAGAGAATGAATGGGGACACAGTGGGGAGAACAGCAGAGAACAGCGGTGGTGTGGTGAATTTAGGGAAAGGCCGAGAGGGCTGGTAATTAGGTGGCTGGCCTTTTGCATCTTATAAAAAGTGGACACAAGCACTCTTTTCTCTCTCTGCTGCTGCTCTGCTCTCTGTCTGAAGAATAGGCAATTACAGGGTGGGGTGTACGGAACTGATCTGAGGGGGCACTGTTAGTGGGATCGTCAAAGAGGAGTAATGACATTCAAACATCTAAATGTGTATATTGTCATGGAGACTACAGAACTATGGATGTAAATGGAGATAGAGAAAGAAAGAGAAATGAGCATGGCCAGAGAACATGAGACCTTTCTTCATTAAATGTGTATTATCCTAAGGCCAGGCAGAAAACTCAATTACAGCCAAATATGCTTCCCACAAACTGACCCAGGGGCTGCAGATTTTGTTATTTTAATAATACAGGCTAGAGAGGAGGAAACAGCAAAGGACTACTGCTGCAAATAGATGCCACGCATTCAACTCCTGTAAACAATCTTGACCTCGTTTCTTTCCAATTACAAAGTCCAATTTGTGCACAGCCTGCATCCTCATCAAATGTGGCTATATTGGCTACTGTATAGTGGTTTGTGGCTAACTATAGCCTGCATGCTACCAGCTTTGGGTCAATGTTGATGCTAGTTTGTGCCCTTACTACTTCCATATTATTCTGAGACCAAGTGATCTTCCAAAGATTGGACCATGTCCCAGATAGCAGAATCATATACTGTGATTATAATTTACAACTTTTTGTAATCACATAATTAGCAAGTATCATTGCAAATCCCAATGTCCAAGTGCTTCCATTCACTGGTGATGTGGAGGCCTCTTTAAGCTTGTACTGTATTATTCATTTGATCTGTTCCTTGTGCTCTATGTAATGCATGGTAGCGGGGTGTGACTCAACAATAATTGATATTTTTGTCACTTACAGTATTGTTGTGGTTTATACTGTATGCTGGTTATGTATGGTTACAATAGAATCTAACCAAGCATTTACATAGAGGATACCGGTGATGTTACACTAATACCGATGCTGTTGATGATAACAGTGGGGACATCACCATCACCAATAACTCAACAACTAACACGGCCAATAAAAACAGACCCGTTGCTCAGTGTTGCAGGATGATGATGTGTTGCTCTCTGTGTTTCCGCTTAGTTTTTGTTTATGCCTATTTTTAATAGTCTCCTCGCTAGCAGAGAGGGAGAGAGTGCTCCGTGTGTGTGTGTGTGCACCGTGTGTGTGTTCCAATTATCATCCCATTAGTGAGGTTCAGCTCCTCTCCTGCTATGTCCACTATTCACATTAATGAATCGTTCTGTAACACTGACGGGTAGATGAAGGGAGGGCACCTAGTGGGAAATATGAGGAGGGAGAGGGAGCATACCTGGGATGAGGGCTTGTTGTGGTTATGTGTCCAGAAATTGCATCCTATTCCCTATGTAGTGCACTACTTTTGGCCAGAGGCCTATGGAGTAGTGCACTATATAGGGGACAGGGTGCCATTTGAGACACAGCTTGTATGTTTGGCAGTGGATTCAGGCATAACAGGCTATACTCTAGAATGATACAGTTTGGTATCTGACTCACCCTGCGTTGTCGATGACTCAGATAATATGGAGTGTCTGTCTAGATGAGCCACATTCCGTTAGGTTTGTTCACGCTCTCAACAAATGCATCATGCTTTTCAGCGCGTAGTACATACAGGTAACTGGCAAAATAAAGGAAACACCAACTTAAAGTGTCTTAATAGGGCGTTGGGCCGCCACGAGCCAGAACAGCTTCAATGGAACTTGGCATAGATTCTACAAGTGTCTGGAACTCTATTGGAGGGATGCGACACCGTTCCTCCACAATAAATTCCATAATTTGGTGTTTTGTTGATGGTGGTGGAAAACACTGTCTCAAGCACCCCTCCAGAATCTCCAATACATCATTTTCATGCTCATCAAACCATTCAGTGACCACTCGTGTGCTGTGGATGGGGGCATTGTCATCCTATGGGGGCATAGCCATGGTAGCCAAAATAATGGCCTGCCCAGCATTTTGATACATTTTTATTTTTTTATTTTTTTATTTAACCTTTATTTAACCAGGTAGGCTAGTTGAGAACAAGTTCTCATTTGCAACTGTGACCTGGCCAAGATAAAGCATAGCAATTTGACACATACAACAACACAGAGTTACACATGGAGTAAAACAAACATACAGTCAATAATACAGTAGAAAAAAAGAAGGAAAAAAAGTCTATATACAGTGAGTGCAAATGATGTACGATAAGGGAGTTAAGGTAATAAATAGGCCATGGTGGCAAAGTAATTACAATATAGCAATTAAACACTGGAATGGTGGATGTGCAGAAGATGAATGTGCAAGTATAGATACTGGGGTGCAAAGAAGCAAGATAAATAAATAAATACAGTATGGGAATGAGGTAGATAGATGGGCTGTTTACAGATGGGCTATGTACAGGTGCAGTGATCTGTGAGCTGCTCTGACAGCTGGTGCTTAAAGCTAGTGAGGGAGATATGAGTCTCATGCTTCAGTGATTTTTGCAGTTCGTTCCAGTCATTGGCAGCAGAGAACTGCAAGGAAAGGCGACCAAAGGAGGAATTGGCTTTGGGGGTGACCAGTGAGATATACCTGCTGGAGCGCGTGCTACGAGTGGGTGCTGCTATGGTGACCAGTGAGCTGAGATAAGGCGGGGCTTTACCTAGCAGAGACTTGTAGATAACCTGTAGCCAGTGGGTTTGGCGACAAATATGAAGCGAGGGCCAACCAACGAGAGCGTACAGGTCGCAGTGGTGGGTTGTGTATGGGGCTTTGGTGACAAAACGGATGGCACTGTGATAGACTGCATCCAATTTGTTGAGTAGAGTGTTGGAGGTTATTTTATAGATGACATTGCCGAAGTCGAGGATTGGTAGGATGGTCAGCTTTACGAGGGTATGTTTGGCAGCATGAGTGAAGGATGCTTTGTTGCGATATAGGAAGCCGATTCTAGATTTAATTTTGGATTGGGGATGCTTAATATGAGTCTGGAAGGAGAGTTTACAGTCTAACCAGACACCTAGGTATTTGTAGTTGTCCACGTATTCTAAGTCAGAGCCGTCCAGAGTAGTGATGCTGGACGGACGGGCAGGTGCGGGCAGTGATCGATTGAATAGCATGCATTTAGTTTTACTTGCATTTAAGAGCAGTTGGAGGCCACGGAAGGAGAGTTGTACGGCATTGAAGCTCGTCTGGAGGTTAGTTAACACAGTGTCCGAAGAGGGGTCAGAAGTATACAGAATGGTGTCGTCTGCGTAGAGGTGGATCAGAGAATCACCAGCAGCAAGAGCAACATCATTGATGTATACAGAGAAGAGAGTCGGTCTGAGAATTGAACCCTGTGGCACCCCCATAGAGACTGCCAGAGGTCCGGACAACAGGCCCTCCGATTTGACACACTGAACTCTATCAGAGAAGTAGTTGGTAAACCAGGCGAGGCAATCATTTGAGAAACCAAGGCTGTCATGACCCTAATCATGATGGGATGTATCTTCCTTAACTCAGGAACCACATCTGTGTTGAAGCACCTGCTTTCAATATACTTTGTATCCCTCATTTACTCAAGTGTTTCCATTATTTGGGCAGTTACCTGTACATCAATTATAAGTGGATTACCTCATGATATGGTGGAGTTGTGGTAGGCAGCACTCCCTTTGGTGGCCAGAGACAAAGGAATGGTTTGTTGTAGAGTAGACTGATCATTAGAATGCTAAGACTAGAGTTTAGTGTTTGTTGTTGTGGCTCTAGATGGGCATTGCAGCTCCGTAATTGCTTTCCATGTATTTTCATCTCCAGTGAGAGAATACTTGAAGGTTAAGTCTTAGGTGTTTTTATTTCAAAGCTATTGGTACTACTGCTTTTCAGAAGCAACCTTCTCATGAATTCTGTAAACATTGCGTTCCCACAGGCATTTACCTGTATTTGCACATTCCAGTTGACTTTGATGTCGACAATGCATCCCCTCTTTCTTTCTCCAGTGGGCCGCCTCCTCATCGAGTTTGCCTCCCAGATGACGATGGAACGGGTGCAGAAGGAGAACCCCAACGTGACGGAGGGGGGCAAGTACACCCCACCGGACTGCCGCGCCAAACAGAAGGTGGCTATCATTATCCCGTTCAGACACAGAGACAACCACCTCAAGTACTGGCTGCACTACCTACATCCCATCCTACGACGGCAGAAGATCGACTACGGCATCTATATCATAACCCAGGTCAGTGTTTAGGATCAACTGATTTAGGATCCGCTTCTTCTACCCTGGACCTACTGTAACTTTAACTATCAATAGATATTAGCCACACAACAAAGTGGGCCATTGAACCATAGATATTATGGAATTATAATGCTGTGCCTCACTACCTTTTCCAGTACGAGATGAATAATCCAATGCACGCTGCTGTTTCATCCTTGTCCGTCCACTGAGTGACACATTCCATTCCCAAAACACTTCAAGAAAGGTCAAAGGAGCTTCTTATTCATGTAGGGGCAGGATCGTTCAACTTCAAGTGCCCCAGCCCCTCCATGTCCACCCCTGTTCACCATGAGACAATAGAAGTTTCGTACAATTCCACCATTCAGGGGAGGATGCTGGGTAATGTGCTCTGATGTCCTCCGTCAATCCTTCCAGTGGGTGCAGCACCCTAGTCACTCCCTCTGTGGAACAGGCGTTTTGGTTCCACCTGCTCAGTTCAGCCCAACGTGTCTCTTGATTTATGTCCCAGGCTCTCATATCTCCGTTATTATCCATGTCAGAGGCCTCATCTTCTCTATCATTAATGCTGCGCTGGTTCTTCTTCTGCACTGGGAACAGAGAAGCAGAAAAGAAGAGTATGTGCGTGCGTGCATGCAATCCCCTTTCATTTCCATCCGGTCTATTCTCCCTGAACAGCTACTGTAGCTGTAGCTGTAGCTATTGTACTGTGAAAAGCAAGGCTATTATTTAGGCTATGCAAATGTTTGGATGATGAGCAGAACAGAGTTCTTTTCACAGTCTTTTGTTTGTTGACCCATAATTAAGGGTGACCTGCCTGTTTGGTTTTGGACTAGTTTTAGGCATTGTGGGAATTCTTATCTAGCCTAATAAGTGGAATTTGCAGATCACCATTTGAGCTGTCAGATGCTGGAAGCACATAACATTATCCAAGCAGCATATGTATATTAAATATAATGTAATCCGTTTCATATAGAGTTAATTTCCATTAGCAACAGTGACAAAGTAAAGTCCCTCACTCCCAGAGGATTGACACACCAAGACACCAACCACCAGCTGCAGGGAAAAGCTTTGATTCTTTTTTTATTTTCTGTTGATTACATTTTTGTAGACTCATTTATTGGTACACTCTTAAATAAAACGTGCTACCTAGAAGGTTCTTCGGCTGTCCCCATAGGAGAACCATTTGAAGAACCATTTTTGGTTGCAGGTAAAACACTTTTGGGTTCCATGTAGAACCCTTTCTACAGAGGTTTCTACATGGAACCAAAAAGGGTTCTACCTGCAACCAAAAAGGGTTCTACTATGGGGACAGCCGAAGAACCCTTCTGGAACTCTTTTTTCTAAGAGTGTAGTTGCGTCTCTGGTTTGTGACTTGATGTGTTTTTGAAATAAAGCCTAAAACGACCTGTCCCTCCAAATTAGTGTTTTGTGATATATCTGACTTTGTTTTTGTGCAACATAATTACCATTGTGACTAAGCTCAGTATTGAGCCTGAGAGAGCTATGAAATACTGTCTGTGTACCATGTACTACAATACTTATAACCACTATGCTAAGAAGTAATAAAAAAATGTCTTTTGATTATTTCATTAACCTATATCATGTTATTTCAAGTTATTCCTTTGGAGCGCATGCGAAAGTGATTTTGAATGGGAGTAACGAGTGTGTTGATATAACGGTAGTATTATCAAAATTCTGCTTTCAATCGGCATAGTACTGTATGATTCAGTGCAATACCTATCACAACATTCAAAATATCAGAATTGGTTAAATAACGTTATGCATGCCAACATATAAGGCAAGAATTAAGAGTAGGTAAAGTTATGGTGGCAGGTGAAATAATAGTTCTCCAATGTTTTACCATTGGAACATTTGATGTACAGTCACATTCACCTTGGTTGTCTGAATCATGCTGTAGAGTTCACAGCTGGCGATGTCTCGTCGTGATTGGTTATTATGTTGGTTACAACTCAAATCTCTTTAAAAGAGTCTTCTATAATAACCCAATGAAAGCCTATAGCCGACATAACAAAACAAGATGTTTACAATCAGTATTGTTTTGATAATACAATTGTTTAATTGAAACTTAAATAAACAATCCCCAGAATCATATATAGGCTGCAAAAATCCTACATTTTATTTAATTTGCAAAAATATTCCATTCACCACTTGAATGAAAGCCTCAATTAGCCAACAAATACAGCTAAAACAATGTAGGGCTGTAAAGGAAGAAGTGTCTTGTTTTTCGAAAATCAAGTGTAATTGCGCCATTGTATTTACCCATGTTCTCTCTCAACTCTGGCACCACCCGCCAGCTGATTTTCTTGCCCGATGCAGGACTCTATAGTGCAAGAGGAGAGAGACTCGGACAGAAACATTCACCACTCCATTCATTTACAAAAGGATAGTCTAATAGCGGTTCACAATGCACTAGCAAGGTGCGAGAATACTGTAAATACTGATGGCCTATAATAATTGGTACACTATAGTACGTTCACCTGACACAATACTAAAATTTTAAATATCTAACTGAATATCACAGACCTGATTTGCCCTAAATAAAATGCATCAACCCCCTAGAAATATGTCAAGTTATTATACTCCACATAATAATCAAAACAACCTTACGATAAGTCATGATTTATTAACTGTATAGCCAATAGAAAGAAGCATATACAGTATTTTTTCATCAACATCTTTGTGTTTTTGTTAATAAAATAATGACGAAAAATCTAGATGAAGTAGATGTGCTCAAAAATGCCTCTAGTGCTTCAAATGAGCATTAACGGCAAGCACCGCAACTCGCCGACGCGTACCAAACAGCATACCGCACACTATATGTAGTATGGCGCAACTTTTAAACGAGGAACCACTGTACACATCATGGCAGTTTTATTTCCTAGGTTAACTCTCTACGTATGGCTCAGTCAGATAGTGAGTGCTGCTCTATAATTGTTACTATAATAGGGGCTTCACACCATGGCTGCACTGGGATCTACTCCCTCCCACAACAACGCAACCAGAGGAGGGAGAGAAGCCTTGACAATCATAAGGCAACCAGAGACCAAGGATACAAGGGATTTTGACTCACTAATCGCATCCACACCGTTCTGCTGCTGCCATTTCAACTATCTTATCCTCCTCTCTCGTAGGAGGACACTTTATCCATCACGCGCACCAGAGTGTTAAATGATTGTAAGTCGGAGCCTTTTACTCAGAGCGGTGGGGAGAAAGCAGAGCAGTTGGGAGGAAAACAGGATAATTTCCCAGTTTATCATGCTTGCAGATCATTTCTGCCATGTCCTATGAGTCAAAACAGTTGTTTGAGGGAAATTCACCAGAGACAGACAGATATCTTCTCCAGCTGCCACACCCCGGGCCAGCAGCCTTAGTGCTTATTCAATACCAGCTCTGTCACTCAGTAGAAGAGAGGGTCTACTCTCCTCTGCTCCTAATCTGATTCTGAACATGTGAACTCTTCCAGGAGATGCACAGACACAGGTGGTGCAGCAAAGAGCTTCAACCCCATTACTGTGCAATGAGCTTAGGCATCACATCATGGCATCATGGCGTCACATGACATGGCATCACATATCACATGTAGCCTAAAATGACCAGTGGGAAAACAAATGGGGGAAAGCCTGGCAGACAGATACATAACCCTCCCTGTTCACCCAGTGGACTCCTATCTGATCTCAGATAGAGACTCAGCAGTTTATTCATAACTTACCAAGGACACTAAGGACAGCCAGCCATTGGACAGCCATAGCTACTGTTATAACAGTATGTTCTGCGTGGGCGGCTGGACGTGGTGTCCGTGGTTCTGGTGGGGTCTGAGTCTAGCTGCTGCAGAGCTGTAACACCTGCCAGGAACCAATGCCAACGTTTGCCTGTCGCCCCCATGATGCTCATCATGTTCACTGGAAGGAGGCCCAGATTGGGGGACTAAAAAAGGAACACTTAATATTGCTGGCGGTGCTGTTAACATGCTGTTGAAAAGAGGAAAGGAAGATGCTGTCCACTGGAGAATATATGTTAGGTTAGATTCCATTTTCAACTAGATGATTAGAAACAATACCATATGACGTAACATAATGATATCATCATTAGCGTTTCATCATAATCTTTAAGTATCACCGACATGCGTGACAGAACAGAGTGTGACAGCTGATCTACAAAGCAGCGGTGGAGTGATTGATTCTGTGCTGTCTCATCTGATGCTTCCGTGATCAGCACTAGCTGGCTGGCTGGGACATGCGTGTTAGAGAGGGGGTGTTGGTCACACAGACTAAAGCCTGCAGTCATAGAGGATGCTGCTTGTCCTAGTGGTGACATGGAGATTGCTTGGAGCCTTGGATAGAGATCGTATGAGATTCATTTCAATACTTGTATCAGAAGACATGCATAGCCACTTGAATGATATCATTTAAATCCCAGTTTCCACAAACACAGTATGGTGCCCATGCTAGAACAATCAAAGTATGCTTTAACTACCTGCATGATTTGCAAATTATTCATAGTCATTACAATTTACAAGTACTGGAATTTGCTGAGGGCTTTATGTATGCTGCCCTCTATGTTATCTAAACTGAAGCTATAGGCTGAACTCCTCGTGATTATCAACACAGGACATGGTTATCTCTCCCCCCTGAGATGGTGAGGTCATCAGAGGCAGACTACTTCATATCAGTATCATAATGGAATTGATCTTGACACTTTTAGCATTTCAAAAGAATGGAACCTTATAGACGGGTAGGTTATTTAGCAACAAAACCCATGTGCGCGCAACTATGTAGCAAAACAGACAGGTTTGGCTTAGTGTTGACAACATGTAAATTATATTTGGTCTCCAATGTTTATTGAAAACATAAATACATTTGCACAATGAGCAAATACATCATTACAGTTGTTGGTTAGATAGCTAGTGAATTTTTTGCCATATTAGCATAGACGTGGCATCAGTCAAAACATCTCTAAACAAGTCATGGTATCAAGAACAATATGAAACTAACTGAAACAAACCAACTACGTTTCCTCATATGGAAGCTTCTTGTCATTGTCGCTAGCTATCTGGCCACACAGAATCGCAACAACACATGGACTTCTGACCCATTGAAGCGTGCACATTGTTTTTGTGACGTTGTCAACTAACCCATCTATTGCAAAAAGTGTCAATTATTTTGTCTCTAGTCTCTATCCATTGTTCCTGTTCCCAAGAAAGCTAACTGAGCTAAACGACTATCACCACGTAGCACTCACTTCCATCATCATGAAGTGCTTTGAGAGACTATTCAAGGATCATATCACCTCCACTCTACCTGACACCCTAAACCCACTCCAATTTGCTTACCGCCCCAATAGGTCCACAGACGCAATCGCAATCGCACACTGCCCTAACCCATCTGGACAAGAGGAATACCTATGTAAGAATTCTGTTCATCAACTACAGCTCAGTATTTAACACCATAGTACCCTCCAAACTCGTCATTAAGCTCGAGACCCTGGGTCTCGTCCCTGCCCTGTGCAACTGGATCCTGGACTTCCTGACGGGCCGCCCCCAGGTGGTGAGGGTAGGAAACAACATCTCTACCCCGCTGATCCTCAACACTGGAGCCCCACAAGGGTGCGTTCTCAGCCCTCTCCTGTACTCCCTGTTCACCCATGACTGCGTGGCCATGCACGCCTCCAACTCATTCATCAAGTTTGCAGATGACACTACAGTGGTAGGCTTGATTACCAACAACGACAAGACGGCCTACAGGGAGGAGGTGAGGGCCCTCGGAGTGTGGTGTCAGGAAAATAACCTCACACTCAACGTCAACAAAGCAAAGGAGATGATCGTGGACTTCAGGAAACAACAGAGGGAGCACCCCCCTATCCATTGACAGGACAGTAGTGGAGAAGGTGGAAAGTTTTAAGTTCCTCGGCATACACATGACGGACAAACTGAAATGGTCCACCCACACAGACAGCGTGGTGAAGAAGGCGCAACAGCACCTCTTCAACCTCAGGAGGCTGAAGAAATTTGGCTTGTCACCAAAAACACTCACAAACTTTTACAGATGCACAATCGAGAGCATCCTGTCGGGCTGTATCACCGCCTGGTACGGCGACTGCTCCGCCCACAACCGTAAGGCTCTCCAGAGGGTAGTGAGGTCTGCACAATGCATCACCGGGGGCAAACTGCCTGCCCTCCAGGACACCTACACCACCCGATGTCACAGGAAGGCCAAAAAGATCATCAAGGACAACAACCACCCGAGCCACTGCCTGTTCACCCCACTATCATCCAGAAGGCGAGGTCAGTACAAGTGCATCAAAGCTGGGACCGAGAGACTGAAAAACAGCTTCTATCTCAAGGCCATCAAACAGCCATCACTAACATTGAGTGGCTGCTGCCAATATACTGACTTAAATCTCTAGCCACTTAATAATTAAAAATTTATTGTAATAAATGTATCACTAGTCACTTTAAACAATGCCACTTTATATAATGTTTACATACCCTACATTACTCATCTCATATGTATATCCTGTACTTTATAGCATCTACCGCATCTTGCCTATGCCGTTCGGCCAATCGCTCATCCATATATTTATATGTACATATTCTTATTCATTCCTTTACACTTGTGTGTATAAGGTAGTTGTTGTGAAATTGTTAGATTACTTGTTAGATATTACTGCATGGTCGGAACTAGAAGCACAAGCATTTCGCTACACTCGCATTAACATCTGCTAACCATGTGTATGTGACCAATAAAATTTGATTTGATTTTGATTTGATGAACCTTTAGGTATCTTTCCTTGACCCAAGTAGTACAGAAATTCAAGCCCCCCCCCCATAAGAGGTAATCATAATTTTCAGGCAGACTTAAGAAATCTCCTGATAAACTGCTCAGACTTAAGAAAGGCTTATCCCTCTCTTTATTGGTGTATTTTCCTCCTCAGGTCTAATAACCCAGTGTGGGATTGTGATACACTCTTCATCTGGCACACTTTTCTCTCTCCACTGGTATGAGTTGAAAAAGCAGAAAAGGAGGAGGTTTGTGCAGTTGACCAAGGAATAGGATATTGATCCTATGAGCAACTCTTTCGGCCCTCACTGTGTGTTCACTGTGTGTTCACTGTGTGTTCTAAAAACCACTCGTACTGTTTTGCAGAGCGGAGAGCAGACAGTGTAAAGTTACTTGCGTTACACTCTCCGACCAAGCGAAACAGGCAGCCAGTTTGGCTCTGAACTGGGCTGTTCATAACTGGAGTGCAGAGTATTACACAGAAGTCTCTGTTCAGAGTACAGAGGAAGGAGAGGGAAAGAGGTGAATCATTCTCAAAGATGACAGGGAACGAACATTTGGAATGATTGGTGGGCTTGGAGTAGGAGCAAGCACAATATTACTACACTGAAGACCGAGGATGTCTATCAGTCTTTTAATATAGAAGAAGAGAAAAGGCCAATGACTTGATGATGATGTACGTTGGTACCCATTTGCTTGGAAAAAGTCCCAAAGAGAGCTGATGTACACTATTGCCATATGCTGCATTAATAAAGAGGTAATTGAGGCTTTATTTTATTGGCTGAGTACTTAGGTCCCAACCTCTCTGATTCGGTGCGGTTGGGTTAAATGCAGAAGATACATTTCAGTTGTATTCATTCAGTTGTGCAACTGACTAGGTATCCCCCTTTCCTTTCCCTTTCTCTTCTGTTATTTACCACTTCTTCCCATTAAAAGCAGAACGCAGAGAGAAAGAAAAACTGTCTTCAAGGTTTAGTCGACAACCATAAAATAAATGGACTTACAGCTCAATGAACATGGTAGATGATCATAAAGTGGTAGTCTCAAGACAACACTTTTCTTGTGTAAACGGGAATCTTAAGGATGACTACATGTGGATACCATTAGATGTGGTAGTCAAGTGATGAATAAAGTAAAATATAAACTATGTTCAAGGGATCATGATTTCGCCTATAACACGACTCAGGATAAGACCCAGATGCAGACAGGAGGGATCATGATTTAGCCTATAACACGACTCAGGATAAGACCCAGATGCAGACAGGAGGGATCATGATTTAGCCTATAACACGACTCAGGATAAGACCCAGATGCAGACAGGAGGGATCATCATTTAGCATATAACACGACTCAGGATAAGACCCAGATGCAGACAGGAGGGATCATGATTTAGCCTATAACACGACTCAGGATAAGACCCAGATGCAGACAGGAGGGATCATGATTTAGCCTATAACACGACTCAGGATAAGACCCAGATGCAGACAGGAGGGATCATGATTTAGCCTATAACACGACTCAGGATAAGACCCAGATGCAGACAGGAGGGATCATGATTTAGCCTATAACACGACTCAGGATAAGACCCAGATGCTGACACAGGAGGGATCATGATTTAGCATATAACACGACTCAGGATAAGACCCAGATGCTGACACAGGAGGCAGACAGTTAGAATCTCAGATGTTTATTACAAAACAGGGGGCAGGAAAACGGCAGGTCCAGGACAGGCAGAGGTCGGTAATCCAAGACAGCGTCAACAAGTGACAGAACGGCAGGCAGGGTCAGGGCAGGCAGAGGTCAGAACCGGGAGGACTAGAAAACAGAAACTTGAAAAACTGGCAAACGGGAGAACACGCTGGTAAGACAAGACAAGACGAACTGGCAACAGACCAACAGAAAACGCAGGTATAAATACACAGGGGATAATGGGAGGAAATGTGAGACACCTGGTGGGGGGGGGGGGGTGGAGACAAGCACAAGACAGGTGAAACAGATCAGGGTGTGACAGCCTAAGTATTAGAGTTTTTCATTTAGCTAACTACAGAAATGACTTAAGGAATCCTGTCGCTTCGCACTATGAATTTCAGGTTCTCTCTTTCTCTCTTTCGGGTTGAAATGTCATGATATTTATACAGTGCCTCTTTTGTTATATACAATCTCGCCCTTCTCTCTGTGTCTGACAGCCTCGCTATTCATGAGACAAGGAAAATCCTGCCCAATTCCCATGACACTGACAAATCACCGTAAAAACCTGGTGAAAATGTCATTCATATTCCAAGGTGATTCATTCTTCCTGCCTCCAATTTCTAATATTAATATTATTTGGGTTGCCTGTTGTTCTCTGCCAAGCCAGCAATCCTTATCAGAGGCAGGATAGGAGCCACTCAGAGTGACAGCAAACCATAGCATGCTGATGGTGCTGGGGCTTTGTGTAAGCCGGGGGTAAACTTAATTGATTCTGTAATAAACCTTCCAACAATTCTCTCACTCTTTCAACGACGAGGCCTTGAATCAATCCCTCCTCAATTGTTAATCTATTAAGCCCGTCATAAATAAAACATAATGGAAGGAAACATATTATATTACGTCCCTGTAATGCCAATGGTTGTGGAGTGTAATTCCAAGGATAGGCAAGATTAAACATTGCATACTGACTGGTACTCCTGCTGTCTTTGTATTGTTGGAAGGGGACTCTTGTGCTCACTCTCTCTTTCTCTCTCTCTCTCTCTCTCTATTTCTCTCCCACCTCTATCTGAGAATGTCTAAAATAATCCTTAGCACAGCGTGCTTTGCTGGGAGGACGTCTCTCTCACTCTCTGGTGTGGTGCAGGATTGTATTTCTGCACCACTGCTAAAGCTTGAGGACTCTAGAATCGCAGAGACAGTGAGATAAAATAATGACCTTCCAACAGCAGAAAACCCATATAATATGTTAAACACTCCATGGAAGGAACTAGGCCAAATGTATTGTCAGAACTATGTCCAGTGCATTATCAGCACCCTCATATGTGTGATAACATCCAAACAAGCTCCATTCAAATAAACACCTATAGTGTTGAACAAACACTCCTCGTTATAATATACAGAATGTACAGTATAGCGGTGGAGTTAGACAATCAAATTCATGGTAGAGGTGGGAAAGAAAACTCCATATCTAATCTGTGAGAAAAAGCTCTCCTGTCAATAGAGCTTTTCAGTTCTCAGCTAAAATGATTCATATTATTGATTGGTGTAGTATCAGATATTGTTATTCTCAAGGACTCCCTAGCCTGACGTTTCTGTTTTCAGGGCTGAAGCTCTATGTGCCTCTCATGAAAAATTAAATAGACCACCGGGAAGTGCATCTTGTCAAGATGTTCGACACGTCCTTCAATCTCAATGCCTTTCAGCTTTCTTCCCTCACACCCCTGTGACCTCTCTGGTCGCTTAATACTAAATTACACAGTTTGTTCCTGGGCTATAAAATCTAAATCATTTCATCAAGAGACAGATACAGTAGAGAAACTAAATTTGTCTTCGACCACTTGTCACGACTTCCGCCGAAGTCGGTTCTTCTCCTTGTTCGGGCGGCGCTCGGCGGTCGACGTCACCGGTCTTCTAGCCATCGCCGCTCCACATTTCATTTTCCATTTATTTTGTCTGGTTTTCCCGCACACCTGGTTTACATTCCCTCATCATCTACGTGTATATTATCTTCTGTTCCCCCCATATCTGTGTGTGTAATTGTTCGTTACATTTATTGTGTGACACGTCAGGCTGGGTTTTTTCCGGGTATTGTTTCAACCCGTGGTATTGTATTGTTGTTCTTTATTGATTGTGACCAGTGCGCTATTTCACTTTTGCCTTTGGCTGGAGTGTTGTGACGCTGTTGCGTCCGACTTTTGCTTCCGCCAATTAAAGTGTGCCTGTTCACTCATCTCTGGTCTCCTGCACCTGACTCTAGTTGACCAGTTGCACGCACGTTCTGACACCACTACACCACATTGATTACATTTTAAAAACATAGCCTGCACAGACTTTGACAGACCTACCTGAACTTAGTAGAGCAGTAGTGTGTTAAAGTTTCGATCAAATATCCTCTTCCATGACATGTTCTTATTATTGAGGGAGTGTCAGGTCACAACCTATATACTGTACTTCCACGACAGTCTAGAGGCTTCACCACCGGGGTATAGAGAGCCTGCCTCCTGCAAACTCAATGAAACCTGACTGCAATTACAAGCCGCTGGAGTGGAACACGGCTAATCGTGAGTAACGGACGTCTGGCACCTTGACCCCCTGAAGCCAGTTCAATCAGCCGCTAGGTGCTAACGCTAGTCCACGCCATGCAGCCAAGGGGGGTGGGGGTGAGATGAGCTATGACCTGTGGGCGTCAGCACAATCACATCACTGTGTATGCAGGGCTTGTCCAGTCGGCAGCGCTCAACCCTGACCATGTAATGGGCTGTCCTTCAAAGAAGAAAGGTCCCGTGGGTGTGTTTCTCACCCTTTGTCCCCCTTTCTCTCCTCTCTCCTAATCTCCCTCTCCTCTCTCTTTCCCTCCTCTCCTCTCTCCCATCCTCTCCCTCTCCACCGCGCCAGCCTCCGAGCTTATCGGAGTGCCAGTCAGGGACGGACAAGGCTACTCGCCCCCTGGATCCAACACAGCCTTCCTAATCCATCATGCACCAGCAGAGGTGAAAGGGAGAGGAGAGCAGAAGAGAGGAGGAGAGCCCTTTACTCTGTTCACTCATCACGCTCTCAGGGTCTCGGGGACTATGTCCCCAAATGACACCCTATTTCCTTTTATAGTGCACTACTTTTGACCAGAACCCATAGGATCTGGTCAAAAGTAGTGCACTATATATGGAATAGGGTGCTATTTGGGACACAAGCAGGATCTGGCCTGCTATACCACAGCTGTTGTCTTGATGGTCGGTCGTCCTGAAATGAGAACATGAGTCACAAATATCAAGCAGTAATGGAAACTGACTGTCAGGAATAACCAGTGACGGACTGTGATTGTAGGGTGTCTGTTGGACTTTGTGGATATTGAGGATGAGGATGATGATACGGTTGGAACTCAGATATGATCTCAGAATTGGCTGCATTTGCTCTTGACTGTTTGGTAGATCAGTTCAATAGCTTGTTTGGTTTACTGCAGAATAAAATAGCATCTCTTTTTCAAATGCCGTCTTTAACCTCAATGGAACCATTACATACAGTGCATTGCATTTTTCCTTGTTGCATTACAACCTGTAATTTAAATGGATTTTTATTTTTATTTCATGTAATGTACATACACAAAATAGGCCAAATTGGTGAAGTGAAATGAAACAAATTACTTGTTTACATTTTTTACAGAAAAGTGGTGCGTGTATATTTTTTCACCCCCTTTGCTATGAAGCCCCTAAATAAGATATGGTGCAAACAATTACCTTCAGAAGTCACATAATTAATTAAATAAAGTCCACCTGTGTGCAATCTAAGTGTCACATGATCTGTCACATGATCTCAGTATATATACACCTGTTCTGAAAGAACCCAGAGTCTGCAACACCACTAAGCAAGAGGCACCACCAAGCAAGCGGCACCATGAAGACCAAGGAGCTCTCCAAACAGGTCAGGGACGAAGTTGTGGAGAAGTACAGCTCAGGGTTGAGTTATAGAAAAATATCAGAAACTTTGAACATCCCACGGAGCACCATTAAATCCATTATTAAAAAATGGAAAGAATATGGCACCACAACAAAACTGCCAAGAGAGCCCCGCCCACCAAAACCCACGGACCAGGCAAGGAGGGCATTAATCAGAGAGGCAACAAAAAGACCAAAGATAACCCTGAAGGAGCTGCAAAGCTCCACAGCGGAGATTGGCGTATCTGGACATTGAACCACTTTAAGCCGTACACTCCACAGAGCTGTGCTTTACGGAAGAGTGGCCAGAAAAAAGCTATTGCTTATAGAAAAAAATGAAAGGCATGTGAGAGACTCCCCAAACATATGGAAGAAGGTACTCTGGTCAGATGAGACTAAAATTGAGCTTTTTAGCCATCAAGGAAAACACTATGTCTGGCACAAACCCAACACCTCTCATCCCCCCGAGAATACCATCCTCCCAGTGAAACATGGTGGTGGCAGCATCATGCTGTGGGGATGTTTTTCATCGGCAGGGACTGGGAAACTGGTCAGAATTTAAGAAATGATGGATGGCGCTAAATACAGGGAAATTCTTGAGGGAAACCTGTTTCAGTCTTCCAGAGATTTGAGACTGGGACGGAGGTTCACCTTCCAGCAGGACAATGATCCTAAGCATACTGCTAAAGCAACACTCAAGTGGTTTAAGGGGAAACATTTAAATGTCTTGGAATGGCCTAGTCAAAGCCCAGACCTCAATCCAATTGAGAATGTGGTATGACTTAAAGATTGCTGTACACCAGCAGGAACCCATCCAACTTGAAGGTGCTGGAGCAGTTTTGCCTTGAAGAATGGGCAAAAATCCAAGTGGTTAGATGTGCCAAGCTTATAGAGACATATCCCAAGAGACTTGCAGCTGTAATTGCTGCAAAAGGTGGCTCTACAAAGTATTGACTTTGTGGGGGTAAATAGTTACGCACTCTCAAGTTTTCAATTTTTTTTGTAATATTTCTTGTTTGTTTCCCAATAAAAAATATTTTGCATCTTCAAAGTGGTAGGCATGTTGTGTAAATCAAATGATACAAACCCCCCAAAAAATCTATTTTAATTCCAGGTTATAAGGCAACAAAATGCCAAGGGGGTGAATACTTTCGCAAGGCACTGTATCCGCATGTAGTATTGGCTACTTGGGTCTACTCATACCTGCTTGTATTTACATCACACATTCACTCTCTATATCAAGGACAGTTGTCTGCACACTCAATGAGCTACAAATAATGACTGTATTTCCAATACAGCTCACCAGATACTTATTTTAAAGGCAGAGATGAATACAAAACAACCCCAAACAACCTAGACCATGAATTTGTTTTCAATTGTCTGTCTAGACAGATGCATTAATGATTCAAGTTTTTAGAGGTATTTTATGATATACCTTACCTGCGCTGTTGTTTGATGTTAGATTTGAAATAGCAATTTGATCTGGAGCTCCAGTACTCTCTAAGGGGAGCCATGTTAAGCAATGAATTCATCAGGATCTGTATCTATTCCACAACAAAGGACAAATCTAACAAGCTCAAACCTACAATGGTCTCGTTCTGTCATATTCATGTAATCAATGAAATCCTAGTGTCACTGTAACGGATGGATCTTCTATCCTTCTATCTCCTAAGTACTACTCTGGGTCTTAGTTGTTAGATTTTTCTAATGGCATTTGCCATACTTGAATCCATGTCATTTATGGATAGAAGTGGAGTCATGCCATCCATTTATTAAATTGTATGTGTGCACTTCCCTGTTTTATTCAGTGTAATTGGATGGGTAATTAAAGTGTAAAAGCAGTGTCATCTAACTGTAAATCCTGCTATTCACTCTCTCTCTCTCTCACACACACACACACACACACACACACATACACACACACACACACACACACACACACACACACACACACACACACACACACACACACACACACACACACACACACACACACACACACACACACACACACACACACACACACACACCAGGGTTTAAATACACAATCCTATTACTGGTTCTCTGGAGCAGAATGAGGTCCATTTAGGAAATTAAAGACTAATTATTTAATTGCCTAATGTCCTCTCTCTTTATACACTGAGTATACAAAACATTAAGAACACCATGACATAGACTGACCAGGTGAATCCAGGTGGAAGCTATGATCCCTTATTGATGTCACTTGTTAAATCCACTTCAATCAGTGTAGATGAAGGGGAGGAGACAGGTTAAAGAAGGATTTTTAAGCCTTGAGACAATTGAGACATGGATTGTATAAATATTGAAGTGCCTTTGAATGGGGTATGGTAGTAGATGCCAGGCGCACCGGTTTGTGTCAAGAACTGTCACGCTGCAGTTTTTTTTTGCCTCAACATTTTCCTGTGTGTATCAAGAATGGTCCACCACCCAAAGGACATCCAGCCAACTTGACAAAACTGTGGAAAGCATTGGAGTCAACAGCGGCCAGCATCACTTTTCGAAGGCTTTCGACACCTTGTAGAGTCCATGCTCTTGAATTGAGGCTGTTCTGAAGGTGAAGGGGGGGTGTTCTTAATGTTTTGTACACTCAGTGTATGTGCCCCCTTTATTGTGATTGTTTGACAGCAATAATGTAGGAATGATCAAGTTGCTTCTTTTGACATTTACAAAATTACATTTTAGATTGTCAGACAGCTTTATTCACTCATGTTTATTGGAACATTTATTGATGTTGTTAATAATGTCTAATGCACATGTTGGATGCAGTTTATTCATCTTTTTCATGGTCAAGATATTAATAATGAACCATCTAAAAATGTCTGGGGTCTGCTAAACTGAAGAGAGTGGATTTAGTATTTAAATATTTGATTGGTCAAACACAAATCAGTAGGAAAATCCTGCAAACGCAGCATACATGATGATGCCAACAAAGTGATAACAACAGTAATATGACAAGGGTTAACATCAACCATGGATGGCATCTCCTTCCATTGCTTGTAGTAAAGTGTCCATACTGCAGTATGTTTTGCTGCAGGGCCGTTGCCTCTCTATTCTGACGGTGAGTTTGTCTACTGTAGGTGGACAGAATGCGTTGCGTTTTTACCATTCTGACACTGAGGTTGTCGAGGTGGACACACAGGCAGCAGACTGCTCTGGGCTCCTGAGGCTATGGAACTGGGGGTTCACCTATCTAAACTGTCCATACTGAAAGTTGCTATAGACAGCAGGGGCCACAGCAGGAGATCTGTGTCCCAAATGGCATCCTATTCCTTTTATAGTGCACTACAATGTTGACGTAGACAAGAAGCTTTAAGTGCACTTTCGCATTCGATTCGTCAAACGTAGTGCACTTTAAAGGCACTAGGATGCCATGTGGGACGTAGCCATTGTTTGTTCTCCATATTGCTGACCTTTAAAGCAGTGGTAAATTGGTCAGCTTCTGTCATGCTTTAATTATTGACTGACCTGAGATAAATATATAGAAGGATTTAGGCTACCCCCATCAAATCACATTGTTGTACAGGGCACTGAGAATTGACACAGTTCAGG
The DNA here is from genome assembly GCF_965601325.2 of Salmo salar. NCBI lineage: Eukaryota > Metazoa > Chordata > Actinopteri > Salmoniformes > Salmonidae > Salmo > Salmo salar. Next base: position 25,861,793 of record NC_138304.1, read on the forward strand.
TGGAATCAATTTACAAAGAAATGAAATGGAATCAAATCCTGCCATGCAAGGATCCCCCTTCAACCACCCAGCAAATGCATCAATAGCTTCATGTTCACATGTTCAATATTTTATGACGGGTGCGGTATGAAGCCAGAATGCTCAGTACAGAATGTTTCTGTTTTATATACACCCCGCTGTACCCTTACCAAAACAAATTTTGCCGGTCTGAGTAAATCCATAAAAAAAAATAAAAAAATTCCCAGGCTCAAACATTCAATAAACAGTACGATATTGGATTTACAGTAATAACATACCGCAATTATGATATAGTTAACAGAACGTGTTTCGATTTTTCCAGGTAGGATATATTTACCAGCGCACCATTTGACTGCATTGAGATGATTTGTGCTTGGAACACATCATGAGGAACATGATTTCATACAATGTTTTCTCTAGTCGTTAATAGGATGATGATTCTCTATTTCAATGATTCTCAACACATGGTGTAAAGCAACACGAGACATGATGAGACAGATGCTCTTGGAATAATGAAAGAGAGCATTCTGAAGGCTCTTGATCATGTTCCAATTCTCACCACCGGGACCAAGTACAGTACTCATTAACATTCGTATCATTCTGATAGTACTACTACATGTGGTCCCGCAAAGACTGCTGCTCGCCAGGTGTAGACGCTCTCATCTTGACTGAAGTAAGGATTTTCACAGACACGTAGCTGCATTTCTAATTATGTATCTGTGCATAGGCCTGAAGGTACTAGTAGGGTTGCACATTTTGGGGAATATTCAGAGGTGGAAACTTTCCGTGGGAATTAATGGGAATATATGGAATTAACGGAAATATAGGCAAATTAATAATAATACTGTTAAGGGTGTGTACTGGAGGCGAAGTCAGGTGCAGGAGAGCAGAGTGTAGTTAACAGGCGCACTTTTTATTACGATCCAAACGAAAGCACATAACTACATATAACGTGCCCAAAACACGGAACATAAACAAAAGTCTGGCGTGTAACAATACCCACTTAACATCAAAACAATTTCACACAAAGACATGGAGGGGAACAGAGGACTAAATACATTCAGTGTGATTAGGGAATGAAAACCAGGTGTCAATGGAACAAGACAAAACAAATGGGAATATGAAAAATGGAGCGCCGATGGCTAGAAAGCCGGTGACGTCGATCGCCGAACGCCGCCCGAACAAGGAGAGGAGCCGACTTCGGCGGAAGTCGTGACAGTACCCCCCCTTAACGCGCGGCTCCAGCGGCGACGGTGAAACTCCTGCAGCAGTTCAGGGTCCAAAACATCCGCAACCGGAACCCAGCACCTCTCCTCCGGGCCGTACCCCTCCCACTCTACAAGGTACTGAAGGCCCCCTGCCCGACGCCTCGAATCCAGGATGGAACGAACGGAGTACGCCGGGACCCCCTCGATGTCCAGAGGGGGCGGAGGAACCTCCCGCACCTCAGATTCCTGGAGTGGACCAGCCACCACTGGCCTGAGGAGAGACACATGGAACGAAGGGTTAATACGGTAATCAGAGGGAAGCTGTAACCTGTAACACACCTCGTTCACCCTCCTCAGGACTTTGAATGGCCCCACAAACCACGGACCCAGCTTCCGGCAGGGCAGGCGAAGGGGAAGGTTTCGGGTCGAGAGCCAGACCCGGTCCCCCGGTGCGAACACCGGGGCCTCACTGTGGTGACGGTGCGAGCTGGTCTTTTGGTGCAGCGCGGCTCGCTGGAGGTGAACATGGGCGGCCACCCATGTCTCCTCCTCGCGCCTGAACCAGTCGTCCACCACAGGAGTCTCGGTCTGACCCTGATGCCACGGCGCCAAAACCAGCTGGTACCCCAATAAGCACTGAAAGGGGGAGAGGTTAGTGGAGGAGGGACGAAGCGAGTTCTGCGCCATCTCGGCCCAGGGCACAAACGCCGCCCACTCCCCCGGCCGGTCCTGGCAATAGGACCGCAGAAACCTGCCCACATCCTGGTTGACTCTCTCTACCTGCCCGTTACTCTCGGGGTGAAAACCCGAGGTGAGGCTGATCGAGACCTCCAGACGTTCCATGAACGCCTTCCAAACTCTCGACGTGAACTGGGGACCCCGATCAGACACTATATCCTCAGGCACCCCGTAGTGACGGAAGACGTGAGTAAACAGGGATTCCGCAGTCTGTAGGGCCGTAGGAAGACCGGGCAGAGGGAGGAGACAACAGGACTTAGAGAAACGATCCACAACGACCAGGATCGTGGTGTTTCCCTGTGAGGGGGGGAGGTCAGTAAGAAAATCCACCGACAGGTGCGACCAAGGCCGCTGTGGAACGGGTTAGGGGTGTAGCTTCTCTCTGGGCATGTGCCTAGGAGCCTTACACTGGGCACACACCGAGCAGGAGGAAACATAAACCCTCACGTCCTTGGTCAAGGTAGGCCACCAGTACTTCCCAACCAAACAGTGCACCGTCCGACTGATCCCAGGATGACCAGAGGAGGGCCCGATAGATCAACCGGTCACGGACAGCAGACGGAACGGGACACTGGAGGCGAGCGGGCTCTGCACGTAACGCCTGCTCAATGTCCGCATCCAGCTCCCACACTACCGTCGCCACGAGGCAGGAGGCCGGGAGTATGGGAGTGGGATCCATGGGCCGCTCCTCTGTGTCATACAGTCGGGACAGTGCGTCTGCCTTCAAGTTTTGGGAACCTGGTCTGTAGGAAAGGAAAAAAAACAAAACGGGTGAAAAACATGGCCCACCTTGCCTGGCGAGGGTTCAGTCTCCTCGCTGCCCGGATGTACTCCAGATTGCAGTGGTCAGTCCAGATGAGAAAAGGGTATTTAGCCCCCTCAAGCCAATGTCTCCACGCTTTCAGAGCCTTGACGACAGCCAACAGCTCCCGGTCCCCTACGTCATAGTTTCGCTCCGCCGGGCTGAGATTCTTTGAGAAGAAGGCACAGGGGCGGAGCTTCGATGGCGTACCCGAGCGCGAGAGAGCACGGCTCCTGTCCCAGCCTCGGACGCGTCCACCTCCACTATGAACGCCAAAGAGGGATCCAGATGGGCCAGCACGGGAGCCGAGGTAAACAGAGCCCTCAGGTGACCAAAAGCCCTGTCTGCCTCAGCTGACCACTGCAGACGTACCGGGCCCCCCTTCAGCAGTGAGGTAATGGGAGCCGCTACCTGACCAAAATCCCAGATAAACCTCCGGTAGTAATTGGCAAACCCTAGGAACCGCTGCACTTCCTTTACCGTGGTGGGAGTCGGCCAATTACGCACGGCTGAAATGCGGTCACTCTCCATCTCCGAGGTGGAAATGCTGTACCCTAGGAAGGAGACGGACTACTGGAAGAACAGGCATTTCTCAGCCTTGACGTACAGGTCATGCTCCAACAGTCGACCAAGCACCCTGTGCACCAGGGACACATGCTCGGCGCGTGTAGCGGAGTTTATCAGAATGTCATCAATATACACCACTACACCATGCCCATGCAGGTCGAGGTACTCATAATGCCCTGAGGTCGTACTGAACGCCGTCTTCCACTCGTCTCCCTCCTGGATACGCACCAGGTTGTAAGCACTCCTGAGATCTCGTTTGGTGAAGAAGCGTGCCCCGTGCATTGACTCAATCGCCGTGGTGATAAGAGGTAGCGGGTAACTGTACCTCACCGTAATCTGATTTAGGCCTCGGTAGTCAATACACGGGCGCAGACCTCCCTACATCTTCTTCACAAAAAAGAAACTCGAGGAGGCGGGTGAAATGGAGGACCGAATGTACCCCTGACACAGGGATTCGGAGACATATATTTCCATAGCTGCCGTCTCCGCCTGTGAGAGGGGATACACGTGACTCTTGGGAAGTGCAGCGTCTACCAGGAGACTTATCGCACAATCGCCCCGTTGATGGGGTGATAATTGAGTCGCCTTCTTTTTGGAGAAGGCTAGAGCCAAATCAGCATATTCAGGGGGAATGCGCACGGTGGAGACCTGGTCTGGACTTTCCACCGTAGTAGCACCAACGGAAACCCCTACACACCTCCCCGAGCACTCTCGCGACCACCCCGTGAGAGCCCTCCATTGCCAAGAAACAGTGGGGTAATGACAAGCTAACTAGGGTAGGCCTTGCACCACGGGAAACGCAGGAGAGTCATTGAGGAAGAGACTGATTCTCTCCTTGTGACCCCCTGCGTCACCATACCCAGAGGAGCGGTGGCCTCCCTAATCAACCCTGACCCTAATGGTCGACTGTCTAAGGCGTGAACGGGGAAGGACACAGCCACGGGAACAATGGGGATCCCTAAACTAAGGGCAAACGATCTGTCTGTAAAATTCCCAGCCGCGCCTGAATTGACGAGCGCCTTATGCTGGGAATGCGGGGAAAACTCAGGAAAAGAAACATACAAAAACATGTGTGCAATAGAGGGCTCTGGGTGAGAAGGGTGCCGGCTCACCTTGGATGATGCCAGAGTGCCCTGCCTGCTGCCTCGATCCCCAGAGGAACCAACCCCGCACCGACCAGCAGTGTGACCTCTGCGGCCACAGATGGTGCACGAGCCGGAACCTCCTCCTGTCTCCCTAAGCACAGCACCTCCCAGCTCCATGGGCACCGGAGCGGCGGTGCTGGGGGATGGAACCGACAGAACCCGATCTGGACGTCCGCGAGTGGCCAGCAGGTCATCCAGCCGAATGGACAGGTCCACCAGCTGGTCGAAGGTGAGGGTGGTGTCCCTGCAGGCCAACTCCCAACGGACGTCTTCACGCAAACTGCAGCGATAGTGGTTGATCAGGGCCCTATCGTTCCATCCCGCGCCGGCGGCCAGGGTCCAATAATCCATGGCGAACTCCTGGGCGCTCCTTGTCCCCTGCCTCAGATGGAAGAGACGTTCACCCGCCGCTCTACCCTCGGGTGGATGGTCAAAGACTGCCCGGAAGCGGCGGGTGAAATCCTCGAAATGGTCCAGCGCCGCATCTCCTTCTCCCCACACGGCGTTGGCCCACTCCAAGGCTTTCCCAGAGAGGCACGAGACGAGGGTGGACACCTTCTCACGACCTGAAGGAGCCGGGTGGACGGTTGCCAGGTAGAGGTCGAGCTGCAACAGGAAACCCTGGCAGCGTGCAGCCGTCCCTTCATACTCCCGGGGAAGGGCAAGACGAATCCCACTGGGACCGGATGAAGGTGGCGCGAGTAGTGGAGACCCTGGTTGTGTTGGTGGAGGCGCTGGAGGAACTCCCTGTCTCCCCCAGCGGTCCATAGTTTGGAGATGGTGGAGCATCGCCGCATGCTCCCGGACGCGCTCCTCCACCCCTATTCCAGGGGCACCTGCTCCTGCTGACTCCATATGTTGGGTGTGGGATTTTGTAACGGGGTGCGTAATTGGCGGCAGAGAAGTCAGGCGCAGGAGAGCAGAACTGGGTAATAACCAGAGATTTATTAAGCAAAACCAACGGCATCCAGAACAACAAGATAAATGGGCACACAAATAACCCGTTGTGTGCTCACGGGGAACGTGCACAAGCACTACAATAAACAATCCCACACAAAGACATGGGGGGAACAGAGGGTTAAATACACAACAAGTAATTGAGGGAATTGAAACCAGGTGTGAGGAAAAACAAGACAAAACACATGGAAAATGAACGGCATCCAACGGCATCCAGAACAACAAGATAAATGGGCACACAAATAACCCGTTGTGCGCTCACGGGGAACGTGCACAAGCACTACAATAAACAATCCCACACAAAGACATGGGGGGGAACAGAGGGTTAAATACACAACAATTAATTGAGGGAATTGAAACCAGGTGTGAGGAAAAACAAGACAAAACACATGGAAAATGAAAAATGGATCGATGATAGCTAGAAGACCGGCAACGCCGACCGCCAAGCGCCGCCCGAACAAGGAGAGGACCCAACTTCGGCGGAAGTTGTGACAGAGAATTAGCTGCACATGTGATGGAATAATGCACTGTGCAAGCAGAGGGTTGCAATTCCATTGAATTGGGGATAGTTTAACCAAAATATGCCACAAGACACTAGAATTGCCTTATGTGTATCCCACAAAAAAGGTTGACTGTTGTAAGCTAACTTTGTTGATGAATTTAAGCAAAATTCACCAAATTCCAGGGTTTAACTTCCCATGAAAAATTTCGTAAATTTATCGTAAAGTTTCCGACCCTTTGCAACCCTAGGTACTAGGAGGATAGTTACAAATCTTCCAACCACGTTTTATTTGTAAGGTCAAGTTTACTGAAGTGAAAAGAGTGCTACAGTTATCTGTATTATTAGTGCTACAGTTCTTAAATCTGTTGATGTGCCCTTGAGCGAGGAGGCTGACCCTGTAAAACAACACATTTTACTCCACCTATGTGACGACAAAACATATATATTTGTATCTTTTTGGGGGGGAATGAATGTGGTCAATGTGGGGGATAACAACATCCTTTTTTTCCAGTTAACAGGTTAATTTAAGAGAGTGGCATTCCTATTCAATTTCTCCTATCTGTGTGAAGGGGAATGAATAGGCAGTTCTTATAGAAGCTCTTGTGGACAGCCTTTTAATTAACAAATGGAATAATACAGTACTAGCAGTAGGGCTGTGTCAGAAATTTCACCACATTCCCTACATAGTGCACTACCAAAGCCTGATCAAAAGTAGTGCACTATTTAGGGAATAGGGTGCCATTTGTGATACAGCATACAATTGAAAGTGCCAACAGTACTGTACTTGATCCAGAGATATGCAGGTATCATGAGGAGCTATGTTACAGTTAAAATATGCTCTAAAATGGAAATGGAAAAGATAGGAAGGAAATCCCTTTGCCGGCATCTTCGTCAAACAGAGACAGTAGAGAGACACTTGCATGTCATCAGATAGATAGATCAAGTCTACATGCTACAGTAAAACATAGTAGTTGTTTCCGGCTCAGGGGACATGGTTGAAAGTGAACCATCCAGTCGTTTAACAGCAAGCCATCCATCCACCACAGAGAAAGGAGTCCATCACCTCTCTCCACCTTCCATCCTGGAAGAGAAAAAAATCATGTGTGGTTTGCCTAGCATCCTGTTTGGTTGGCCTAGCATCCTGTTTGGTTGGCCTAGCTTCCTGTTTGGTTAGCCTAGCATCATGTTTGGTATACCTAGAATCCTGTTTGGTTGGTCTAGCATCCTGTGTGGTTGGCCTAGCATCCTGTTTGGTTGGCCTGGCATCCTGTTTGGTTAGCCTAGCATCATGTTTGGTGTACCTAGAATCCTGTTTGGTTGGTCTAGCATCCTAGGCATGTTAGTGCATTATATTGAGATGTGTGATTTACAACAGTCAGAATGACATCCTCATTAAAATGGCATTTGAACAGGTAAAGAGGTATGCTTTGATAACCTAGGCAGAAAAAAATACGTATATTTTTATATACAATTAGGTATTATGATTATGGCTCTAGATTGCAGGAAAAATCTGTTTCAGGTGTTTGAAAAATGCAGAATTCTCCAACCCCATCCATTTTCATGTACTTTGTGCCCCCTCTAAAATCCTGGGTGCATGACGCCCCTGCCGCTGTCTCAAAATGTATTGACCCTGTATGTATGGTCATGAATAAACAACAGCTTTAAAATTCCTAATACATCACACAGGCACTATCTCTTTATGTAACATCAACCACGTTTATTTAAAAATAGGTGATTTATGTTCCCTCGGCCCAGTAAAAGCCTTATCAGTATCTCACTGCACCAGTTAATAACCAAGGATGTGTCCCAAATGGCATCTTATTCCCTATATAGTGCACTACTTTTGACCAGATCCTTATAGGCCCTGGTCAAAAGTAGTGCACTTTGTAGGGAATAGGGTGCCATTTGGGAGACCGTCCAAGTGGAAGCCATGGTGTATTAATAACACTACAGCCGATGAGTTGGAGACTGCTCCATTTTGCTAATGTCTGTTACAATTTCAAACCAGGCCATGTATAACTAACAGGTTTAATTAGTTTGGATTGATATTCATATCACATGTCCAATGGAATAGACGCCTGACAACACTCACCTTGTGTACTTCTGAAGAGTATCTTGTCCTGTGTCGCTTTTCCCTGTTGGATCATTTTTTCCCCCAGTTTTTCTATGGGATACTTTATCCTATAATGGTGTCTGTTGATCAACGAGGCCATGCAAAACAGAATTGCCCAGAATCTCTCTCTCTCTCTCTCTCTCTCTCTCTCTCTCTCTCTCTCTCTCTCTCTCTCTCTCGGTCTCTCTCTCCTTCTCTCTCCGTCTGTCTGTCCGTCTCTCTCTCTCCTTCTCTCTCCGTCTGTCTGTCCGTCTCTCTCTCCCTCTCTCTCCATCTGTCTGTCCGTCTCTCTCTCCCTCTCTCTCCACCTGTCTGTCCGTCTCTCTCTCCCTCTCTCTCCGTCTGTCTGTCCGTCTCTCTCCCTCTCTCTCCGTCTGTCTGTCCGTCTCTCTCTCCCTCTCTCCGTCTGTCCGTCCGTCTCTCTCTCCCTCTCTCCATCTGTCCGTCCGTCTCTCTCTCCCTCTCTCCGTCCATCCGTCCATCTCTCTCTCCCTCTCTCCGTCCGTCCGTCTCTCTCTCCCTCTCTCCGTCCATCCGTCCGTCTCTCTCTCCCTCTCTCCGTCTGTCCGTCCGTCTCTCTCTCCCTCTCTCCATCCGTCCCTCCGTCCCTCCGTCTCTCTCTCTCTCTCTCTCTCTCTCTCTCTCTCTCTCTCTCTCTCTTCCCTAAGAGTAGAATATGCTCTTTCATAATACTTAGTGTATCATGTTGCAGTTGGTAATGGAAAGGGATATGCGATTACAGTTATGTTACATCTATTCTTTAATCAGCTATCAAAGAGATGTTAACTGGTTTCTCTGATTGGGGTGAAACCTTTTCATGTTCAGTTGACTATCCAAGGTTATTAAAGGCACTTTCACACAAACCTACAGTGAAACCAAGAAATTAATTATTTGCTGATGTGAACCAAATGTAGGCTAGTAGTTTGTTTCATTCACTATCTCTTGTATACCAATACTACAGCAGAAAGGTCCTTCTTTGTGGGATGTTGGTAATGATATTTCCAAATGTTTTGTGGCATGCTCGCCTGAGATCCAGTTAGTTGCATGTGGAGAATTGCCTTAAAAGTAAATGGCAGGATAAGCGGTCTTTTCATGCCATGCATGCTTGATGCATCCGGACAGATACGAGAACATCGCAATCAAATTAGCAGGGCTTGTCGTGCACGCTTACACAGCAGAAGCCCCAGACCTTTTTCTTCTCTTAGCAGCAATAACACCAACGAACGGGGGTATAACTCACAGTGACAGGGGGATTTGAGGAGCCTCCGTCAGTATTATTGCGAGGCAGCTTGTGCCCAATTGCTCCTAATACAAAGTGATTTGAAGCCATCAACACTATGCGTGACTCACCCACCCAGAGAGTCATCCACAGGCACCTGGCCCTGGCCCTGGCCCAGTTAACATGGAATGCAACAAGGTAGAATGTCTTGGCTCAGCTTGTGAAACTGTTGAGAGTGGTCCAGTAGATCCTCTCTTTCCACCTCCGTGATCATTTGGCACGTCTGACTCCTGTGACTCCTGCCTTCGTGACGCGGCAGTTACCACCTGCTCCCCATGGCCTGAGTGCTGCTTGTCTCAGTCTAATTCAGGGACATGTTGGCAGAAGCCATTTGAGAACAACACAGTGAGTGAAGGACAGTCCTGGTTGGCTGTCGCTGCCTGGATGACTGATGATGTGTGCTGATCTCCACTGAGTGACACATGCCATCAAACCTCCCATAAAGCTACTGTGACCTATGCTGTCATGTCACAACATTCCAAATGCTACAGTCTGCTTGTTTATCAGTGTACAGTCCTGCTGAACAGTACCTAGCCATAGTTTCTTTAATTCATGCGCTATGTTTTATGTTTTGTACCAAAAACTCTTTAATCCTCAAGGGAGGTTTGAATTACATTTTACATTTTAGTAATTTAGCAGATGCTCTTATCCAAAGCGACTTGCAGTTAATGCATTCATCTTAAGATAGATAGGCACAGTATGTCAAGCCATTTGATATTGACTTTCATGTTGGAATGGCCGTGCTACTTGCAATCTCTCTGCTTTATATTCGACCAGCTATGCAGCTTATGCAGCAGCACAGCATCAGAGTGCAGCATACTGTTGGATCGATGTGTGTACATGTACTGTATGCCTCAGTGGCTTCGTGAGATAATTGCGTGCTTGTCCATGTCTTATGTCTCGCACAGTATTTTATGGCCTGTTTTGTCATGTTCCTACAGTGTGACTTGCGATGTAAAGCTATTGATGAGACAAAGAGAACCTCCAATTGAATTCTCCGGAGTGCGTAGCCTTTATTATGACGGGAATCGTCTTTGCTTCAATAGCCCTGATTCATTACTGGAAATTAGTTAGCCTGGCCCTTCGCCAGCCAGCACCTCTCCCTTGTAAGAGCCTTTCATAAAGCCAATGCTATGGTGGAATATGGTTATTATGAAAGCAACCGCTAATGGAGCTTTGATGAGCGTGCTAGAATTCTAGATGTTGACGTGAAGAGGAGATCACAACCCCAAATCAAAGATACTGTAGTTTACAAAAACAACATCAGCAGGTTGTTAGATCTTGAACAGTGTATCATCTTAAAACAGAGTGCATATTTGAGTTTTATCTGATAGTGTCATGCTTTACCTTATTATGCCACTTGTTCCCTTACACACACACACACACACACACACACACACACACACACACACACACCACACACACACACACACACACACACACACACACACACACACACACACACACACACACACACACACACACACACACGGTCAGCAAGTGACGGCCCTCAATCTAGTTTAACTCTCACTGGTGACCTCCCTCACCCTGCATTGATAGCAGCGATGGGTGATAGGGTCAGTCTGCTAGGGACTGATAAACTCAGCGCACAGCGGCAGTCCATCCGACAACGCTGAATGCAATCACTCAAGAATGAGCCAGGCATCGCTGGGTCTGAAGGTTGGACCTAATCTGTCTCCATAGCAACTGTCCAGGTACGTCTGACTGCGACTGCGGTCGGTCAGCCAGCTGGGAGAGTTGGAGGGAGACAGCGTCAGCGTGGCAACACAGTGGCGATACAGAGGGAGAGCCCTGATGAGTTATCCTGGTGATTATCAGATAAAGATAATGGGGTTGATTGCCTCACAGGGCATGTATAGAGAGAACACCACTGAGCTGCCAGAGAGAGCCAGGACAGGACAATACTGTAAGATGGAAGGGAAAGTTATCTCTCTGTCTCCTGTTCTTGGAAGTTGTGGAGTTTTTACGGATGCGTTGTGTATCAGGTATGGGCTGAAGGTAATGGTGGACTGGACAGTACCATACGCCCCAACATCAGTCATTTTAGGTACTAAATATAGTTACACTATCTACACTATAGTTCGAATTTTGGAATTATAAAAAAATATATATATATTTTCTAGCTCCTCCTCCTTGTTCTGTCAATGTTTAAGGAATCCCCTCACCTTAAGGCTACTGCCAGTGTCTTTTCATCCTAGGAAGGTTACTTTTTGTAGATTGACCACACAGACAGATCCATGTCTGCTGGTGAAGTTTAAACACAAGAATTAACATGAAAACCTTTTCCAGTCTGAAATGCATGAAATATTGGACAATTAATATTTCAGAATAACCCAGAAAAATACTCAGGAAATTTCTGTTGTTGTGCTGAGTGATGAGATTGCTTAATTAGCAGGTCCCATTCAGATTCTCTAACCATCTGTTTGAAACCCATGTCTCCTGATCCTATCATCCTAACACCAGCGCTCTTCTTCTGTGGTGGCAGAATGGTGGGTGTGCAGTCCTGTCGTCCCTATTATGGATGTGAATGTTCCTCACAGCCTTGTGATTACACAAGATATACAGCTCCATTTGCTAGCGATGCCTGATGGTTCAGGGGGAACATGTCTTATTAAAGCAATAAAAATGACTCCAATAATGTTTAATGAGCTCACCAACTGGAGAAAAAAAAGGCAATTTGGCATTTTAAAGATATATTACCTTATCGGTCTTTGTCTGTCGGATAAAGCCACAAGTCTCTAATGTTCCCTTTTTCGTGCCATTGAAAATATTAAAATGAACATAAGTATTGATTGGAACCAGAGGCTGCAAAAGAGAGACACTCTATCATCTTCTCTGCAAGAACTGGGAGGAGAAACTTTTTGTAACAGAATATTTTTGCTTCCTACTTTTTAATGACGTACAATATGTTTTTAATGTATTGTACAGCTCTTAGCTACATTACATCTAAAAACAGATTTGCATGAAGCCAATATAGGTTGACATCTTGTCAAAAAAAGATATAAAAACAAAAAAAAACTGTCATAAATGTGTTGACCTTGTTGATCTCATTTTACTGATAACTGTCCTCAGTGATATGTTTGTACCAAGTTAATGTGCTTACCAAACCCCATGTCTCCTCAAATGGAGTTCATGTTTTGAATGCCAGTGCCAGTGGATTTGTAACAATATATTTTACCTGAGGATTATTTGGTTGCATCTCAGGTATTACAGGATTACAAGGGATTATGTGTTGAACTAGATTATGAGTTCAAATGTTAAAACTGGTACGGTACTTGACCTGCGACACTCTGATTGGATCTGTAATCAAAATAAGCGAAGCATGTTGTGATGTGTAATTTTTCTTTACATAACATTGTTTATTTTTAGATGTCAGACATCTAATGACGGCCATTCTTCATGTAGAGTTCTTTACAACATGGACCTTTGTCTAAACTGTCCTTATGCACAAGATGGTCTGACAGGAACATCAATCAACACGTTAAATTGAGGCTTGCAAATTCATCCTTCAGAACCCATTATGAACTATGGCAAAATATAACTGAATTCACTTAAATCTCAGTGTCCATCAGTTTCTGACCAGTTTTTTTTCTCGATGTTATCTTGCAGCTTGGTGAGGAAACCTTCAACAGAGCCAAGCTCCTGAACGTGGGCTACACTGAGGCCCTGAAGGATGCAGAGTATGACTGCTTCATCTTCAGCGACGTGGACCTCATCCCTATGGACGACCGTAACCTCTACCACTGTTACGACCAGCCACGACACTTTGCCATCGCTATGGACAAGTTTGGCTTTAGGTAGGTCAATTGTATTGTGTACTCTCACTCTCATGTATATTTACTCTAAAATAAATCTGTTATTCATTTTCTGAACCTATTCTCCTACCATCTTAAGTTTATTAATTTGTAAAGGTATATGCTTTTAAAGGGATAGTCCTCATATAAAAGTTTGAAGATATTCTTTTGGGACTGCACACATGATCTGTACAGGATGATGTAACCAAAAGTACTGTTGGAGACTCATCTCCAGTTCTTTTGACTGACTTTAAGGTGAACTTTCCCTCTGTCTTTCATTGGAATCCAGAAAATTCGCCCAGCGCTCTCTGATGTTTCATTTTCTGTGTGGGGCCAAAGAGCAACCCAATCCTAACACATTATTCTATATCGCTTTTGTTATTGTCAGGAGTCAAGACGTTTTTTTGGTGGTATCATTTTACGAATAACTTTACCTGCTGTTGATAACACAAGCATTTTAATGTCAAATTGAATACCCACAACTTTATCCAGTGAATTTGTCCTGCCCCTACTGTACACTGATACCCACTGCTTCATTCTGATGTCAGTGAACATCAACTTGAGTTAAAGTTAGCCTTTTCTCACATCTAACTCAGCCCTATCCACATACTTTATAGCCTTCAAATTGACATATAGTTACAAAAAGCCCTCAAGACACCCATGCCTAACAGACAAATTCACCCCAATGCCATTTTACCTGCTTGGATATGGAATTAGAATTACTGTATAATTTGTGACAGATTGATTGAACACAATTCCTCAGCATCTAGCCAGGCTTTCTATCCAGTGCATGTGGACTAAGCAGCCTATTTGCTAGACATCTTATGCAAGTCCCTCAATGCACCAGCGTTGACTGCTAATATCAATAAACTGTGATGATAATCCCATTTCTAAACTGTATGGAATTCACACTAGAGGGGCTTTCTCCTGGCTGCAACATTACTTTCTCTAATAACTCACACATCCTCCAGCAAATAGGCTGCTTAGAAACACACATGCATGCAAGCACTCACACACAGACACGGATGCACGCATACAAGGACACACACACACACAACATTTTCTCTATATTGTTTGTGTGAAAGGCTGCTGCTACAGCAGATGTCCTCATTAGTTTTTTGCTTGTTGTCTTTTTACATAAAGCTCCCTGTCGCTGGCTCTGTCTGACGTCACAAACACACACACATACACACACACACACACACACACACACACACACACACACACACACACACACACACACACACACACACACACACACACACACACACACACACACACACACACACACACACACACACACACACACACACACACACACACTCACCACTGGCCTGAGGCAGACTCCAGGCACCCGCCATGATACTCGGCTAACCTTCTGCACCGTGCAACATTACAATGGGGCTCTGTAGAAAGGCTCTCTCTCCATCTCCAAACCTTCTGCATATCTTCACGTCATGTGCATAAATAATAGCACCTCACATCAAGTGACACTTTTTCTCTTTAACTTTTGAAGCAATCCGAGCTACTGTAGCTATAGAAACAATACATTGTTAATTTATGTTTTTTTATTTAGTTACTTCTTCTCCCATTCTTACAGTATACACATAAAGTGCATGAATACAAAATATGTTATGTTGTAATTTTCTGTTGTCTTGAATGCAATACAGTAGAGTATCCATATTTGACAGGATTGTTTTAAAAAAAATCCAGGATCTGTAATAAACCTCAAATCTGACAACCGCCTCAATGCTTTGACAGTTATTTTCCCCTTGCAGGCTTCCTTACGCGGGGTACTTTGGCGGGGTTTCTGGGCTGAGCAAAAAACAGTTTCTCAAGATCAATGGCTTCCCCAACGAGTACTGGGGCTGGGGAGGAGAGGATGACGATATCTATAACAGGTAAGACTGCATAGCAGAAATATTCCAAAAACACCCATCAATCCCAGCACAGTACCAGAAAAAGAATGGTGCAGCCAATTTATTTGACATTTAGATTATAGCTGATACAGTAATTTGCATATTGGTTAGAATATCTTTTACCTTTATTTAACTAGGCAAGTAAGTTAAGAACAAATTCTTATTTAAAATGACAGCCTACCCTGGCCAAACGCCCTATGGGACTCGGCCGGATGTGATACAGCCTGGATTTGAAACAGGCACTGTAATGATGCCTCTTGCACTGAGATGCAGTGCCTTAGACTGCTGCGCCACTCGGGAGCAGTATCAGTCATCGCTACTTTAACAGCTGTACTTTAACAGCTTTGAATTATTTAATGCTGATAACATTCTAAAGGCACAGATGAGGTATTAAAAGAGTGAAGTAGGCACAGCTACAGGTCTTATTAAACGCAAAGTGTATGCCTGGCCTGTCACTTTACTTTATCATTGAAATACTTTTTTCCTGAATGTCCAGATAGAATGTCATTGTTCTTCCCGACCACATTCCCTCGCAGTGCTGCTAGCTCACAGACGGTCAAAACTTTAATAGCATGATAGTAGCTGCCATAGATTTGATCCATTAAAGCATCAAGATTTCCCCTGAGATGTTTTCTTCAACAGAGCTATTTTTGTTTCAGTGGATGATGTGGGATGCGCTGGGATATTATCCTCCTGAATGCTGCTGCTTATGCCAATACATGAGCATGAAAGGCTAAATTCAACGTTGTAGACACCAAAATAAGCATATATAAAAGAGCATAAAGGTTGTCTTTCATTGAAATCTAGAACATTTTCAGGGCTCACTTGTTTTAATACAATTTTATATAAAGCAATTTGAAATGTCCTTGAATATACACTGGATCTCATGGCCAGGCAGAGAGGGGACTGATGATGATGGTGTTAGGCTAGCTTGCCGCAGAGTGAATAGACTCAGGCTGTATCCCAAATGGCACTCTATTCCCTATATAGTGTGCTACTTTTGGCTCTGGTTAAATGTAGTGCACTATATAGGGAATAGGGTACCATTTGGGATACAGCCCCAGACTGAGCTGTGCCTAGGGGGATGCTGTAGGTCTCTCCCCTAGGCACTCAGTGAGATGGTGATGTGTGAGTGATGGGGCCTGGGCTGTTGCTGGTGTCTCTCTTTCTCTCCCCCTCTCTTACAGCCCCTGTGGGGATGGCTCCTTTCCCTGGGTCTAGCTGCTACAGGACATGGCATCCTAGCCCAAATTGGGGCCTGCCAACACAATCCCAGCTCGGGGGAGTCCATGTCCCTGCTCAGTGCTTTGAGGCCGTGCCCACAGTCTGTTGATCAGAGGTCCAAGGGATGTCAGTGACAGCGCTCTTCTCTCTTTAAAATTACATCTTCTTTGTAGGCTAGCATATGGGTCATTCCATATTAAAAAAAAACACAAGAAAGAGGATTTTGACACCTACCATCTCAGATTGTTCTGAAATCGTTTCTGTAGTTAGTGACAGATACGATTAGCATTCCTGAAACATTATTTTGTTTAAATATAATTTGATCTCTGAGAAATTAAACTAATTGATTGCACCCAAATGTGCCATTTTAATTTATAGGATTCAGATAATATTCAATAAATATAGTACCCAACATCCGATTTGGACCAAACTTCTTCCTACCAATGAGTAAGCCACAAAGGAATTGCAACAAAATGTCAAAAGCCACCCACGGACCCCCCATACCCTATGCCAATCCCACCCCAACAACCAGTATACCAGTTCTCTATGTTTGACAAGTAGCATGACGCTATGGCTTGTAGTATTGCTTCTCCATACTATGTAATGTAGAAAACCCAGCCACAAAGTCATAACAGCTTTCCCAATATGACAACAAATGGCGCTCCGGCGGGAGAAATCAATAGGTGAATATCACAGACAATCTCAACACTGACATGTAAGTAATACTGTGAAACACTATGATTCCAATATTAGTGGCAGATATGTTATGGACATTTTCTGAAATTACAATGCTAAAATAAAAATATATAAAAAAATATGTGTAGCACCTTTCATTTCCATATGCTCAAATACAATTTCAACAAAATAATGTTTAATGAATGCTAATATTACCTGTTTTTATCTACAGAAACTTCAGAACAATCTGAGATGGTGGGTGTCATTGCTTGCTGAAATGACATGGAATGACTCCTATGACTTGTAGAGAAAGAGAGAGTGTGATTCCTTTGTGACAGTAAGGTTCAGTGGGTTCAGCCTAAAGCAGGGACTGCACCTGCCTGGAGTGCACTATGTGGCACTGGCATACTGGCTCACAATCCCATATTGTAATAATAGCTGATGCCTCACACACTCTGTGATGTAGCACAACAGATCTTCCAGCAATGAGAGAGGCTAACTGGGATTAGAGTGATTAAGGGGAGTAGTGTGTTACTGTGTTGACATATTGTAGTTCAGAAGAGCACAGTCACCAAGAATCGAACCACAGTTATTGTTAGAGCAGTAAAGACAAAACATATATTTTATGAATCATGATTTTTTTTAACCTTTATTTAACTAGGCAAGTCACTTAAGAACAAAATCTTATTTACAATGACTGCCTAGGAACAGTGGGTTAACTGCCTTTTTCAGGGGCAGAACAACAGATTTTTACCTTGTCAGCTCAGGGATTTAATCTAGCAACCTTTCGGTTACTGGCCCAACGCTCAAACCACTAGGCTACCTGCCGCCCCCAATGTATGATTCATAATGTATTAAGATGTGTTAAGACCTCAAAGTGTATTTTGTGATATTTCCATTTTGTCATTTACATCATATCTTGGTTAGACTGCAGAGGCTATACTGTGTTGTAACTCCAGTGATAGCATAGCACAACTAGTGGTGATGCACGGTAGTGCACTCAGAGCCTTGCGTGAACTGCAGCACAATATTGTGGGGAGTTCCTTGTTAATTGTAGTGCTTTTTGGAACTGTGGCATGCTGTCACAACCTGCTGGGGAAAATCCCTTATGATTTGCTTGGAGGGAATACCTCATGTTACAGACGGTGCCAACTTCTCCACTTTTTTTTAATAATCATACGTCTTCAGAAAAATGCCTGGGTTGATTTACCCCATCTCAAATAAACAGTTAAAGGGAAAAGGGGGGTTATTTTCTGGCGTTATTTTAATGGACTGCTTTGAGCTTACGTCCTCCTGATGTCTGTCCATTCTACTTCTTTTGTTAGAAAAAATCTAGTTAATGAAATTATTTTGAATGTACATTCAGACACTTAATTGAACTCTATGGTGTTCCTTAAGGGCCCAGTATCCTCAGTTTACTAAGTACCATAGTATTGATTATCTCACACCTGGATTACCCAGGCAAGGCTAACCATTGATTGGGAGATAGAGCTGAGACTGAGCTCCGTCATCACTATACAGT
Organism: Salmo salar; assembly: GCF_965601325.2. Taxonomy (NCBI): domain Eukaryota; kingdom Metazoa; phylum Chordata; class Actinopteri; order Salmoniformes; family Salmonidae; genus Salmo; species Salmo salar. Next base: position 25,880,277 of record NC_138304.1, read on the forward strand.
TTCATTCAGTAAAGGAAGGAAGGGTAAACAGAAATAGCTGGAGGTGATTTTGGCATTACTGGACAAAACAGATAGATGACAGTATTTTCCCTGCTTCCTGTAGAGCCCTTTCACCCTGAGACCAGCAACAGGAATGGAAGGATACTTAAAAAACATTTACATTTTACATTTAAGTCATTTAGCAGACGCTCTTATCCAGAGCGACTTACAAATTGGTGCATTCACCTTATGATATCCAGTGGAACAACCACTTTACAATAGTGCATCTAAATCTTTTAGGGGGGGGGGGTTAGAAGGATTACTTTGTCCTATCCCAGGTATTCCTTAAAGAGGTGGGGTTTCAGGTGTCTCCAGAAGGTGGTGATTGACTCCGCTGTCCTGGCGTCGTGAGGGAGCTTGTTCCACCATAGGGGTGCCAGAGCAGCGAACAGTTTTGACTGGGCTGAGCGGGAACTGTGCTCTCTCTATCATCCCTCCTATCACCCCTCCTGGGCATGTACGTACAACTGAAGAGCAGCAGATCCATCCAGTGTCTTGGATGGGCAACTCCTTGGCTGTCAGCATCTGTGCAGTGAAACAGGGACCTGGAGGGACAGTTAGTTCCCTCATATTTACTTCTACTACAAGGTGACTAACTGTCAGAGCTCCGACTGTCTCTTGTGACAAACAGACAGACAGGCTCTGTCTGGTGACAAGTGCTCTCCCTGGCCTAGACGTACACCTGGCTGATACTGAGAAATATACAATCCCAAGTCATAGCCTATTTCATGGGCATAAGTGGTCCGTAAATACGTTAACTATCATAGGACTTTCCCTAACAAACATCAACAGTCCAGACACTATCTATTCTACATTTACATAGTGCACAGTGTCACTCTATTGTGTTCTGTCTTTACATTTTCATTTACATCTTTAATAGAGGGAGGGAGATAGAGGAGAAAAATGCCAGCTTTGGCAGGACTCTCATTTCACGATTGCCCTTGTGTGCTATTTCTAATTAGAGGGAGACAGGAGGGAGTGGATAGAGAGTGGGCAGGCAGGCAGCAGAGATTGAACCACTGCAGTCAGCAAGACAGACAGAGCACACACTCAATCCAACATGAGCGATTTCAGGTTCGTTCCACTCATCTCCTCATCTCTCCCCAATGGCTTCTTTCTCAGCAGCACTCCATTCATTTCGGTTCTGATGAGGTAATGCCGCAGATTCCAATTCCCCTGGACTACAAGAGTCTAATGCATTTAATAAAGACTGGAGAGAAATGGAGAAAAAAAAGCTAGAGAAATTCTTCATTAATTCAATCAAAAGGGCACGCAAGGCCAAATTAGCTGTCCAGACATGTGTATCAAAATTACCACTCAGGAAAACAATTATTTTTTGTTGCAATATTTAACAAGTACACAGAGAGTGAATGATATCAGTGGCAATGTGAGAATACAAAGGAAGTCAACAAAGGGACAAGCATTGCAATGTGTATGTATTGAGAGAGAGAAACCATTTTGCAGGAATGTCAACCATACATCAACCATACACACAACTGACAATGTAATCGTGCTTCTGTTTCTTCCCCTTTCGCTATGCCTGAATAATACTTTGCGTTCAAGGGCAATGTTAATTTAGGGAAACAGATATTTTGCTTCTCGACAAAGAAAATCTTATGTCATTGTGCCTGAAAGCAGAGTGAAGAACAGATATAAAAAAAATCTGTTGTGAAAGGTCAGAGGGCTGTTTTTCCTCTCCTTTTTATTTTCTACCGAAAATGCTTTGTATTATATTATTATATTATATCGCTCAATGCTTTCTCTTCATCATGGCCCCTCTGAGAGTTTTGAAAAGGTTTGATGGAGTTCAAGGAATCTGGTTCTGAATGAAAGGGCCCACAGATCCTTGGCACACAGCGCTGTTCAATACGATTGAGCCAATTTTGTGTGCTCGCTGGTCTGAGACAGCAGCATGGAAGAGAGAAGTCAAGCTAATGAGTCGAAGGGTGCAGCAGCAGCACATGGATCCCCATGGCTTGTGACTAAACAGAACACTAAATTATAAAGAAAACCTGTCAGAAGCCCATGTTGTTGGCCCATGTTTCATACAGTACAGCTCATGTCACGGACACTACATCTTGCAATCAATCAAGGTCTCTGGTGAAGACTGTTCCCGGAACGTGTCCAAATATTTACTCTTCAACTTGTCCTAAAGTAAAGAAATGGTACAAAAAAAGGATGTATGCCTTACCTCCTCCTGATGTCGGTCCATTCTTCTTTTGGTAGAAAAAAATCTAGTTAAATCAATTCTTTTGAAAGTTCTTTCAGACACTTGGTGGTCCTTAAGGACCCAACATCCTCAGCTTACTCTGCAAACTAAGTACCATAGTATTGATTAACTCACACCTGGATTACCCAGCCAAGCCTAACCATTGATTGGGAGATATAGCTGAGACTGTGCCCATCCCCCTGCCTGCCCTCTTATCTCCTTGAAATCACTGCAGATGGTTGAAGCTTTTTCAACCTGATACCTTGAAACCACAGTTAACACTACAGAATGTCCTGAAGCCAAATAAGTCACTGAATAGTTCAGTTTCCAGCTGGACTGAATGATAATCATGTAGGTATATAGTATTTAACACAGACCCAGTTAGTTTTAGTAGCTTCTGCCAAGCCCTAAATGAGCAAGGTATACATACCTGTTCTGGTTGCATTTTTATTTGACTAGGCAAGTCAGTTAAGAACAAAATCTTATTTACAATGACTGTCTAGGAACAGTGGGTTAACTGCCTTGTTCAGGCAGAACGACAGATTTTTACCTTGTCAGCTCAGGGATTCAATCTAGCAAACTTTCAGTTAATGGCCCAACGCTCTAACCACTAGGCTAAATGCCACCCTGTTGCATACAGTAGGCTTCATCCCAAATGGCATCATATTCCCTACACAGTACACTCATTTTGACCAGAGCCATCCCACTGGACACAAACTGGTTGAATCAATGTTGTTTTAATGTAATTTGTCAACATATTGTGACATGGAATTTACGTGGAAAATACATTGGATTTGAAAAAAAGTCATCCATGTGAACAGGTTGTTTTGAGGATGAAATTTCAACCACAGGATTATGTCATCATGGTAACCAAATTTCAATATAGACAAACCTTTGTACCTTTAAAACAATGTCAGATCTTCAACGTTATATCCGCTATCAGAGCAACATACAATAGGCTGGGCAGCACTTATTTCTGGAGAATTTATCTATCTATAGCTACCCTTTGGTCTCTCATCCAGGGTTTTAACCAAACCCAGCCCTGCTTAGCTATGATATTTGTCCCTGACTTTGCTATCGTGAGAGTTATTGTTGAGAGATCTCCACTTAAAAATGAAATAGATTCACTGTTGCTATCGAAGTCATTCTAAAGGTTACGTTTAACAGAGAAAATTAAATTTGACCATATTTTATCACTCATATATCATAAATGATGCTATTTAGGTCTATATAGTCAACAATATTGTTTCAAATCAACCAAGAATTCAACTAAAAATAGACAATACAATATGCCTAGGGTTTCAAGCTCTGGTTGATTTCAAATGTAATGATATTTAGTGATATTGAATTGTGTTTGTCGACACAACCAAATATCAGCATTAGAAGGAGATGTATCCTCTGCTTGGATAATTCCATCTGTGCCACTGTCTTAGTCGCCTTTAATTCCAGTTGGATGCACGTCTCCATCTCAACCAAAAATGTAAGTTCAATAATATTTAAAGTGCATTTAAAGTTTTATTCGGTTTAGTGCTGTTCTCTAACTCAGATTTTTGATTGAGATGGAGACCTGAATCCAACATATCAGTTATTAATTTGTAGACAAACTGGAATTAAAGCTGACTAAGTCAGTGGCACAAGCAACACTGAACCATGCATGAGAGCACCAGCTGTTACAGACGACTGTGTGAACTCTCTCTCTGTAGCGTATGTGAGTAAGACCTTTAAACAGGTTAACATTTGCAAGGCCGGGGGGGCCAGACTGAATACCAGAATGAGTACTCAGCGCATGCGCTGACCAGCTGGCAAGTGTCTTCACTGACATTTTCAACCTATCCCTGACCCGGTCTGTAATACCAACTTGTTTCAAGCAGACCACCATAGTCCCCGTGCCCAACAACGCCAAGGTAACCTGCCTAAATAACTATTGCCCTGTTGCAATCACATCTATAGCCATTAAATGCTTTAAAAGGCTGGTCATGGCTCACAACACCATCATCCCAGACACCCACTTCAGTTCTTCTAAACAAGACTGCTAAATAGCTACCCACTGCTGCCTTAACTATCCTGTTGCCTAGTCACTTTAACCCTACAGTGAGTTAACTGCCTTGTTTAAAACGACAGATTTTTACCTTGTCAGCGCGGGGATTCAATCTAGCAACTTTTCAGTTACTGGCCCAACGCTCCAACGACTAGGTTACCTGCCGCCACTATATGTATATAGCTCCCTCAATTACCTCATACCCCTGCACATCAACTCGGTACTGGTACTCCCTGTATATATCCATGTTGTTTTTACTTGTCATTGTTATTTGTTATTCACTGTGTCACTATTTCTATTTGAATTTTTTTGCCTTTAACTCTGCGTTTTTGGAAAAAGGACCTGTAAGTTAGCATTTCACTGTTAGTCTACACCTGTTGAAATGTGTGACAAATAACATTTGATTTTAACCTATACGAGGTTTTTAAACAGGTAATCCTTAGTGCTATTGTTTCTGGGTCAAGAATACACAAGGGGAATATTTTGAATCCACTCTCTGCATTATGTATTACCAAACCTTCTCACTGTTTTTACTTGCAGAAAACACACAAACCCTAACACAACACAAACACCCTTACTGTACACACACACGGACACAAACGCACACACACACACACAGACAGACAGACAGACAGACAAACACGCACTCACGTGCGCACAAACACACTGTTTATGTTATTGATCTCCGTGTACTCCAGAGAAAGAGGGAGGTTCAGAGAGAGAGGCAGAAGCTAGCTTAGTGACCCAGCTGGAGCAACGTGAGGCTCACATGACAAATGCAGGGAGGGTCATTTTTTTTTATCCAGGGGCTTTACACGGATAAAGAGGCAAGGGGGGATATTATAATGACCTCATTCTTCAAGCAATCAAGCAGCTGGAAGCAGCATTTTACTCAAACAAATGGCTTTGTTTTCCAAGACAGTTAGCATGGCGGCTTAGGCTGGTCTCTTCAGGAAAGCTAAGAGACACTTAATGGGAAGAGCCTGGATTCTCTTCAATCTGTTCTACTGAATTTGTTTTCATAAATGTTTTCTTTGACTGGCTTGGCATTTTCTTCTCATCTGGGCTAATGAGGCTTTGATGGCGGGATGCAGAAGCAATGTGTTTTGCTGTTTGTTTGTCAGTCAGTAAGAGCGAGGCCCACAGATACAAACTGTCAGGCTTGGCTGCACCAATAACACAGGAGATTTAGAATGAATCAGAGCATTACAGAGTGAAATATAACCATTTCATCCCATCTTGGGGACCAAACATTGTAAACACCCAAACACACACACGGTTCCATGTCGCTGCGTGAATGAATATAATTTCTTATTTTCCTCCATCTAGGTCTAGGATAGTTTGTACAGATTGGTTGTCTACAGATTGGTTTGTACAGTCAGTGCCTTGCTTTACCCCATTTCTGTTGCATTACAGCTGAAGCTTAACTCGAGATTGCTATTGCAGTGGCTCGTCATGGCTGGCATTGCTACAGCTGCTTTGGAGCAGTTATGACTTCCCAATTGGCAACCGACAGTATTTCTTATGTGGTGTACTTCTTTTGACCAGGGCCCATAGGGGTTTGGGCAAAAGTAGTGCACTATGTAGGGAATAAGCTGCCATTTGGGAGGCACACTCTAACTGATTCTTTCTAAAGCATGACTCCTCTGTTGTAGGATCACCCTCAACGGGATGAAGGTGGTTCGACCGGACGTCCGGATCGGCCGCTACAGGATGATCAAACACGAAAGAGACAAGCACAATGAACCCAACCCACAAAGGTTTGCCTTTGATTCCTCCCTAGACACTAGCCTGGCCCCAGATCGGTTTGTGCTGTCTTGCCAACAATGACATAGAAGTTGGCAAGACAACACAAACAGATCTAGGACCAGGCTGTCTTTTCCTCCCTAAACACAGCATTCATTCTAACTATAGAAGGTACAGAAAGTGCAGGTTCTGTAGCTATTGTTTTCTCAGTTACCAAAGTTGTCTTTTTGATAAAGGTTGTCTCACACTCACACATTATACTACCATCTTACGGTTGAAGGCTGCTCTAAGATGAATCCCCCATCCCATAGATTTGGCAGGAAAATAACCCCTCATAGAAATTGATTATCATTGTTTATTCACCACTAAGAGGGCTCTTTCATGCATGAATAGCCAACCCATCAATGACTCTAAAAAGAGCAGATCGATAACAGCATGGCTATATGCAGCGCTGTTAGTTGTGATTGTTCCTAAAGCCAGAACCCTACAGAGCTGAGCTGCAATTTGCAAAACAGTTATTGCATTGCATGAATGGACTCACTGTAGAATTTACAGACTTTTATTGATCACATCTAACCCCCTTGCTGGCTCTTACCATGATAGAAAGGCCAAAAAACCACGGGTGGCCATTTAATCCTTGGGCTACTCTTGTTATTTGTTTTCCATGAACTCTCAGTCCCTAGGACTCCCAGTGTGCGAAGATAACAGCCACAGAAAACAACAATCATTCTGATGAGTGCCTCATACATTACTAATAATGAACCAATGCAGACCCCTTGCATCGCAAGCTCGAGAGCGTGATAAACTAATTTCCATGGGAGATGAGAGAATAACTGAATTAAAAGGAATTTGTTGTTACTGCGCTTATAGCAGTGGGAAGTAGGGGTGCTGAGGATGCTGCAGCACCCCATAAAAAATATGAATAAAAAAAAATGTAATATTATTAATATTATTATATATATATATATATATATTTTTTTATAATAATAGGATCAATATATTTTGTACAGATTTTGGCGAGAGCGAAACCTCTTCCTCTGCAGCGCGGGCAAAACTTTTTTTTCCAGCACCCCCCAATAAATATTGCAGCACCCCCACCTCCAAACTACTTCCCACGCCTATGACTGCGCCTAATGAATTGAAACACATTGATGTAAGAGGGGTTTGCTGTGCTGACAGAGCCAGGGAAGCATGCTGTTGTCCGTTTGGCTTGTGGCTGTGTGGTGACAAGTTGATGGGGTAATACATGATCAAAGTTCTTACCATGCAACATGAGGCATCTTGAATGACACCCTATCCCCTTTATGGTGCACTACTTTTGAACAGGGCCCATAGGGCTCAGGGCCCTGGTCAAAAGTAGTGTACTATATAGGGAATAGGGTCCCATTGCGCCTGTCTTGAATCTTTAAAATACTTTAAAATACCCCAATCATTTAAAATACCCCATTGCGGGGAAAAAGCATGGTATATTTATTATTTGGCAGCCCCCCCCCTCAAAAAAAAAAACTCACACTGCACCGAACAAGCTAATTGAAGCACAACTATAGGCGACTCCTTTGCCTCGCTCAAAATGTAGTCATGCAGTAACGAGATACCTAATGTGTGTGGCTGTTTTATGAACGTCTGGGAATACTTGACCAAGTTAACATTTCTGGTTGGTCTGGGAATGTAACACTTTGAAACCGGGATTGAGTGAAGTAGCAGCAAATATGTTGAATGAGCAACTAATGAGCATGGAGAACCTCACAAGTTGAACGAAATCACCTAATATCTTTTCAGTCTAATACGGCTATTTACTTACTTTTGTAGCTCTTCGTCAGAAGCAGGCTTTTTGTAAGTAGTTAAACATTCTTTCCAAGTTTAGCTGGAATTTAGATCGAAAGGATTTGACCAATGTGATTGATTGACAATATTACATTGGCCTACGTCTGACCTTGCGCTGCGCAGAATATCAGATCTCAACAACGATTGGAGAAGTGTTTAACATCCCCAGTACCACATCCTTATGATATACATCTTATAAAAAAATTCAACATGACTGCAAACAGATCTATTATGACGCGATGCTTATGTCTCCGCCCTAACTATGGCAGTCGTTGTCCCAAAGATGGGAAGGCAGGCGACAAGTTTAGGTCCAAAATAAGCCCATAGAAACACATTGGGCTTATTTTGGAAGATTTTGGCGAGAGTGAAACCTCTCGCTTTGCCTCTCCCTCCCTGCTGCAAAAGATACAAGTAAGAATGTCTGACTGAAATACGGGACATATCGGCCTTTTTTTGTAAATTAGTGGTGTTTGAATGTGTTGATAAAATGTGGGACATGATTGTTTGATGCAGGACAAAGGGACAAAATATGGGACTGTCCAACAGAATCCAGGACATGTGGTCACCCTACTTATAACATATTTATAAGAGATGTAGCTATCCTGCACACATAGGTATGTGGAAACCCCTTCAAATTAGTGGCTTCGGCTATTTCAGCCACACCCGTTGCTGACAGGTGTATAAAATCGAGCACATAGCCATGCGATCTCCATAGACAAACATTGGGCAGTAGAATGGCTTTACTGAAGAGCTCAGTGACTTTCAACGTGGCACCGTCATAGGATTCCACCTTTCCAACAACTCAGTTTGTAAAATTTCTGCCCTGCTAGAGCTGCCCCGATCAACTGTCAATGCTGTTATTGTGAAGTGGAAACGTCTAGGAGCAACAACGGCTCAGCCGCAAAGTGGTAGGCCACACAAGTTCACAGAACGTGACCGTCGAGTGCTGATGTGCGTAGTGTGTAAAAATCGTCTGTCCTAGGTTGCAACACTCACTGCCGAGTTCCAAATTGCCTACGTCAGCACAAGAACTGTTCGTCGGGAGCTTCATGAAGTGGGTTTCCATAGCCAAGCAGCCGCACACAGGCCAAATATCACCATGTGCAATGTCAAGACTTGGCTGGAGTGGTGTAAAGCTCACCGCCATTGGACTCTGGAGCAGTACCTTAGTTCCAGTGAAGGGAAATCTTAACACTACAGAATACAATGACATTGTAGACGATTCTGTGCTTCCAACTTTGTGGCAACAGTTTGGGGAAGGTCCTTTCCTGTTTCAGCATGACAATGCCCCCGTGCACAAAGCGAGGTCCATACAGAAATGGTTCGTCGAGATCGGTGTGGAAGAACTTGACTGGCCTGCACAGAGCCCTGACCTCAACTCCATCTAACACCTGGGGTTGTGGTGCCAGACCTTACTAAAGCTCTTGTGGCTGAATTGAAGCAAGTCCCCGCAGCAATGTTTCAACCTCTAGTGGAAAGCCTTCCCAGAAGAGTGCAGGCTGTTATAGCAACAAAGGGGGGACCAACTCAGTATTACAGTTTTTCTCCATTGGTTTGGCTCATTTCTTGAAACAGAAATTACATTCTCAAAACTCTAAGATCATTTGGCAAAACAGTCTTACAGTTCAGCACAACACTATAGCTCACTTGCAAAAGCTCATATCTCTCCTAAAACTGTTCACTCATGCTTCAAAACTAAATTCCTTTCCCATATAAAGAGTCAGTGCCACGAAAATGGCAAAGATCCTTCTCAATTGCTTTGGCTCATTTCTTGAAACAGACCGGACGTTCTCAACACTCTTGGTGCTTTAACCAAAACTAAATGTCCTTCTCATTTAAACAGTCAGTGCCCCCAAAATGCTTTGTCCCTTTGGCATTGTGTAAGCACTGCAAGTCAAAATGTTTAGATGTTTTGTCACTATGGCAGAGGACCATTGAAATATCCCTCATGTCCACCTTTCAGTCTTAGCCCAGTCCTTCATTGACAATGGTTACTGTACTGTTTTTTGTCCAGCTAACAGAATACAATTGTGTATAAAACTGAAAAAAAAGAAATAGGATTTTAGGGTAAGAGTAGCCTCCAAGGTTTGACATCACACATTGCACTCATACTGCCAAGGAAATTGTAACCATTATCATTCACACACATAAAGTAACTTCCATACATCAGAGTAAAAAGAAAATGTATACAGCATAATATACTGTAATATAAACACACAAACAAAAAACAATGAAAATGATATGCAGCCTACAGTGCTGTAAATAAAGCTGGAGTTTCACAACTAACAGTTCTTCACTGGTCGCTGTCCTCACCCTCCCTCTCCTGGCCACCATCCTCACCCTCCTGGCCATCCACACACTGCTGTCTGTCTGGCCACAGATTCTCCTCCACATCACAGCGTATATTCTCCCTTGCGATGCAACGAGGGAAGAAACGGCGTGCATGTCGCAAACATCCCCTACACTGATCTCCTGTAATATCCTCACACGCAGCGTCCATTGCATGGAGCAGGGACCTCTGATCTTGAGCCCGATGCTCATACACTCTCCACCTCCAAGCGGAGAAATACTCCTCAATAGGATTGAGGAAAGGAGAGTAAGGTGGTAGGAACACCATGACCATCCTTGGATGAGTAGTGAACCAGGCCCTGATGAGCGGGCCACGGTGGAAATTCACATTGTCCCATACAATGACATATTGTGGTAGGTGAGGCCCTATGAGACCTCTCTCATTTTCAGGGATCAAATCAAAATGAAGGCGGTCCAAGAAGATTAGGAGCTTCTGTGTATTGTATGGGTCAAGACTGGGGATGTGAGTGGCCACACCATTCTCAGATATGCCAGCACACATAGTTATATTGCCCCCTCGCTGGCCTGGGACATCCGCCGTGGCCCGGTGGCCAATAATATTACGGCCACGTCTTCGGCCCTTGGCCAGGTTGAAGCCAGCTTCATCCACAAACACGAGGATGTGATGGGTCTCGTTTCCTTCCAATGCCATTATTCTCTACAATAGCGTAAAAAAAGAAAAACATCAAATCAGTCATACAGAAGAGTCATACACTACAGTTACAGACAATTACATAGGAATGTTTTATGTTCTCCACAAGTTCAATATACTACTGGCCACTACTCCAGTGGTTCCAAACCTGGGGTACATGTACCCCTATGCAGAGGTACTACAGGGGGTATTTGACAGAAAGGGGAGGGGGAAATCATCAATGACTAGACTTACTGAAATGTTACAGTAAAACCCACAGTATTAGATAGATGTACATGGGAGGCACTAATTGCAGCTCTTTGACCCCTTTTCTTATTGTATGTTATATTCTTCAAAATAAGGATTATAATGATAATTGCATCATACAGTAAGCTGCAGTTTTTAGGCGAAATGTTGAAGTCAGATAAATCAAATACTTCCATACCTGGATTACCTGGATACACAAATCAGGTAAAGTGGGTACTGAAGCCAAAAAAGTTTGGGAACCACTGCTTAATTGTAAAAAGGTTATAATGATGGACAACCAGTAACTGACTTACATGTACATACTGGTACCGCAGCTCTTTCACTCTATCAGAGTTCCTCTCAAATGGTACCCTGTAAATTTGCTTCATTGTCATCTGATGCTTCTTCAATATCCGGTCTATTGTGGAGTTGCTTATAGAGTTGACATTTTGGAATATGGCATTGTCTTGTAGGATTGCAGCGTGGATCTGTCTCAATGTGATGGCATTATTTGCCATCACCATGTTACAGATCTCTTGTTCTTGTTGTTCATTGAGAAGTTTTCCTCTGCCACCCGTGCAAGGTTGTCGTCCAATCCTAGATATAGAAGTCAAAGGACAACACTCCATTCGTAATGTGTACCTTATATATTCCTTACAGAATGAGTTACCTATGTAATTGTATTGTTGTTTTACTTACAGTAACTTTACCACAATTCTAATGCATCACTGCACAGTGACTGGAATACTACTGTAAACTGTATCATCAATACTGTAGAAAATAAACTATTCCATAGTTTATTTTCTCCAATGTTTTTCTTGTCATTTTTAGTATCATAACATCCCATTGAGGTAAGATATTACTGTAGGCCTATCACACACACACACACACACACACACACACACACACACACACACACACACACACACACACACACACACACACACACACACACACACACACACACACACACACACACACTAAATGAATAGGTAAATGTGTAAATAAATATATTTATTGCTCTATGCACAGTGTCCTGTCCTATACAACATATAATTACATCATTGACTGACTACATACCTGTTTTCCCTGCGAAAGGTTTGGATGACTGTTGAGCGAGGCACATTAGGCTGCACTCGGCGACCTGCCTCCGCCATTGTGAGGCCATGGTTGATGACATGGTCTATAATTGTGGCCCGAATTTCATCCGGGACAGCATGGTGTCTTTGTGCTCCTCGGCCTCTTCCCCCTATTCCACCACCACGCACCCTTACTCCTCCTCCTCCTCCTCTTCTTCTTCCTCTTCCTCTTCCTCGAGTAGGCAGTTGCCCTTGTTCATTTACTTGGCCAGGTGCCTCCATGTTCAGAAATTGTACTGGTCCTGCATGGTCAAGCTCTTTACATACATGTTTGGCAGCATTCACAGTCATGGACAGCACCTGTCAGGTAACTAAACATACTGTTTGATTGGTCATCTGAGATGTGTGAAACTCCTCCTTCGTTAGTCTAGTTTCACCTGACTGTCAATTGCTGTAATAAATGTATCAAATGTTCCAAGGGATTCATATATGGTATTCATGGTATTATGTTCTTGACTAATTTTGACAATTGAACAGACTATTGTGCATGTGATGACTTATACAATGAAATGACGCTGACACGTTTTGGAGCGAACAACCATTAGACTGAGAATCAACAATCAGTTTAGATCGATAAGATCTATTCACTTGGAAATTGTGCTAAATGTAGGCTACATGTACTTAATCATTTGCAAAGATGTACTGAGACATTGAGACATGTACTTAGACATTTGCAATTTGATGAAATGAATGAGAAATTCAATTCTGTTGTGAACAATTGCCAAGTGGTTTGGAGGTTTGTCCATGTAGTTTTGAGAATGTCATTTCTGTTTCAAGAAATGAGCCAAACCAATGGAGAAAAACTGTAATACCCATGATTTTGGAATGAGATGTTTGACTAGCAGGTGTCCACATACTTTTGTAACGTACTGTAGTGTATGTACAGTGCATTCGCAAATACTTTTTCCAAATTTTGTTGTTACAGCCTTATTCTAAAATGGATTACATTTATTTTTTTACTCATCAACCTACACACAATACCCCATAATGACAAAGCGAAAACCGTTTTTGTTTTTGTTTTTTCCAAATGTGTTAAAAAAAACATAATTATTCAGTCCCTTTGATATGAGACTCGAAATTAAGCTCACATGCATCCTGTTTCCATTGATGGTCCTTGAGATGTTTCTACAACTTGTTTGGAGTTCACCTGTGGTAAATTCAATTGAATGGACATGATTTGGAAAGGCACACACCTGTATATATAAGGTCCCCCACATTAACAGTGCTTGTCAGAGCAGAAACCAAGCCATGAGGTTGTCCGTAGAGCTCTGAGACAGGATTGTGTCGAGGCACAGATCTGGGGAAGGGTACCAAAAATGTCTGCAGCATTGAAGGTCCCCAAGAACACAGTGGCCTCCATCATTCTTAAATGGAAGAAGTTTGGATCCACCAAGACTCTTCCTAGAGCTGGCCGACCGGCCAAACTCAGCAATCGAGGGAGAAGGGCCTTGGTCAGGGAGGTGACCAAGAACCCGATGGTCACTCTGACTGAGCCACTTCTCAGTAAAAGGTACATGACAGCCCACTCAGACTATGAGAAACAAGATTCTCTGGTCTGATGAAACCAAGATTGTACTGTGAATCATGGTGGTGGCAGCATCATGCTGTGGGGATGTATTTCAGTGGCAGGGATGGGAAGACAAGTCAGGAGGGAGGGAAAGATGAACAGAGCAAAGTATAGAGAGGTCCTTGCTGAAAACCTGCTCCAGAGTGCTCAGGACCTCAGACTGGGGCGAAGGTTCACCTTCCAACAGGACAATGACTAGGTTGATTGAATCTGTCACTGACTCACTGTGTGACAGACAGACAGACAGACAGACAGACAGACAGACAGACAGATAGACAGATAGATAGATAGATAGATAGATAGATAGATAGATAGATAGATAGATAGATAGATAGATAGATAGATAGATAGATAGATAGATAGATAGATAGATAGATAGATAGATAGATAGATAGATAGATAGATAGATAGATAGCCTTTCGTCCGCTGACTGGCATTTCTAACAAAGCTTTATTTATTCTCCAGCCTGACTTGGTTCTGATCCATGAGCCTCGGCTTTAGCAAAAGTTGAGGTGCCATGTATACAATTTATTTGGGGCCAATAAATTATTCATTCATGTCTTGAAGAGGAAAGAAAGACAGAGAAAGCCCTATTAGGGACACCCCCCCCCCCCCCCCCCCCCAAAAAAAAGGTTTGTCCCTCATTAAAATGCTATGGGGATTATTTGAAGAGTGTTTTGATTTGTATAATGAGAGATTTGGGTTTTGAAATGGAGGAAAGTAGAAAGGCCTTGAAAGGATCTGGGTTTTTATAGCCAAACCTTTTAAAGAGAGAGCACTGCTCAAAATTCTGCCAGCGTATTTACTGGACTGGTGCTGTTGAAGTTTGCCTCTTTATTCTTGGGTATTAATTGAGGAGTTTTAAGGTGCTTTGATCAGTATGTTTAGGGCCTTTAGCCCGGTTCACTGGAGTTAAGATATTAAAGCCTCTGATGTTTTAATAATAAGGTCATAATAATAATTTTATCCAAATGCATCAGAATCTCTCATGGCTTCACGTTAAAAACAAATTACTATCCAGTCTTCTGATTTTCTTTTGGAATGTTATATATATTTTTTTAAACACAGTATTTTTAAGGCCAGTTAGTACATACTAGCAACACGCATAACCACCAAACCAGACAGGCAAATTCGGGGCAGCTAAGACAACCCAAGCCAAAGACAAATCGCCTTAATCTACAGTTTTATATAGAGCCATAGCTGAACGGAACTCTTTATCAATCCATATTTTTCAGGCAAAAAGTAAATACACCTTCAAGAAAAGACTACAAAAAACATCTAATGCTATAGACCATATGACTGGACAGCAAATAGAAAGCATCAACTGAATGTTAAATGTGTTTCCTGTCAGGTATTTTAATTGTCTGTATTGTCTACTTGTTGAATGTTTGTGAAGTCTTGATTGTGGTTGTTTGTAATGTCTTGTTAATTGGTGTTGGACCCCAGGAAGATTAGCTAGCGTTACGGCGTTAGCTAATGGGGATCCTAATAAAAAATATAAATATATTTTTTTTTTAAATCACTGTCTCTAAAAATTGTTTTATTTCCTGAAAAAAAACTCATTATTCTATCCTTGCACTCTGATTATTATGTTGTACCTGTCCTCGCATGATAAAGCATTATGACCTCCAAAATTACTCTTAGCTCAACAAATTAGCCTTGTTTACCACAATTATGCAGATTCTGCTAGAAAACCAATCTTACCCTCCACACATTCCAGGGCATCCATCAGTGTATCCAGGAGAGAGTGGTTCTAATCTCCTACTGCGGTCAGTGTTTACTGTTTACCAACATGGATGTTTTTGTTGATTCATGTTGACTACCTCTATAGCTCTGTTACTGCCCCCACCCTGCTCTGTTTGGTCAGTAGGAAGTAGGAGATGTGGTTTAGACATGGTAATGAGACATTAGGCTTGCCAAAAGAAGAAAGCCTACCATTCATCACAAGTCCAAAAGATTAGTTAGCACGCCTTGCACCGGGGCTCATGCATATTAAATCAGTGGATTCAAGGCTTCCTCCTTCCACAGAGTAGCGTCATCATCAAATATCCAATCATAAATCATCTCATGTTAAGTGGTGGTTTTATGGCTTTTTTGCCTGCTGCCTTGCCTAAATAAGTAGGCACCAAAACATGAATTAGGGAAGCTTTTAGTGTGACTCCTTACTCTGAGAGATGCCGTTTTCCACTATTACAGTCCATATTTAAGTAATATGTGAGAATATCTCAGATCTCTCCAACACAGGCCTCGTTGTGAGATCATTGAGAGACTGATTAAGTACAGTAGTAGAGCACAGTCAGGCTTTTTAATCTTCTCTCCTCTTTATAGATAAATCTCTCCCCCCTCTCTCTCTGTCACTCTTTCCCCTGTCATTTAAAGGGCTCATAGCCTAAAAGTATTTTAGCTTTAATTTAGATTCCTGACTAGATCTGTGTCTATAGAAATCTCTGTTTAGCTGCTGCTGCAGGGTTCTTCTTGGGTTGACTTGGATTGTGTCGAAGTGGGTTAATGTCAAAGCACATAAAAATACATCTTGTTTGAGCCATTCACATTTCTTTGAAGATTGGATATGCGCTGCACACAGCTACTGAGGCAGTTTCTCCATGGTTCTTCTCAAACAGTAAAAAGACATCTGAGAAAACCATTGGGCATTGTAGCCTCGGCATTGGACAATGGATGACTGTTACAGCTGGATGACTCCTGTATGTGTCCTCTGAGTTCCAATACATGCCCATATCACCACCTATTGTCCAATATGGGAATAACAAGAAACATGCAAAACCAACCTGTACAGTATGTTAGCCATGATGAAAAAGTAAAACATAAAATAACATTTCAGTGCTTGCTACAATGATAACATTTCCCTGTAATAATAATAATGAGTTTTTTCTTCATCTTCTCCAGATTCAATAAGATCCAGAACACCAAGAACACTATGAAGAGAGACGGGATCAGCACGTTAACGTACCGTGTGCTCCAGTTTAAGAAGTACCCTCTCTACACCAACATCTCTGTGGAGATCGGCAAGCCCCCGCCCCGGCCTTTCAGGGGATAGAGAGATAGAGAGACCCGGCCTGGACATGGAGAGGGAGGGAGATGGGGCAGAGAACGATAATGCACAGTAGAGAGCCTCCATCTCTGCCTCCACCTCCCTCAGCCCGACGCAGACCCAGATACCCCCCACTGACCTGGGCTAGGAGCCCGCCCAGATCCCTCACAGCCCACTCTGAGTGGAGATACATACCTGTTGCAGTCCAACACTGCTCACAGCTCAATGGTTACGGCAGGCCTCCAACCTGGGACGCTGACCAGCTGACTCTGGGGGGACTAACTCTCAGGAATAGATGAAGAGGGGGGATGTATTAGATCAGATTCATTCTCCTGGCTGGAGCCACAGTGCTGTTCTGGAAATGTGCATACTGTACATGAAACACACAGCAACAGGGATGAGGATGTCCAGGGTTCAAGGGGAGTCATATCGACATTGGATTGTTGACACGCTGGGGGTTGGGTTTGGGATTCAGAGTTATTGGAGCAGAACCAAGAAGAGCAGCCCTGATCTCTCTGTGAGAATCTATCTGTCAATCAGAACATACTATATTGGCGCAAAATGAATGTGTACTGTCTGTGCCTGCATCTAACGCAGGCTTTCTCCATTTCCCATGTCTCTGCCATTGACAAATGGTTCTGGAGCAGAGCGACATTGTGCACCAACTCCGGTCTCTCTTTGGTCTCTTTTTTTTTGTGACAAAGAATTGTTACTATCTGTGGATGGAAACAAGTTTGAGAGACATATAGTGAATAAAGACCTCCTAGTAGTGGATGGGTATGACTATCTAAGGACCTGGTTTGGACCTGTTTGTGGAGAAGAGAGGTCCAGTAAATAGAACAGAAGATGAACTTCTGGCAGGGTTCTAACTGGTGATCATCAGACGTGTTCGGACGTATTCTCACTCACAAAGGTTACAGTAGATAGTGATGGGAGGTTAAACCTTTGCTGTTTAACAATGGATACCGGCAGTTTTAGAAGAGGATCATCTCTTGCTCAAAATACAAGACTCTTTACTCAATTTTTTAGTTTTAGTTTCGAAATTAATAAAATGATAAGGCATTGATAACCTAGTAGTGGAAATTGTGAATGATGTTGATAGAGAGTCTAGTATGGTGAATATTTGCATTGTAGCATTCATTCCATCCATTCAAAGGCAGAAGCACACTGCACTGAGGTGATAAGGACACAACGGAAGTTAGTTATTTCCTCAGGGTGGATTCCCCGAGAATAAATGGAAAACTAGCCCACATACAGTAAGAACAAATCTAATATCGTATTACTATTAACACCTCCAGTGTATGAAAGCCTTTTAACGTCTTAAGTAAGTAAGCTTTCTCTTCTCTCACTCTCTTCTCCTTTTTTTGTACTGCCTAAACACCAAACTGATGCCTTCAGAATTTTTATGAGGGGCAATGATAAGGAATGCTGCATTTTGGGATTTTTTTTAATGACATTCCTGTTGTGTGAAGTGACGGGGAAATCTTTTTGTATTATCAATGGTTTTCTTGGCCAGGCTTGAGGCAGTGAGTATCTAGAGATGCCCCAACCAACCAGTTTCCCCTCTGTTTATTTTTAAGAGTCTTTTAAAGATAGAGTGCATTTCCCTTTTTTCTCTCGACAACACCCTCCACTGCCTTTTATTCCTCTCTCTGGCAAGGCCATATCTCTCTCTTTGTGCCGTGTGTGTCTGTGAACACCACAATGTTTTTCTGTACTTGGCCATCTGATGAATACACAGACAGCTGTATCTGAAGCACACAGCTCCTCTATAGAAATATCAGCAGTATTTCAACAATCCTCTCTCTCTCTCTCTCTTCTCTCCTTTCTCTCTCATTCTGCTTTTTCATTTTTCAGTTTGTTACTACTGGTGTGAGTTGCTGCGCCCTTGGAAAAGAGAGCACCTCGCAAAGTGAATGCTCTACTCCCCATTCAACACCGGAGACTGATGTCCTTTTACACTACTCTATTTAAATGTAACTGTCAAATGGATGTACTGTGTATGCACTGCTCTCTGATGACTGTGGACCACAGGACTTAGAATTTCACATATTCCTGCCTATGGTCCCAGTATAGTATGATTCATCAGGCTGCCAAGCTTCTGCTTTTATGTTCAATGCTGAGGGAATAATTTTCCAAAAGGCTAAATATACTACTTGGAACTTTGGGAAGGAGCTTTTACATATAGCTAGCATCCTCATTACCTAAAATCTGTTTAACAGAACGAGCTCACTACTGATGCAGCACACAACCCCGAAAAAAAAACTTGGTACTGAAGTTGTATTCACTGGTTTCATTAAATTAAATCATTTGACTTTTTTTTATCATAACTCCAGTCCAAGAAATGGTTGGATATTTGGTTTACTATATGGTAGACCACAGGATGGGATTTCTGTACATATCAGACTTGTAGACTCACTCAACAGCTCGTAGCGATCATTACAGGTGCATGGACAGGCATTATAATGTAATTTGTGTTGTGAACAGAGGAAAACGTATAATAGAACTCAGTCTGTTCTGTTGACTTGATATCTATACGGAGATCATGAACCAAGTAGGCTATAACAGGAATAATACATCCTATTGGTTCTATTGTATCAATCTAATCATGAATCATATTGGTATATCCATGATATTATCTTGTTTGGCCTATAGGCTGTATTCTGCCCCACTACCCCACACATAGTGACTGTGGTATAACATTGTAGGTACTGTATAATATAGATTTGATATGATGCGTATTGACAGGGGGACCTTTCAGCATAAGCTTAGAGACATCCTTCCCAGGACTGTTTCTCTCTTTCACAACTCGCCAGCTATGAATCAGTGATAAAGCATCACTCCTCGTCTGCGTCCCAAATGGCACCCCATTCCCCACATAGTGCACTATGGGGCCCCTATGGGCCCTGGTCAAAAGTAGTGCACTATGTAGGCAATAGGGAATCATTTTGGCTGCATCCCTCTGCTCCCACCCTCCCCGCAGTCAACTATTATTATCTTCAGTTTGTCCTGCTAATTGTCAGTTTGTCAGTTTGTCCTGCTAATAATTGCTGGGAATCAGCTTGTTTCGTTGACCATGTTTTTGATGCAGCCTTGAGTAGGAAAAGCTGACAGATGGAATGCTAATGTACTATCCACCCTTTGGAGTGTGTCTGAAGTTCTCTCTTCATCCATCTCCTGTTGGCAGACATTGCACAGCTTCCTCCTTCTTATATGTTTGAACCTAATGCTCATTGAGCAATCTTTTCCCTAATTGTCAGAGCCGTCGTTTAAAGGAAGTGGTGGGTAACTGAAACAGGAACAAGATAGGATGAGGGCATTGGAGAACAACATCAACTACTGACTGCCTCAGGTCTTCAAGCCTGAGTGCATTTTTAAAGATTTACTGTATCTATCTAGGTTTTGTACATTGAATGTTGAAAATATTATATCTTATATAGAATGCATAATGTCATATCAAACCTACTTTTTCTATACAATCAATAAATCTGATGGTAAATGAGATACACTTATGTGATTGGTTTGTTTTTCCTTGCCAGATTTCACATGCATGTTGTCAACTGCATCCCAAATTGCACCCTATTCCCTTTATAGTGCACTACTTTTGTCCAGTGCCCCTTTTGACCAGGGCCCATAGGGCTTCAGGCAAAAGTAGTGCACTAAGTAGGGAACAGTAGTGCCATTGGGATGGATCTGTCCACGGTCCTGACAATGGGGGCTAATAATAGTTTTTTTCCTCCATAGTTTCCAGTTGCCATGGCATTCAAAGAAACTTCTTAAACATTTCTCATTCACTCTGTCTTTGGGGCGTAATAGAAAATAGAAAATGTGCTGAGACTGAAGAAAGAACTCCTTCTGCTTTTAAAGACAAAGTGGAATTGGTAGCGGTAAAAAAAAGTTGTATTAGAATTTTTTATAAATCAGTAATTATAATGGTTGAGCCACTGCTGTTCTTTCGACTAGTAAGTATTTATGTCAGAGCGAGGATAAGAAACACCACACTGCATTGCGGCTCAAATTGAAACACTAAAACGACTTTGCTCCTCTAAGGGGAGGCTATGCCTAGGTTAGAAATTGTTTGCGTTAGCCAAATTCTAATAATGTGGTGCACATTTTTGGAATTATCATCAACAATATAATATTTACTAATAGCAGTATGGACCAAGCCCCGCTCCCATCAGTGGATGCATTACAACGAAAGGATCATTTCTAGGTTGTGTTAGAACTATGTTCATACTGTCTCAGAGAGAAATCCACACCACCTTGGTTAAACAGAAAACCTAACAGCTATTGTTGAGATGCCAGCACTGTCCCCAAACTGTCAACAACAGGGATTTGGGGAAATAGAACAATGAACCACTGGCATCCCCTTATTGACAAGACATCCAGTGTGTAATAAACATCATTCTACACAACAATGGCAACACACTGTAGACAGTATAGTTAATGGACATATAAGGACATACAAAGACACTTTATTTTCACTTACTGTAAGTTAACATTGGGTTTTTAACGAAAGATGGAGGGAGTTACAAAAGGCATGGATAAAAGATAAACAATGTACAACAATTCAATAACATAATCAAGAGACATTAGGAGAGTAGACTGGAGAGGTGTAATCAGAGCCTTTCCTGAAATGACAAGGCTTGGATGTTGGCATATATTCTATCCATATAATCTATCTATCCATGTAGTCTATCCATATACTGTATCTATCTATGTAGCCTATCCATGTAGTCTATCCATGTCGTCTATCCATGTAGTCTATCCATGTAGTCTATCTATCCATGTAGTCTATCCATGTAGTGTATCCATGTAGTCTATCCATATAGTCTATCTATGTAGTCTATCCATATAGTCTACACATGCAGTATATCCATATAGTCTATCCATGTAGTCTATCCATATAGTTTATCCATGTAGTCTATCTATCCATATAGTCTATCCATGTAGTCTATCCATATAGTCTATCCATAAAGTCTATCCATGTAGTCTATCCATAAAGTCTATCCATGTAGTCTATCCATGTAGTCTATCCATGTAGTCTATCCATGTAGTCTATCTATCCATGTCGTCTATCCATGTAGTCTATCTATCCATGTCGTCTATCCATGTAGTCTATCCATGTAGTCTATCCATATAGTCTATCCATGTAGTCTATCCATGTAGTCTATCTATCCATGTCGTCTATCCATGTAGTCTATCTATCCATGTCGTCTATCCATGTAGTCTATCCATGTAGTCTATCCATATAGTCTATCCATGTAGTCTATCCATATAGTTTATCTATCCATGTCGTCTATCCATATAGTCTATCCATGTAGTCTATCTATCCATGTCGTCTATCCATGTAGTCTATCCATATAGTCTATCCATATAGTCTATCCATGTAGTCTATCTATCCATATAGTCTATCCATGTAGTCTATCCATATAGTCTATCCATATAGTCTATCCATGTAGTCTATCTATCCATGTCGTCTATCCATATAGTCTATCCATATAGTCTATCCATATAGTCTATCCATGTAGTCTATCCATATAGTCTATCTATCTATGTAGTCTATCCATGTAGTCTATCCATATAGTCTATCCATATAGTCTATCCATGTAGTCTATCCATATAGTCTATCTATCTATGTAGTCTATCCATGTAGTCTATCCATATAGTCTATCCATGCAGTCAATCCATGTAGTCTATCCATGTAGTCTATCCATATAGTTTATCTATCTATGTAGTCTATCCATATAGTCTATCCATGTAGTCTATCCATGTAGTCTATCTATATAGTCTATCCATGTAGTGTATCCATATAGTCTATCTATCCGTGTAGTCTATCTATATAGTCTATCCATGTAGTGTATCCATATAGTCTATCTATCCGTGTAGTCTAACCATATAGTCTATCCATATAGTCTATTCATATAGTCTATCTATCTATATACTCTATCCATGTAGTCTATCCATATAGTCTATCCATATAGTCTATCTATCCATGTAGTCTATCCATGTAGTCTATCCATGTAGTCTATCTATCTATGTAGTCTATCCATGTAGTCTATCCATATAGTCTATCCATGCAGTCAATCCATGTAGTCTATCCATGTAGTCTATCCATATAGTTTATCTATCTATGTAGTCTATCCATATAGTCTATCCATGTAGTCTATCCATGTAGTCTATCTATATAGTCTATCTATCCATGTCGTCTATCCATATAGTCTATCCATGTAGTCTATCCATGTAGTCTATCTATCCATGTCGTCTATCCATATAGTCTATCCATGTAGTCTATCCATGTAGTCTATCCATGTAGTCTATCCATATAGTCTATCCATATAGTATATCCATTTAGTCTATCCATGTAGTCTATCCATGTAGTCTATCCATGTACTCTATTTATACAGTCTATCCATGTAGTGTATCCATGTAGTCTATCTATATAGTCTATCCATGTAGTCTATCCATGTAGTCTATCCATATAGGCTATCTATCCATGTAGTCTATCCACGTAGTCTATCCATGTAGTCTATCTATGTAGTCTATCCATATAGTCTATCCATATAGGCTATCTATCCATGTAGTCTATCCATGTAGTCTATCCATATAGTCTATCCATATACGCTATCTATCCATGTAGTCTATCCACGTAGTCTATCCATGTAGTCTATCTATGTAGTCTATCCATATAGTCTATCCATATAGGCTATCTATCCATGTAGTCTATCCATGTAGTCTATCCATATAGTCTATCCATATACGCTATCTATCCATGTAGTCTATCCACGTAGTCTATCCATGTAGTCTATCTATGTAGTCTATCCATATAGTCTATCCATATAGGCTATCTATCCATGTAGTCTATCCATGTAGTCTATCCATATAGTCTATCCATATAGGCTATCTATCCATGTAGTCTATCCATATAGTCTATCCATGTAGTCTATCTATGTAGTATATCCATGTCGTCTATCCATATAGTCTATCCATATAGTTTATCTATCCATGTTGTCTATCCATATAGTCTATCCATATAGTTTATCTATCCATGTAGTCTATCCATATAGTCTATCCATATAGTTTATCTATCCATGTAGTCTATCCATATAATCTATCTATCCATGTAGTCTATCTATATAGTCTATCCATGTAGTTTATCTATGTAGTATATCCATGTCGTCTATCCATGTAGTCTATCCATATAGTCTATCCATATAGTTTATCTATCCATGTAGTCTATCCATATAGTCTATCTATCCATGTAGTCTATCTATATAGTCTATCCATGTAGTCTATCTATGTAGTATATCCATGTCGTCTATCCATGTAGTCTATCCATGTAGTCTATCCATATCGACTATCTATTCGACTATCTATTCGACTACTATTCTTTCTTTCTCTCGGAGGACCTGAGCCCTAGGACCATGCCTCAGGACTACCTGGCATGATGACTCCTTGCTGTCCCCAGTCCACCTGGCCGTGCTGCTGCTCCAGTTTCAACTGTTCTGCCTGCGGCTATGGAACCCTGACCTGTTCACCGGACGTGCTTGTTGCACCCTCGACAACTACTATGATTATTATTATTTGACCATGCTGGTCATTTATGAACATTTTAACATCTTGATCATGTTCTGTTATAATATCCACCCGGCACAGCCAGAAGAGGACTGGCCACCCCTCATAGCCTGGTTCCTCTCTAGGTTTCTTCCTAGGTTTTTGGCCTTTCTAGGGAGTTTTTCCTAGGGAGTTTTTCCTAGCCACCGTGCTTCTTTCACATGCATTGCTTGCTGTTTGGGGTTTTAGGCTGGGTTTCTGTACAGCACTTTGAGATATCAGCTAATGTACGAAAGGCTATATAAATACATTTGATTTGATTTGATCTATCCATGTAGTCTATCCATGTAGTCTATCCATGTAGTCTATCCATATAGTCTATCTATCCATGTCCTCTATCCATGTAGTCTATCTCTATAGTCTATCCATGTAGTCTATCCATATTTATCCATCATTAATCTATCCAGAGTTTACTGTGTGATATTAGGTTGCTTCTTGTGTAAATATTTTCCGTCTGGATTTGAATGATTTGTATGTCTATCTATGTAGTCTATCCATGTAGTATATCTATCCATGTAGTCTATCCATGTAGTGTATCTGTAACGCTTGTTGTCTGTAGAAGAAGGGGACCAAAGCGCAGCATGGTGAGTGTTCATATTAATGATTTAATAATATTTTAATAACACTTCAAACAAAACAAGAAAATGAACGACAGCCAACAGTTCTGTCAGGTCACAAAATGTACAAAACAGAAAACAACTACCCACAAACCACAAAGGTAAACAGGCTGCCTAAGTATGACTCCCAATCAGTGACAACGATGTACAGCTGTCCCTGATTGAGAGCCATACCAGGCCAAAACAAAGAAATACAAAGCATAGAAAAAAGGACATAGAATGCCCACCCAAATCACACCCTGACCAAACCTAAATAGAGACATAAAAAAGGCTCTCTCAGGTCAGGGCGTGACACACATATAGTCTATCCATGTAGTCTATCTATATTGTCTATTCATGCCAGCATGGACCAATATGCTGCACACAAACATACAGAAGAACAGTTTCTCTCCTTTTTAGATTTTTCACGCAATGGTCCCTTCAAAATGGATGTGAACAGCGTGTAGTTTTCATGTTCATACCAATTTGTTTGTATTTGTATTTACACTGAACAAAAATATAAACCCAACAGGTAAAGTGTTGGTCCCATGTTTCATAAGCTGAAAGAAAAGATCCCAGAAATGTTCCATATGCACAAAATGAGTCTTTATCTCAAATTTTGTGCACAAATTTTCTTACATCCCTGTTAGTGAGCATTTCTCATTTCCCAAGATAATCCATCCACCTAACAGGTGTGGCATATTAAGAAGCTGATTAAACAGCATGGTCATTACACAGGTGAACCTTGTGCTGGGGACAATAAAAGGCCAATCTAAAATGTGAAGTTTTGTCACACAACACAATGCCACAGATGTCTCAAGTTTTGAGGGAGAGTGCAATTGGCATGCTGACTGCAGGAATGTCCACCAGAGCTGTTGCCAGATAGAGAAATTAACATTCAATTACCATAAGCCACCTCCAACGTCGTTTTAGAGAATTTGGCATTATGTCCAACTGGCCTCACAACCGCAGACCATGTGTATGGCATCGTGTGAATGAGCGGTTTGCTGAACAGAGTGCCCCATGGTGGCGGTGGGGTTATGGTATGGACAGGCATAACCTATGGACAAAGAACTCAATTGCATTTTATCAATGGAAATCTGAATGCACAGAGATACCGTGACGAGATCCTGAGGCCCATTGTCGTGCCATTCATCTGCTGCCATCACCTCATGTTTCAGCATAATGCACAGCCCCATGTCGCAAGGATCTGTACACAATTCCTGGAAGTTCCAGTTCCCACCAATAGCTAGCAACTTCGCACAGCCATTGAAGAGGAGTGGGACAACATTCCACAATCAACAGCCTGATCAACTCTTTGCGAAGGAGATGAGTCGCACTGCATGAGGCAAATGGTGATCACACCAGATGCTGACTGGTTTTCTGATCCACACCCCTACCCTTTAAGGTATCTGTGACCAACAGATGCATATCTGTATTCTCAGTCATATGAAATCCATAGATTAGGGCCTAATACATTTATTTAAAATTGACAGATTCTTATATGTTGCCTTTATATGTTTATTCAGTATATTATGGATCCCCATTAGCTCTTCCTGGGGTCCAGCAAAATTGAGACAGTTTTATACAATTATGGGTCTCTGACATTCTGATAGTGAGTTGTTTATAGTTTACAAAACTATAATATTCATACACTACTTAATGTTTCCTACACTAGCCTTTAGTGTCACAGGTTATGTCGTGGTGTTGAAGAGAGGACCAAAATGCAGCAGAGTTGTGGATACTCATTTTCTTTTAATGAGACACAAGCAAAGCATCCACAGTGAAAAAACAATAAATGATACTCACGACAGCAACAGTTTTGCAGGCTATACAAAACGCAGCGCAAAAACAACTACCCACATCCCCAAAGAAAAACACACACCACTATATAAGACTCCCAATCAAAGGCAACTCAACACACCTGCCTTCAATTGGGAGTCTAATCACCAACACAAACCCCTTAACATACAAAAAACCTGCCACATCCTGACCCAAAACTGATACCATACCTCCCTCTGCTGGTCAGGACGTGACATTTAGCTTTCAGAACCTATTTTATCATATCTATAATGTTCCATTCATATCAAATTTAAATGCAATGGAGACGTTATACCTCAATTAATAAAATCTTCCAATAAGTGTAACATCTCAAAATGTAGGATAGTCTCTATAATCTACATCACATCGAAACAGTTTAACTAGCGTAGAAATATACATTTACTACTTCACTGGCTTAATCCTTGTTTACAGTATACATACAGTTTAAGTTGGGTCAAACTGCCCCCTCCTTCAACTACATTAGGAAATGTTTTTGTCAAGGAATGTTGAAAAGATAGTTCACTCCCAAATCTAAGTTAATCAGATGTGTTTTCAGATCTTAAAAGTGGTCTTAATATCAAGATGAGAATCATGAGATGGTCCCAAACCATCTGTTGTGTTGATCCAGCTATCTGCCTCCATCTCCCAAAAAATAGATAGTGCCATTGTTTCCCATTCATTTGGGATGGAGGCTTATAGTTGGAGCTTATAACATAATATATATAATATTTAGCAAACGCTTTTATCCAAAGCGACTTACAGTCATGCATGCATACGTTTTATGTATCGACAGCAGATTGTGTGGGACGTGAACTCATCTTGACATTAGACCACTTCTTAAGTCTGAACAAACTTTGATTTGAGGGTGAACTGCCACTTCACAAGTTCATTCATTGATAGTCATTTGAAATAGTTTTAGGTTTAGACAAGAGAACGCAAATAGATCCACATTGGTACTACATGATACAGTATGTCAGTTAGTGTCTCTTCCTCTTCTAGTCCTGCTGATAACCACCTAACCTTCAGGGGAAAAGCATTCTGGGGTGACGTTTCCCCATGGTACAGATCTAGGATCAGCTTACCCTGCCCCAATCCTAACCTTAACCATTGGTGGGAGGAAATGCAAGATCACTGTCTAGGGGCAGCTTCACCCTACACCGGGGCAAATGACTGGTCCTACTTCATCAGTTCTTCTGGCTAGCCTCTTCAGGGGTGCAGTTATGTACGCGAGCACAGGTGGCCAAGCGGTTGCCCTCCCAGTAGCCAGCGTCACCTGAGTCGTGACAGCGACACTTTGTGCAGGAGTCCACCCATACAGGTTCCCCCCCTGGGATCACATGGCTGCGGGTCAAATCCACATAGCAGTTGGGCCCTGGGGAAACACACAATCATTTCTCTTGACTTGCCATTTGGTTGTGATATTTTGCATTGTACTTCTCTTTCCATGAGGATATAACTGTCACCTCTACCGTAAAGAGGAGAGGGTATTTTCAGTGGAAGTTGAACTACAGACAATAAGACTTGATTAACTCTGAATTACTGTAATTGAAAAAACTATGAACACTTAATTGTGCGGTCATAGACCACCTAAAATCAAACCATGAAAGCATCTTCAACTGGCTATTTTCCAACTCGATAAACTTCCTTTTAAATAGCTATTGTGTGTCTCAGTAGAACAGGAGAGAGTGGATCGGTCATTGGTAACGGTGTGTGAAGAGCATTATTTCATGCTGATACAGTTATTCTTCCCCCACTACTTCTATTTGTTTGGATAAATGATCACGTTCATACAGTATATTGCTGCTTGTGGTGCTGACAACAGTAATGTGACAAAACTAACGGCAGGCATCAATCACAATAAGCGGTCAATTATGAACAACTGTTTCTGCACAGAGAACAGACAATGTGAGGAATGTGAACATCATCTTCCCTGTATCTAGCCCTCTCTCATCTTCCCTTGCCTAGAGTAGAATAAAATAGAATGCTTCATTGTCAATAAAGAATTTGATGACCTTTGATATCGCACAGCCACTTACTGTAAGCGTGTGTGGAGAAAAATAGGTGTTATTTGAGTGAGTTTTGCTAATTATAATTTAGGAATCATGATTGTAGCTAGCTGATATTGATACTGATGGATATGCTAGCTCCTACTTAGGTGAGACATACTTAGACAAGTTCCTTCTTTCCCTATTTCCCTTAATGTTCTATATCATCCACAGGAGATTACCCACTTCTCTGTCTCTCCTGGACATCTTTAAAAAATGTGTAATCCGTTCACAGGTTCTATGTAATAACCACGAGGTCAGTTCACTCACCCTCTGGGCATTCAGGGCAGCACTTCCCATTGGTGTTGACAGGGTTGACGCAGGGCGGTGGGGCACAGTCTGCCACCAGGCAGCGGGCGATGCCATCACTGTCACAGGTACACTGCTCGCACTCACTTGGCTGCCAATCACACAGAACAGAACACAGGCTGTCAGAGACAGAGGACGGTGTCCCAAATGGCACCCTATTACTTTTATAGTGCACTACTTTTGACCAGAAGCCATAGGGGAATAGGGTGTAATTTGGGATGCAACCACAGGCATAGTCCTACCAGTGTTCTTTAGACTGCTAATGGCAGATACTGTATCACTGTTAGACATGAGCAGTTGGACAGAAAATACCTCCCAAGATGTTATTTGTCATTTATTGAGACTGGGCACTCGACCAAAGACCAAGTCCATATTATGGCAAGAACAGCTCAAATAAGCAAAGAGAAATGACAGTCCATCATTACTTTAAGACATGAAGGTCAGTCAGTCTGTAAAATGTCAAGAACTTTTCAAGTTTCTTGGAGTGCAGTAGCAAAAACCATCAAGTGCTATGATGAAACTGGCTCTCATGAGGACTGCCACTGAGACGCAGAGTAGGTGAATGGATGATCACCGCATTAATGGTTCCCACCGTGAAGCATGGAGGAGGAGGTCTGATGGTGTGGGGGTGCTTTGCTGGTGACACTGTCTGTGATTAATTTAGAATTCAAGGCCCACTTAACTAGCATGGCTACCCGAGCATTCTGCAGCGATACGCCATCCCATCTGGTTTATGCTTAGTGGGACTAAAATTTGTTTTTCAACAGGACCCAACACACCTCCAGGCTGTGTAAGGGATATTTGACCAAGAAGGAGAGTGATGGAATGCTGCATCAGATGACCTGGCCTCCACAATCCCCCGACCTCAACCCAATTGAGATGGTTTGGGATGAGTTGGACAGCAGAGTGAAGGAAAAGCAGCTAACAAGTGCTCATCATATGTGGGAACTCCTTCAAGACTTTTGGAAAAGCATTCCAGGTGAAGCTGGTAGAGAGAATGCCAAGAGTGTGCAAAGCTGTCATTAAGGCAAAGGGTGGCTACTTTGAAAACTATAAAATATAAAATATATTCTGATTTGTTTAACACTTTTTTGGTTACTACATGATTCCATATGTGTTAATTGATTCCAAGATGGCATAGCAGTCAGACGTCCGTTGTCCTCCTCTTGTCGTGTCCCGTGTATATATATATTTACATCTTTTTGTCGCATATCTTTTTATATATTTTTTTCTAAAAACTCAACC
The DNA here is from genome assembly GCF_965601325.2 of Salmo salar. Lineage (NCBI taxonomy): Eukaryota > Metazoa > Chordata > Actinopteri > Salmoniformes > Salmonidae > Salmo > Salmo salar. The sequence continues at coordinate 25,910,744 of NC_138304.1, forward strand.
TCAAAACACACTCCTGCAACTCGCATCACCGATTATTATTTTTTTACCTCAAATCTGCAATCCACAACAGAAACTAGCCAAGAGAGTAGCTAGAGGCTGGCCAGTTCACTGGCTAACGTTGGAGTTCAGCTAGCCACGGTTGGCGGTCATCAGCTATCCCTTAGCTCGAAAAGCTATCGCCAGTTTTGTACAGCGCGACTCAGACCAGAGCATACCGGACCTATTTTTCTCTCCATATCTACGGATTTCTACCGCAGGCTCTGGACATTTACACCTGGATCTTGCAGCTAGCTAGCTGTTACCCGAGTGACTATTGGCTAACGTCAGTCCCGGAGCTAACATCAATTATTCCGGAGCTAGCCAACTGAAGAGTTCCATCAGCCACTCCTGGGCTGTAACCGTAATAGCTTTGGTTTCATGCATGTTAACATTAGAAGCCTCCTCCCTAAGTTTGTTTTATTCACTGCTTTAGCACACTCTGCCAACCCGGATGTCCCAGCCGTGTCTGAATCCTGGCTTAGGAAGTCAATCTACTTGCAATCTACTGCAGAGTTAGCGTGCAGAGTTCTGTCTTACTATCCAAACAATTTGAGCTTCTACTTTTAAAAATCCAACTTTCCAGAACCAAGTCTCTCACCGTTGCTGCCTGCTATAGACCACCCTCTGCCCCCAGCTGTGCTCTGGACACCATATGAGAACTGATTGCCCCCCAGCTATCTTCAGAGCTCGTGCTGCTAGGTGACCTAAACTGGGACATGCTTAACACCCCAGCCATCCTACAATCTAAGTTTGATGCCCTCAATCTCACACAAATGATAAATGAACCTACCAGGTACCACCCCAAAGCCATAAACACAGGCACCCTCATAGATATCATCCTAACCAACTTGCCCTCTAAATACACCTCTGCTGTTTTCAACCAAGATCTCAGCGATCACTGCCTCATTGCCTGCATACGTAATTGGTCAGCGGTCAAACGACCTCCACTCATCACTGTCAAACGCTCCCTGAAACATTTCAGTGAGCAAGCCTTTCTAATCAACCTGGCCCGGGTATCCTGGAAGGATATTGACCTCATCCCGTCAGTAGAGGATGCCTGTGTCACGATTCCCACCGACGGTGGCGCCCCCTCCTGCTCGGGTGGCGCTCGGCGGTCGTCGTCACCGGCCTATTAGCTGCCACCGATTCCCTTTTGCTTTTCCCTTTTTTTATTTTGTGACACCTGTGGTCAATTAGCCATTAGAGGGGCTATTTAGTTTAGCTGGCCCGCTCCTGTTCGTGCGGGATTAATGATTGTTTCTTGTTAGACGGCTTATGTTCGTGTCGACGTTGTTGGACGCCGTATGTATTTTCTCCCCTGTGTGTGGGAACATTTGTTTTTTGTGTGAGTGTATATTAAAAACACCACTACCCTGTGTTCGCTGCTTCCTGCGCCTCATTCCTCCTCCACGATTACCAAGCCGTAACAGCCTGGTTATTTTTATTTTTTTAATGCCTTCCTCACCATCTTAAATAAGCATGCCCCATTCAAGAAACTTAGAACCAGGAACAGATAGAGCCCTTGGTTCTCTCCAGACCTGACTGCCCTTAACCAACACAAAAACATCCTGTGGCGTTCTGCATTAGCATCGAACAGCCCCCGTGATATGCAACTTTTCAAGGAAGTTAGAAACCAATATACACAGGCAGTTAAAAAAGCCAAAGCTAGCTTTTTCAAGCAGAAATTTGCTTCCTGCAACACAAACTCAAAAAAGTTCTGGGACATTGTAAAGTCAATGGAGAATAAGAACACCTCCTCCCAGCTGCCCACTGCACTGAGGATAGGAAATTCTGTCACCTCTGATAAATCCACTATAATTGAGAAGTGCAATAAGCATTTTTCTATGGCTGGCCATGCTTTCCACCTGGCTACCCCTACCCCGGTCAACAGCACTGCACCCCCCACAGCTACTCGCCCAAGCCTTCCCCATTTCTCCCTCTCCCAAATCCAGTCAGCTGATGTTCTGAAAGAGCTGCAAAATCTGGACCCCTACAAATCAGCCGGGCTAGACAATCTGGACCCTTTCCTTCTAAAATGATCTGCCGAAATTGTTGCAACCCCTATTACTAGCCTGTTCAACCTCTCTTTCGTGTCATCTGAGATTCCAAAAGATTGGAAAGCAGCTGCTGTCATCCCCCTCTTCAAAGGAGGGGACACTCTTGACCCAAACTGCTACAGACCTATATCTATCCTACCCAGCCTTTCTAAGGTCTTCAAAAGCCAAGTCAACAAACAGATTACCGACCATTTCGAATCCCACCGCACCTTCTCCGCTATGCAATCTGGTTTCAGAGCTGGTCATGGGTGCACCTCAGCCACGCTCAAGGTCCTAAACGATATCGTAACCGCCATCGATAAGAAACAATAGTGTGCTGCTGTATTCATTGACCTGGCCAAGGCTTTCGACTCTGTCAATCACCACATCCTCATCAGCGAACTCAATAGCCTTGGTTTCTCAAATGATTGCCTCGCCTGGTTCACCAACTACTTCTCTGATAGAGTTCAATGTGTCAAATCAGATGGCCTGTTGTCCGGGCCTATGGCAGTCTCTATGGGGGTGCCACAGGGTTCAATTCTTGGGCCAACTCTTTTCTCTGTATACATCAATGATGTCGCTCTTGCTGCTGGTGAGTCTCTGATCCACCTCTACGCAGACAACACCATTCTGTATACTTCTGGCCCTTCTTTGGACACTGTGTTAGCTACCCTCCAGACGAGCTTTAATGCCATTCAACTCTCCTTCCGTGGCCTCCAACTGCTCTTAAATACAAGCAAAAGTAAATGCATGCTCTTCAACCGATCGCTGCCTGCACCTGCCCGCCCGTCCAGCATCACTACTCTGGACGGTTCTGACTTAGAATATGTGGACAACTACAAATACCTAGGTGTCTGGTTAGACTGTAAGCTCTCCTTCCAGACTCACATCAAACATCTCCAATCCAAAGTTACATCTAGAATTGGCTTCCTATTTCGCAACAAAGCATCCTTCACTTCGGCGATGTCATTTACAAAATAGCCTTCAATACCCTACTCAATAAACTGGATGCAGTCTATCACAGTGACATCCGTTTTGTCACCAAAGCCCCATATACTACCCAGCACTGCGACCTGTACGCTCTCGTTGGCTGGCCCTCGCTTCATACTCGTCGCCAAACCCACTGGCTCCAGGTCATCTACAAGACCCTGCTAGGTAAAGTTCCCCCTTATCTCCGCTCACTGGTCACCATAGCAGCACCCACCTGTAGCAAGTGCTCCAGCAGGTATATCTCTCTGGTCACCCCCAAAGCCAATTCCTCCTTTGGCCGTCTCTCCTTCCAGTTCTCTGCTGCCAATGACTGGAACGAACTACAAAAATCTCTGAAACTGGAAACACTTATCTCCCTCACTAGCTTTAAGCAACAGCTGTCAGAGCAGCTCACAGATCACTGCACCTGTACATAGCCCATCTATAATTTAGCCCAAACAACTACCTCTTCCCCTACTGTATTTATTTATTTAGCTCCTTTGCACCCCATTATTTCTATTTCTACTTTGCACTTTTTTCCACTGCAAATCTACCATTCCAGTGTTTTACTTGCTATATTGTATTTACTTTGCCACCATGGCCTTTTTTTGCCTTTACCTCCCTTATCTCACCTCATTTGCTCACATTGTATATATACTTATTTTTCTGCTGTATTATTGGCTGTATGTTTGTTTTACTCCATGTGTAACTCTGTGTTGTTGTATGTGTCGAACTGCTTTGCTTTATCTTGGCCAGGTCGCAATTGTAAATGAGAACTTGTTCTCAACTTGCCTACCTGGTTAAATAAAGGTGAAATAAAAAAATAAAATTCATAGTTTTGATGTCTTCACTATTATTCGACAATGTAGAACATAGCAAAATAAAGAAAAACCCTTGAATGAGTAGGTGTGTCCAAACTTCTGACTGGTACTGTTATGTGTAATGTATATTTTATTGTATTGAGTTCATGTAAAGCGTTAACAGATGTTTTCCCCTGTCACGGTATTGGATGTTTATCAGCATCTCTGCATGTGGTTCAGATACAGAGGTTGGGTTAAATGAAGTGGAAGAAAATAACACCATGAGGCTCTGGGCTTAATGTCTCTTAGCTCATCCAGTGCTGTGTCAGAGGGCCTCTGATTATCCCCTTAGGGATCGCCCATTAACCATAATAACCTCATCAAGAGGACAATGAGCCAAGAGTAAATCTCACTGGCTTGGCTTTTCTGTTGCCAGAGTCGTTTCATATTCTAATTCATTGACTGAGGGGGTATTGAATTTCTGCTTGGCTTTGTTGGCTCTGCTTTCCTCTTTCCACTGAAGCAAAGGAGTTTATTCTTCAAGCAGGTTGAACAGTGGCTAATGATTCTGCTGGTTACAGCAACAGACAACAAAGAGTTGTATGTAATCAATAGCACAGCAACCTAATCACAAACAAGAAACATAGATGCAATTAGAAACAAACAACAAATATGACTGAAGAACCCATTCAATATTATGGATGAGGACCATGAAGGAGATTATCAAAACATTTACAATGTGCCCCCAGGAGAATCTCAATATCAACTGGGTGATTTATGTCTATATCTGTTCTCTCAATTTACATCTGCACTGTCACATTTCAATAGACTGGCTGTAAATGTAGCAAGATTCAGCATTTAACAGCAGCATACTGCCTCCATGTGGCAGTATCTCCACAAGTTACAGTCCCTGTCAGTAACAGCTTTTCAGCTACTAACCTAATTGAGCAGGTGTAAAATAAACCAGCTATACTGTATCCAAACAAGATGGTGTAGCAGTCAGACGTCTTTGTCTTCGTCTTGTTGTGTCCCATGTATATATCTTTATATATATCTTTTTATATCTTATTTCTATGCATATATTTTTAAAATATTTTTCTTAACCTCAACTTCAACATACTCTCCTGCAATCCGCCTCAACCAATGTGGTATAGATCTGCTATTTTCTTTACTTTTGAACTGGAACCCCCAACAGAAGCTAGCCAGCTAACTAGCTACTAGCTAGTAGTCAGCTAGCCACTGCTAGTGGTCATCAGCTAACCTTTAGCCCGAACGACTCTTGCCAGTCTGCACAGTGCGATTCAAACCAGAGCAAATCGGACTTATTTTTCTCCATATCTCCGGATTCCTACTGCAAGCACTGAACCTTTTGTCCTGGATCATTGCAGATAGCTAGCTGCTATCCAAGTGGCCACTCCTGGCTAACGTCTCTGTGTTCCAAAGCAAGAACCAATTAGCCTGGAGCTAGCCTTTGCTAGGCCCATCTCCCGGCTAGCCGAAGAGGTCCATCAGCCACTCCTTGGGCTACAATACCTATTTTGCCAATTGGCCTGGACCCCTTTGACTGCCGACACGGAGCCCCGCCGATTCATCATGACTGGACTATTGACGTAATCTGCCTGAGGGTTTTTTTCAACTGGCTCCTCCGTCGCGACGTCCCCTGAATGCCCATCTGCTAGCCTGCTAGCCGCGGCCCGCTAGCTGTCTAGAGCATATCAGACTGTTAGCTGAAGAGGCCCATCGGACAAATTCTTTGGCCACTATACCTATTTTGCCAATTGGTCTGGACCCTTTTACCACACGGAGCCCTGCTGATCCATCACGACTGATCTGCCGACAGTAACAGCACGAGAGGGCTACAACAGACTTCTTCCATCACTACGTCCCTCGTCCTTCTTCTGCTAGCTTGCTAGCCCCGGCCCGCTAGCTGTCTGAATCGCCGTGTCTCCTGCCCGCTGAGCTACTCACTGGACCCTATGATCACTCGGCTACGCATGCCTCTCCCTAATGTCAATATGCCTTGACCATTGCTGTTTTGGTTAGTGATTATTGCCTTATTTCACTGTAGAGCCTCTAGCCCTGCTCAATACGCCTTAGCTAACCCTTTAGTTCCACCTCCCACACATGCGTTGACCTCACCTGGTTTAAGTGATGTTTCTAGAGACAATATCTCTCTCATCGTCACTCAATGCATAGGTTTACCTCCACTGTATTCACATCCTACCATTCCTTTGTCTGTACATTATGCCTTGAATCTATTCTACCGTGCCCAGAAACCTGCTCCTTTTACTCTCTGTTCCGAACGTACTAGACGACCAGTTCTCATAGCCTTTAGCCGTACCCTTAGCCTATTCCTCCTCTGTTCCTCTGGTGATGTAGAGTTTAATCCAGGCCATGAGTGCCTAGCTCCACTCCCATTCCCCAGGCGCTCTCATTTGTTGACCTCTGTAACCGTAAAAGCCTTGGTTTCATGCATGTTAACATTAGAAGCCTCCTCCCTAATTTTGTTTTATTCACTGCTTTAGCACTCTGTGCCAACCCGGATGTCCTAGCCGTTTCTGAATCTTGGCCTAGGAAGACCACCAAAAACCCTGAAATTTCCATCCCTAACTATAACATTTTCCAACAAGATAGAACTGCCAAAGGGGGCAGAGTTGCAATCTACTGCAGAGTTAGCCTGCAGAGTTCTGTCTTACTAACCAAACAATTTGAGCTTCTACTTTTAAAAACCCAACTTTCCAGAAACAAGTCTCTCACCATTGCCGCTTGCTATAGACCACCTTCTGCCCCCAGCTGTGCCCTGGACACCATATGTGAACTGATTGCCCCCCCATCTATCTTCAGAGCTTGTGCTGTTAGGTGACCTAAACTGGGACATGCTTAACACCCCGGCCATCCTACAATCTAGGCTTGATGCCCTCAATCTCACACAAATTATCAATGAACCTCTCAGGTACAACCCCAAAATCCGTAAACACGGGCACCCTCATAGATATCATCCTAACCATCCTGCCCTCCAAATACACCTCTGCTGTATCCAACCATGATCACTGCCTCATTGCCTGCGTCCGTAATGGGTCTGCGGTCAAACGACCACTCCTCATCACTATGAAACGCTCCCTAAAACACTTCAGCAAGCAGGCCTTTCTAATCGACCTGGCTCGGGTATCCTGAAAGGATATTGACCTCATTCCGTCATTAGAGGATGCCTGGTTATTCTTTAAAAGTGCTTTCCTGGGGCCTCCCGGGTGGCGCAGCGGTCTAAGGCACTGCATTGCAGTGCTAGCTGTGCCACCAGAGATTCTGGGTTTGAGCCCAGGCTCTGTTGCAGCCGGCCACGACTGGGAGGTCCATGGGGCGGCACACAATTGGCCCAGCGTCGTCCGGGTTGAGGAGGGTTTGGCTGGCAGGGATATCCTTGTCTCATTGCACACTAGTGCCTCCTGTGTCAGGCCGGGTGCAGTGCACGCTAACCAAGTCGCCAGGTGTACAGTGACACAGTGGTGCGGCTGGCTTCTGGGTTGGATGTGCATTATGTCAATAAGCAGTGCGGCTTGGTTGGGTTGTGTTCGTGGGTCGCATGGCTCCTGACCTTCGCCTCTCCTGAGTCCGTACGGGAGTTGCAGTGATGAGTGTAACTACTACCAATTGGATACCACGAAATTGGGGGAAAAAAGGGGGAAAATAAAAAAAGGTGCTTTCCTCTCCATCTTAAATAAGCATGCCCGATTCAAAAAGAATTGAACCAGGAACAAATATAGTCCTTGGTTCACTCCAGACCTGACTGCCCTTGACCAGCACAAAAACATCCTGTGGCGTACTGCATTAGCATCGAATAGCCCCCGCGATATGCAACTTTTCAGGGAAGGCAGGAACCAATATACACAGGCAGTTAGAAAAGCAAAGGCTAGCATTTTCAAACAGAAATTTGCATCCTGTAGCACAAACTCCAAAAAGTTCTGGGACACTGTAAAGTCCATGGAGAATAAAAACACCTCCTCCCAGCTGCTCACTGCACTAGGAAACACTGTCACCACAGATTAATTCACGATAATTGAGAATTTCAATAAGCATTTTTCTACGGCTGGCCATGCTTTTCACCTGGCTACCCCTACCCCGGTCAACAGCACTGCACCCCCCCACAGCAACTTGCCCAAGCCTCCCCCATTTATCCTTCACCCAAATCCAGATAGCTTATGTTCTGAAAGAGCTACAAAATCTGGACCCCTACAAATCAGCCGTGCTAAACAATTTGAACCCTCTCCTTCTAACATTATCCGCTGAAATTGTTGCAACCCCTATTACTAGCCTGTTCAACCTCTCTTTCGTATCGTCTGAGATCCCCAAAGATTGGAAAGCTGTCGCGGTCATCCCCCTCTTCAAAGGGGGAGACACTCTAGACCCAAACTGCTACAGACCTATATCTATCCTACCCTGCCATTCTAAGGTCTTCGAAAAGCCAAGTTAACAAACAGATCACCGACCATTTCGAATCCCACCGTACCTTCTCCACTATGCAATCTGGTTTCCGAGCTGGTCATGGGTGCACCTCAGCCACGCTCAAGGTCCTAAACAATATCATAACCGTGATCGATAAGAGACAATACTGTGCAGCTGTATTCATCGACCTGGCCAAGGCTTTCGATTCTGTCAATCACCACATTCTTATCAGCAGACTCAACAGCATTGGTTTCTCAAATGACTGCCTCGCCTGGTTCAGCAACTAATTCTCAGACAGAGTTCAGTGTGTCAAATCAGAGGGCCTGTTGTCCGGACCTCTGGCAGTCTCTATGGGGGTGCCACAGGGTTCAATTCTCGAGCCGACTCTCTTCTCTGTATCAATGATGTTGCTCTTGCTGCTGGTGATTCTCTGATCCACCTCTATGCAGACGACACCATTCTCTAAACCTCTGGCCCTTCTTTGGACACTGTGTTAACTAACCTCCAGACGAGCTTCAATGCCATACAACTCTCCTTCCGTGGCCTCCAACTGCTCTTAAATGCAAGTAAAACTAAATGCATGCTCTTCAACCGATCGCTGCCCACACCTGCCCGCCCATCCAGTATCACTACTCTGGACGGTTCTGTTGTGACTTAGAATATGTGGACAACTACAAATACCTAGGTGTCTGGTTAGACTGTAAACTCTCCTTCCAGACTCACATTAAGCATCTACAATCCAAAAGTAAATCTAGAATTGGCTTCCTATTTTGCAACAAAGCCTCCTTCACCCAGGCTGCTGTAACAGTATTGCTTCCGTCCCTCTCCTCGCCCCAACCTGGGCTTGAACCAGGGACCCTCTGCACACATCAACAACTGACACCCCATGAAGCATCCTTACCCATCGCGCCACAAAAGCCACGGCCCTTGCAGAGCAAGGAACAACTACTTCAGCTCTCAGAGCGAGTGACGTCACCCAATTGAAACGCTATTAGCGCGCACCACCGCTAACTAACTAGCCATTTCACATCGGTTACACTGCCAAACATACCCTCGTAAAACTGACTATCCTACCAATCCTTGACTTCGGCGATGTCATTTACAAAATAGCCTCCAACACTCTACTCAACAAATTGGATGCAGTCTATCACAGTGCCATCCGTTTTGTCACCAAAGCCCCATATACTACCCACCACTGCGACCTGTATGCTCTCGTTGGCTGGCCCTCGCTTCATATTCATCACCAAACCCACTGGCTCCAGGTCATCTATAAGTCTCTGTTAGGTAAAGCCCCGCCTTATCTCAGCTCACTGGTCACCATAGCAGCACCCACCCGTAGCACGCGCTCCAGGAGGTATATTTCACTGGTCACCCCCAAAGCCAACTTCCTTTGGCCGCCTTTCCTTCCAGTTCTCTGCTGCCAATGACTGGAACGAACTGCAAAAATCACTGAAGCTGGAGACTCATATCTCCCTCACTAACTTTAAGCACCAGCTGTCAGAGCAGCTCACAGATCACTGCACCTGTACATAGCTCATCTGTAAATAGCCCATCCAACTACCTCATCCCCATACTGTTATTTATTTTGCTCCTTTGCACCCCAGTATCTCTACTTGCACACTTATCTTCTGCACATCTATACTCCAGTGTTTAATTGCTATATTGTCATTATTTCGCCACTATGGCCTATTGATTGCCTTACCTCCCTTATCCTACCTCATTTGCACACACTGTATATAGACTGTCACGCTCTGACCTAGGAGAGCTGTGTTTTCTCTGTTTAGTTAGGTCAGGGTGTGATAGGTGAGTGGGCATTCTATGTTTTGTTTTCTATGTTTTGGCCGGGTATGGTTTCCAATCAGCGGCAGCTGTCTATCGTTGTCTCTGATTGGAAGCCATACTTAGGCAGTCTATTTTTCCCTGTGTTTTTGTGGGATGTTGTTTTTGTGCAGCTGTGTGTGAGCAGCCCCAGAATGTCACGTTTGTTTCAGTTTCACCTGTTTATTGTTTTGTTCAAGTTCACAAATAAAATATGTGGAACTACCGGCACGCTGCGCCTTGGCTAATTTATGACAGGGAATTCGAAGACAGCACTCGTGACATAGACTTTTTCTATTGTATTTTTGACTGTATGTTTGTTTATTCCATGTGTAACTCTGTGTTGTTGTTTGTGTCACACTGCTTTGCTTTATCTTGGCCAGGTCGCAGTAGTAAATGAGAACTTGTTCTCAACTAGCCTACCTGGTTAAATAAAGGTGAAATAAATAAAAAATAATAATAAAAGACGACCAATAGGCCTTCATAGCTGCAGTGGTAGTTCTATAACAAACCACTCGGTAGAGCAAATTAGCCATATTCAAAATTTCATCAGCATGCAGTGCCAAAAACAGCCCGACACCCTGATATGTTTCAGTAAAGACAATACTATAAAACATACTGCTGGGTGAGTTATTCTAGGCCATACACTACATGACCAAAAAGTATGTGGACACCTGCTCATCAAACATCTCATTCCAAAATCCTGGGCATTAATATGGAGTTAGTCCCCCCTTTGCTGCCATAACAGCCTCCCTCCACTCCTCTGGGTAGGCTTTCCACTAGATGTTGGAACATTGCCGTGGGGACTTGCTTCCATTCAGGCACAAGAGCATTACTGAAGTCAGGCACTGATGTTGGGTGATTAGGCCTGGAGTTAAATTCAGGGCTCTGTGCAGGCTAGTCAAGTTCTTCCACACCGACCTCAACAAACCATTTCTGTATGGACCTCGCTTGTGCATGGGAGCATTGTCATGCTGAAACAAGAAAGAGCCTTACCCAAACTGTTGCCACAAAGTTGGAAGCATAGATCATTTAGAATGTCATTGTATGCTGTAGCGTTAAGATGTCCCTTCACTGGAACTAAGGGGCTTAGCCTGAACCATGAAAGACAGCCCGAGACCATTATTCCTCCTCCACCAAACTTTACAGTTGGCACTATGCATTCGGGCAGGTTGCGTTCTTCTGGCATCAGCCAAACCCAGATTTGTCTGTCGGACTGCCAGATGGTGAAGCTGATTCATCACTCCAGAGAATGCATTTCCACTGCTCCAGAGTCCAATGGCGGCGAGCTTTACACCACTCCAGCCTTTGCTTGGCATTGCGCATGGTGATCTAGGTCTTGTGTGCAGCTGCTCGGCCATGGAAACTCATTTCATGAAGCTCCTGACAAACAGTTTTTGTGCTGACAATTTTTACGCGTTACACGCTTCAGCACTCAGCGGTCCTGTTCTGTGAGCTTATGTGGCCTACCTCTTTGCGGCTGAGTGGATGTTGCTCCTAGATGTTTCCACTTCACAATGACAGCACTTACAGTTGACCAGGGCAACTCAAAATTTTACTAACTGACCTGTCGAAATGGTGGCATCTTATAACAGTGCCACGTTGAAAGTCACTGAGCTCTTCAGTAAGGCCATTCTACTGCCAATGTTTGTGTATGGAGATTGCATGGCTGTGTGCTCGATTTTATACACCTGTCAGCAACGTGTGGCTGAAATAGCCAAATCCACTCATTTGATTGGGTGTATATATAGTGTATAACAAGAGAATTGTGAACAGGAAATAAAATACCTTACTTTTGAATAATATCTCCAAAGTTTGGAGGTGTGTATTTGCGCACAGACAGAACGACCATCATGACAGTAAGAGGCAAATCAATATACATCAGTCAACTCAATAGACATTTGAGAAGTGACAACCCAGAAATATTATTTTTATTCATTCGAGAAAAAGATTCACCTGATCATATCGTGATAAGTACGTCAATATTTATTGTAGCCTACCTGGAAGTTTTGTCCCAGTTCGTACACCTCTCCCCGGTACTCACAGCCTATCTTCTCACATCTTGGGCAGCAATCAGTGGGATAGTGGCTGACATGGATGCAAGCGGTGGGCAAAGAGGTGCATTCCGTCCTTGCACAAGAAGACCCCTCTGTGGTGCATTCACACTGCGTGCAGTGGTCCGAGTCTAAAAAATACCATTCTCCTACATAGTAGACGCTGCTGTTTGCATCACAAGTGTTCTCCTGTCCAGCTACAGAGAAAGCCGGACCGACCTGGACACAGAACAGTAGAGACATCACGGAACGCATAATCCCCATCGAATAGTGCTTATTTGAAAACATTTTCATGACCAAAAAAACAATACAAAAAATACAAAAAGATTGTGTTCCAGTGTCCACGATTTAAAAATTCCAAAATGTGCTTTAGTGTTTATGGTTATAGAGCAATATCTGCCACATTGTTGCAGAATATAACGTCCTCACAACATTTCTTCAGGTGTCCTAGCCTAAAACTTTTCTAAGGTTATGTTCTCGACTCCCGGTCTTTCACAGATCAGAGGCAGAAACTTGCAGAGGGAAAGTTATTACGCCTCTATGTGGGTTATACAATTCACACGTGACAACCTAGTCTAGTGCACATACTCTGCTCTTCCGTCAACTCTCTGTGAGCTATAGCCTACTCATTTATGGTCAAATTATGAGAAGGGGGTTTCCCCTACAGAAATAACTGTTATTCATTGTCTAGACAATATTTGAACCGCTTTGAGATAATATTAACTTCTTATTTTTTATCGTACCATTTGATGAATTAACAGATGAATTAAGATGAATGTGGTTGTTATATAGATAATACCTCTTGTTTGACTTTTGTATTCAATCTTGGTAATGACATTTGAAAGTAAAAATAAAGAAATCTGCAGCCTATTATATTAAGCAGTAATAATGTTCCCATGGATTTTCACGGCCCAAAATTAAACTTTTCAACATTTTATTTACATCAGCCTTGTGTTAAAAATAGTTTATTCCAAGATGAGGTAGAGGGAGAGTGATCTCGCGATATTTCTGCCTTGGAGACAAGAACGCTTACACTGGATACAGAAAGCAACAAGGTGAGTTTACTATTTTTATTTAGTAGCATGTTAGTTCCTCTGAACAGTTGTAAAATGTATAATTTAAGCACAAATGTAACGTGCATTAAATAACTAAGTGAATGGTGTTACTGAGACGCTGGACGTTCTTGTGAATACCCTTATTCCAGACAAACTAGCTAGCTAACATTACCCAATTCCAGTTAACGTTAGCTACCAATGCCAGGCAATTGAGGCAACCAAGCCACGCTCGCATCCTTGTTGCAAACCGGCTAGGACGCAAAATACTTATAGCCCAGACATACAGTATTTCACTGACTACTTTACATTATTCCCTCTGTTATACCTTTCAACTTCTAGATAAAGTTCCTCATGGAAGAAACCGAATGTCCACAATCAGTGTGGAATCTTATCGTGGAGCATGTCCCTGAGTCAGAGCTCCCAGAGATCCGGGTCCTTCTTGGAGATGCTCTGATTGACATATACACAGAGATGTATTCAGAGGTAAGGACCAACACATCTCTGCAATGGTTGATAACTGAGCATGAGCATTGTTCCAAACATCTGAATTTAGGTAGAAATCAACAATAGCTGAAATTAACACTTGGCCCCCAAAAAGGGTGGAATACAATCTAACAAAAATAGATGACGTGAAACTATGGACATGCCACCATTACAGGCAAATCACAAGAAGGCATTTGTAGTCTTTGAAGTAGCTCTAGTTTAGCTGCATTACATGAGTGAGGCTATACATACAGCTATTTAAGACGAGATCCTCAGATTGTTTCAAAACAACACACTCACTGTGGCCCTTGAGACTATCTTTAGGCCTACGCACTGTTTGTTCTGGAGCCAACTACTCCTTCTGAAGATGATATTATTAAGTAGCCTACAACAGCTCAAAACAGGGACAGGAAAGCTGTCAGCCAAAAAGGCTACACATATTTTTCATAATTTTATACCAGATTGGCTGGGAAATTACAACTACATAAAAAATGCAGGAATAACTTAAAATGGATTGGATAATGTTGAGTTCATATTCAAAAATGTAAAAGAAATATGTTTGA